>NW_024525601.1:10639671-11032008 GCF_017590135.1 Pyrgilauda ruficollis
ATTTGGGAACTTGCTTGTGGGATTTCTTAGGCATCTCTAAAGAGAGAAAATTATCATGAAAGATTAGAATAATACTGAGATTTTAGGAGCAGAAGAACATGCAGACTATTTTGTGGGGGGTAAGACCCCCACAAAATAAGTAAGTATTGGAGAAAGAAGATGTGAGAGAGCAGAATTAATAGATAGATGACTGACAGTCATGAATGAACAGCATTTCAGATTAAAATAGAAAACTTCATATGAAAGAAAAATGTCACCTTGCTTTATCAACTTGTTAAATGTATCATTCATTACTTTGTTACAAACAACATAGAAGAGCAAGTGGTATAAAGTATGAAATATTCCAAATCACTTTTATTTTTGAAATATAAGTTGATTCAGAGTTTCTTTCCATAATCTCGAAAGTGGTAATGCTATGAAGAAGGTCCTGCAAAACTGAAGATGTAAGTGGTAATCTCTGGGGTTTTCTTCTTTCTGCATGAATATTGACTTTTTATTTCCATGCTACAAATTAAAGGTATTTTGAGAAATGTGGTATAGAAAGGATGGTCATTAGAAGTCTTGTGACCATACGGCTGTAAAATACTTGCATCTCCATGGGGTTGTAAAGTTTGAGTTGAGCGGAAAAGGGGATTAGACTGGGATGAGTTGCAAAGAATTTTGTCAGGGAATGTGAGAAGCTTTTAAGTTATTTGATCAAAATATGCATCCAGAATGACCTTGGTGAATAAAGCGCAAAGGTGATATTCTTCTTCTGGGAAATAATTTTTTTGCTCTTTCCAAAAAAGTTAGTAGAGCACCTCTTTTGGTACTTCTACCCCAAGCAAAAAGAAAAATTACCTTCAGGAAAGCCAAGTACTTTTGAATTCTTTCAAATTAACTTTTAAATGAATATGTCCTAAAGCTGCCAAATTAAGAAAATTAAAGATTGGATTAAGTAGAGAATGTTGCAAGATGTTCGCAACTCTAACAGCAATAATAATGACAATTATGTTCTGAGGGAACAACTCCTTCCTTACCTTGGGGGAGATAAACATGGTGCTTCAGGGGGACAGCAGCAGGTTTTAGTGATTTAAAAGAGGGGTGAAGTATTTTTGTATGAATTACATTGGAGCCTTTGCTTCCTTTTTTAATCCTGGAGGGCAGTTGATTGTATGTTCTGACTGAAAAGCCCATCAAAAGATGAGACGTTTTTCAGAAGGGAAACTGAAACAAGGATACTACATTATAAAAGTGAAGTCATCTGAAGTTGGAGAACAGTGGGGAATTAATGAACATGTAAAGCAGTAATTCCCAAATGTTTCTGTAAGAACCTGTTGCTCACCCACTGAGAGCTGTAGCACAATTACTTGTACTCCCAAGACAGACCTCGAAAAGCTTGAAGGCAGCTCTGAAATCTGTCTCATTATGTGTTATTTTCAGACATAGGACTGGATTTGCAAATTATATAGAAAATAACAGCTTTAGTGGATCCTGGGAGGAGCTGCTTTGACTAAGTGCACACTGCACGAGCAAAAGCCAGGAGGAATTGGAAGCCACTGTGCAGCAGGAAAACAGTGATATAATTGCCATCATGAGAACTGTAGCTGACTTATAGAATTGCTGCAATGGATGGCTATAAACTCTCCAGAAGGGGTAAGTGAGAAAGGAGGGTATTGATTGTCTGTATCTGAGTGATGGTGATGATATCGTCGAGTGTTCATGGATAACAGTGAAGAGGAAGGCCAACAAGGCAGGTATCATGGTGGGAATCTGTTGTAAATTACTCCATCAGGATGAAGAGGCAGACAAAATATTCTAAAAGTATCTGGGAGAAGTCTCACATTCACTAGCTCTTGTTCTTGTGGGATACTTCAATTTGCCAAGATGCCTGCTGCAAATGCAATACAGTAGAGAGGATAGAGTCTAGGAGGTTTCTGCAGTGTCATAAACAGACTTTTCTGGCACAGATGTTGATTGTTCCCCACTGAATCTGTAGTTTTCAAACAGAAGAGGACTTATGGGTTGGAGGCCAACGTGGGCACAGCATGATAGATTTTGATGTCAGAGAAGTAAGGAGTGCAGATCAGCAGAACTGTTACCTTGAAATTCCAGAGGGCAGCCTTTGACCTTTTTAGGAGACTGTCTGACAGGACCCTTGATAGACATTTCTGAAGGTCAAAGGAGTCCAAGAAAGCTGGACATTCTTCAAAAAAAAAAAAAAAAAAACCTCTTAGTAGTGCATCCAGGCCATCCACCTATACAAAAAGTCAAACAAGTAGGGAAGACCACTGGCCAGGATGAAAGGAGAATTTGGCTGGAATTCAAGAAAACAGAGAGAATTTATGGCTTTTGGAAGAAGCAGTAGGCAATTCAGGAGGACTACATGGATATTGTGAGGTTATGCAAGGAGAAAATTAAAAAGACCAAAGCCCAACTATAACTTAATCTGACTGCTGCCTTAAAAGAAAATAAAAAATGTTTCTATAAATTCATTAGCAATTGAAAGGAAGGCTAAGGAATAACTCCATCTTTTATTGGATGTGGGGCGAAAGGACGAGAAAAAGACTTAATGCCATCTTTGATCAGTTTTTTTGGACAGACCAACTATTCTCGGAATACCTGGTCCCTGAGCTGGAAGACAGCACGGGGAGCAGAGTGAAGTCTTGATAATCCAAGTGGAAATAGTCAGTTACTGGCTACACCACTGAGAGAGACACAAGTATATGAGGCCAAATAGGATTCACTTAGAGAACTGAGGGAGCTGGAAGTGTTCACTGAGCCACTCTCCATCCTTTTTCAGCAGTCCTGGATGACCAGGGAGATGCCAGTTGACTGGAGATTAGCAAATGTGACAACTCTTTGGTGGCTGGTCACAAGTGGTGTTTCCCTGGGCTTATTACTGGGCGAGGTCCGTCTAATAGCTTTATCAGTGACCTGGATGAGACAATTAAGCACACACTCAGTCAGTTTGTAGACAGCTTCATGTTTGGTAGGAGAGTCAGTCTGATGAAGGCTCTACAGAGACTTCTGGAAAGGCTGGATTGGTGGTCCAAGGCCAATTTTATGGCTCTGAAAAAGGCAAAGTACTGGATTTTGCATGAGTCACAACAACCCCAGGGAACTCTCTAGACTGGGGCAGAATTTCTGGAAAGCTGCCAGAGAGAAACGGATCGGGGCTTTCTGGTCAACAGCATCTGAACACGAGCCAGTGTGTGCCCAAGGGATTGAGAAAGTCAATGGCATCCTGGCCTATATCAGAAATAGTGTGGCCAGCAGGTTTTGGGAAAGGATCATCTTTCTCTATTCGGCACTGGTGAGACCACATCTTGAATCCTGTGTTCAGTTCTGGGTCTCTCACTACAAGAAAGACGTTGGTGTACTGGAGTGTGTCCAGAGAAGAGCAGTGGAGATGGTGAAGGGTCTGGAGCACAAATCCTGTGAGGAGTGGCTGGGGGAGCTGTGGTTGCTAAGCCTGGAAAAAAGGACGTTTAGGCAAAATCCATGGGAAATTGATAGCCAATCCAAGTTGCTGCAGAAAGTGTGTTTGTCAGTGATGAAGGTAAAAAAACAAACAACAGGGATGAGAAGCTAACTGAGCTGTGAGGGTGCAAAGCAAAATTAGTAAGATGCTTTTGTTAGTTTTTGTTTCTGCAGGTTATGAACTTCAAATTTACTGGTGATTATATGTTTCCAGTGATGTACTTCCTGGGCAGGGGCAGAGTCAAATTGCCATTCTTCAAATTACTCTCTAGGATCTGTATTTCAATGGACAGTTGTCAAATAACACCTTCATACACATATGGGGTAAATAACTGCAATTTTTAAAAAAATTAATATACTTTAAAGCAACTGATATAGACTAAATTGATCTGTACCATCTCCAGAAACATAAGGGGTGTTTGCAAGACCAGCAGGAATATGTTATCTGTAATTACCTCACTTGAACAGTAAATCTGAAAGGTAATGTTGGCAAAAAGAGCCCTGCAAGGGAGGTTATGGTCTATGAGTGGTGTTGCTTATGGGGTTAGAGAGATGTCAGGGATTACTGGGAGTTTTAAATTAGGGAAAAAGTGGTGAATGATTTCGAACCTCAGGGAAAACTGTTCTCTCATTAAACTCACAAGTACACCAATTTATTCTTGTCTCAACAAACACAAAGTAGTAAAAAATAAGTAACCTGAATTATATAAATAACAGTGACTGCAAGGAACTGTCAAAGTTTTGGAGGGACATGTTGTCCCTTTGATGAGAGTTTCTTAAACTTTCTTGATCTGAAACACCTATTTTTACCACAAAAATAAATAGCTATGCTGAAGTACTGAAGTTCCTACACCCTGTTGCCTGACTGGTGTGATGCACAACTGTACCATCACAAATAAGTATTTATTTTCCAGAAAAAAATAGCTTTACTGAAGGAAGAAATGGCCTAGCTCTCAGAATGAAAGTCTGTGGGATACCTCTAACTCTATGACTTCAAAGTTTGTTTGACACAAACTAGCTGTTCTAATAAGAAAAGTACTCTGACCTTTTGAGTCAGATAGTACATCCAGATTGCAGAGATCAGGATAGCTAAACAAGACTGTCAAGCACTGTCCTCTGAAATTTGATCTATATTGTTTCTTTACGTTACACGACGCTTGGTTTTTTAACTCTTAAGATTCAGAGGCAAGCATAGAGAAATTTCCAGCTGGATGGTTTGCCACAAGCTAAAGCAATCACTTATATTGATAGGAATATATGGTGTGAGGTTTTTGGTTGGTTTTATTTGGTTTTTTGGTTTTCTTTTTGTTTGGTTGTTATTTTTTCTCATGGGGTACTATTTATGCCTTCATTCCAGCAACGAGAGATGTCCAGAATCCTTACTCTCTTCATCTGGAATCATGAAACTTGATAACACCTGAATATTTTAAATGAGTCTGCTAAATAAAAGGCTGAGTAGAACATTAACTTCAGATTTGTCTTAAAAATGGCATTTTCCCCCCAAGATTCTCATAATTATCCAGACCTGCCTTCCAGTTTCAGGGAGATAGAGTATTAATTTGGGCAAATTCATGTCAATTACCATTGACTTTTCTGATATTTCTCATTAAGGATTGCTATCTCACTTGCAAACTGAAATGATTCATTTGAGGTGTCTTGTTTTAAAAATTTCTGTCTAAACTTATGCATTTATTCCTGCAACCTTAATAATTCCTGTCCTAAGTATCCTAAGATGCTCTTTTAGGTGGCTGAAAAGTGACATACTAGAAGCAAAGTTTTGAAAAAATTGGCAGTCTTCGTTATTACACTAAATGACACAACTGAGGCATATTGGTATTTTTTTCTTTACTTTTCTTTCTTTTTGCTTTTAATGAAGGGAGGATGGAAAATGTAAAGGAATGGGATCAATTAGTTCTAAGTTGTATCTAAAGACAAACTGAAAAAAGAAATTAAAGAAAAAAATTCAAGACTTTTACCAGAAGCAGTTTCATACCTCATGGAAAATAACGAATATTAAGAGGGTTCTATTCTGACACCTCCAAATACATCATAGAAAGAGATTCCTGTAGATTTAAATAATCTCAGAATCTGTTTTCTCATCATGTTGGATCCATTGTTATTGAAGACAACAATGTAATAGGGTATTATTAATTAGAATGATAAAAGTTGCCTTTATTCTATGTAATATTTTGTTGAAATTTTGTCACAATAGATGCATACAAGATTTTATTCTGTTATTCCTTCTCTGAAATCAATGAATTTACTTCAGCTAAGAACTAGGGTTTTGCAAAATAGCTTTCATTAAAAGATATGGTGTCTTGTATTTCCCCCTGTCTTTTACAGTGTAATGAGATTTCCATTGTGTCTTGCTCAGTCTTTTCTTTTCTCTGACCTGGGTGCTGTTCAGATAAACTTGTTTTCTCTTTTAAAATTCAGTAGCAGTCTGGATTTATTACTCCTACATGTCTGATATTCATTTTCACTTTTTACTTATGCATATTTCTCAGTACTAAAATAGATCTTTGTTTCCTCTCCACAAATGTCAATTTTCAGATGACCTGGTACTGATCTAAAATCTTTGCTTAGAAATTGTATGTATCTCATTGTTAAGGCAAGCCACCCAAATATATTTGAAGGCAAAATCACCTGAGAATCCTTTCTAACCATTTTAGCTTCTTGCTTACGTATATATGTATAGTATGTTTATAGTTCTGTTAATGCATAATGTTTTTGTAGACTTATGTATTTCCCTTCTCAAGAACTGAATCATGAATTCCAATCTTCATCTTTGTTGTGGTCCAATACCTGCTGTCCCAGTACTGAATTTCTTGAAACCTTATGCATTGTGTCTTATACATGACCATTGTTTTCACTTAGCTCATCCATCAGAGTTCTTTACTCTCTTTTTGAATATCTTTTAATGCATATGCCCTCTCAGTTGAGCATTGTATGCACTAAATATGAATAGCAAAATTTTTCTTCATTGTCGAGATGAGTAAACACTAATTAATTTCTTTGCTGTGTATTCTTATATCTAATATTTAACCATGTTTGGCTTTTCTTTAGCTAAAATGCACTGGTATTTTCCCACTTTTTCTGAATACAGAGGTTTTTCATGCAATATGTGAAGCATGTGATGCTCTAGAAGACAAATACGAATATATGTGGAGTTGCAGTGGCTTGATTAATATTGCATCAACATCTTGTTCAGTAAATAATGTACTTATTGCTGCTTTTAGAAGACTTTCAAGATAACAATTTTTACATTACAGACATATTTTTTAGGACTAAAACTTGTACTAAAAGAGAGTAAATACAGCCACGGGATAGAAATATGCCATCTGTGTAACATACTGCCCAAAAACATCTTCTGACTTCCATTTAACTCAAAGCTGACAAATCAGACATGAAGACTTCTCATTCCTGATTGTTCTAAAACATTTTAAATGTTGAATTCACTTGAGAAATTTAAAGGAAAAAAAAAAGGAAAATTGTCCTCTTCCAGAAGACAAAGTGATTTTAAATGAGATTGTATTGAATCTGCTTACCTGACTAGGCTCCTGCTCTACCATGAGTCTAATCCTGTTTCAACACTTCATGTCAGTGTGATATTGTGATTTCTCACCTGCTTTCTAGTTCATACAACATCTAAATATGTTATTATGAATGTATGCCCTGTTCTAATATTTATTGTTACAACCTTGGCCAGAAATAGATTATTGTACTTTAGTTTATCAAATTCTCTCAAACATTAAAAAATATTCTTTGTATTAAAAAAGTCTACCTCATGAGCAGGAGTGCCCTACTGCTGAAGTCAATTACACAAACATCTTTAGATTAATAATAAATAGATTAGCAAACAAATTCAATTCTCAGATGTGGGGTTTTTTCATTCAAAAATACATTAGTAGCATTTACTAATTATATGAGAAATAATCTCTATGTTCGAAAAAGTAGGAAAATCCCTAGACTTGATTGACAATTGAAAAGGAATAAAAATTCCAGTAAAGAAATATTAAAATAATTACTAGCATTTAGCAATTGACATTTAACAATTGCTATATAATGACTGAATTGAAAAGACTGTGCTTTTTTTACATATATACATTTTGATAAATCTGTCATTTATTTGTGATTAATGACCAATTTCAGGCAATTTTGAGTGTAGAAAATAGTCCATTAAGTTATAAATTCATTGAATTTATAACTATACGTAAGCTGACATAATATAAAAAATATTTGAAACACTCCATAATTAAAGTTTCTAACATGTAATAACCTGGCTGCATGTTTGACAGTTTTTTTACATATATCAAAGTTTAGAGCAATGCAAAATATTGTGTAAATAACAAATTAATTTCTAATGTCTTGGATTTAGAGTCATTCAGATAGAAAGGATCATGACTGCAATAAATTTATATTCTAATCCTTGGGTTTCGTGGCTTCCTGTTATTTTGAAGGCCAAGGGTCATAATGCATTTCCAGTGTCTACTAAATCACCAAGAATTTACTGAATTAACTATATACAGACACTATTGGTAGTGTTACAGAAGTGTTACACGTAATGGCAAAGTACAGAAAAATGGTTCCTTCTGGTGTGATTTCTTTTGAGTTTCTCTATCCTACAATGCTCTTCAGCCTAGATGGTCAAAAGCTTTTTCTGCTTTGTGCATTTAAACAATTCTGGGAAGTACAGCTCATTCTGCGAATGGCACTGGCTCATCTGACTGGGGTAGACCACAGGAGCCATGGCAGGATGATGTCTATTCCCTGTTTCCGGGTCAGTCAGCTTTAAGAGCAGCTTTAGTGGAGACCAAAGATGCCAAGCTCTCTGTAGAAACACACAGGTAAACCTCACCGATTCTTCCCATTCGTTGCCTCTTTGGGCAGCTAGGAAAAAGACATTGAATAACTGATTTGTATTCTCGCTTTTTTGCGTCTTTTCTTCTCAGGAAAAGTTGGCTGCAAAATAATCACTTTACAATTTAATGTGTTAATTCTAGGGAATTAAGAATTGAAAAACTTACAGCTTCCTCCAGCAGGCTTTCTCTAAGCTGGGTTTGCACTTGCAGTGATAACTCAGCTTTCTTCCTGACCGTATTTTTCTGATGCTTTCATTATTGGGTCACCAATGTCTCATGATAATTGGAGACAAATATGCAACCTTTCTGAAGATACTGCTGAATCTTCATTATTCTGTTTCAACATTTTAGGTCATCTTCTTGGAAAAGTTGAATAGATGAAAGTGGCAAAACACCAGAACTATCATAGTGAAGTTATAGGGTTAAACGGGTGACCTGATGAGTGACATCAGCATTTAGCTCCATTGTACCAACAGATGCTGGTTCAAAAAGTCCTGCATCAACCTACTTGGTCACTGGATGTTCCTGGACCATAAGAGTTTTTGAAGTCATAGCTAAGTCAAGGAAAATGATCAGTCTGAAACTGAAATATACAGTATAATACATATTCTTCCCTCTGTTTGTCTCTCTGAAGTAATAAGACCATTAGACAAAACACCGTAGTAGAAAAAGTGAGTTTTAGGTTCATTGACTCAATTAGTTTAGTAGCTGGACAGCAGCAGAGGGACACAGCATAGACAGAAAGTTCAGACAAAATTCCTATTTGATAAGGAATTTCCTATTTCTTCTTCTCAACATATTTTTCTTCATCGTACATTTTGAAAAAAAAGTTTCCATGATACTTTTCTTTATAAACAATTCTTTATATTGGCAAGTGATGGAAAAAAAAACCTACTTGAAAAAATGCTATGTAGTTTTATTTAATATAACATTTAAATTTGGCTTTTTAATTACTCCACACTGTTTACAAGAATAAAGTAATTAAAAATATATGAGAATTCTGAAATGGCGATTTGAAATCAGATGCAATATGTGTATATAATATTTATTCTAAAAGACAGTGATTTATTTATTTTAAAAGTTAATACACAATTCACCTGTTTTCTAAATCTTCAGTATACATAGGCAGGTACAATATTGCCCTTTATTCTTTCTATTAAATCAAAGCAGGCACTGGAAAAATGAGAGTAGGGAATGAGTATTATTCAAACATATATATGATCCATTTTTCTTTTCTTTAAAATCTGAGTCTATTTGATCTCAGTAAAAACATTCTAAACTATTATAAAATACTATTATAAAATAGAGGCTGCTCAGTAAGGTATCAAATTGATTTCGAAAATCAGGAAATTTTAAGCTAATAAACTTTACCCAAGATAGTGCTTTTTATTTAAGTCTTACCAAAGAGTTTGAAGGCTCTTTTAAATGCAGGAAGAAGGCTTCCTAATTTTTAGTGCATCTTAGTGATGCTGATATTGGAATTTGGTATCTTCATCAATAGCTCTCTTTTACACCTAGCTGAGAAGACTTAATTGGTGATTTCTAAGTCAAAAGCGAATGCTGCTTTAGGATATCCTTTGAGTTATTGTGTGGCTGTTCACTTACAATTTTTAAGGTCTTAAGTTAAAGATTTCTATCCCAGTTAAATGTTGTGGACATAGAATTTAAAAAAAAAAAAGTAAATCTAATTAAAACTATGCTTATATGATAGAGATAAAGATCAAGAATTTATAAAATTAATATAATTAGACAAAAAGATATGTATTAATGTCATTTTACATTGGTTTTCTTGTCTGATAAATATCAAGGGGACATTTTAAAAGGTTAAGTTTTTTAAGGTTTAAGTTATTTAATCTTCTATTAATATATATGCTCTCTATAGGTGTACTTAACACATATATTTATATATATATATACACACAGTATACATAAATTATATAATGGTAAGTTACTTAATAGTAACTTAAACTATTTGAATATATTACAAGTGTATAAGAAAGAAGTTTGATAATGTTTTGAGAAGATATTTCCTTATCAGTTGAGATAGAAATGAAGTGCTAACACCTAAAACAAACTCAAAAGCCAGTAAATAAGGATTAGAAATAAATACTGGTGATTAATTGCAAGAGAAAATTTTAAACTGGAGACTTTAACAATTCATGATAATATCTTGACTTTTATGGGTAATTCATTCTTATTATGAAAAATAATAAAACCATAATCATAAACCATGATAATTTTGATCATATTCTGCTTTGAACTGTCTTAAGCTACCTATTACTCTTACAATGTTGAAGAGCGATATATCACAAAACTTTACAAGAAAACCTTTTCCATTCCAAAGAAGTTACTCTACAGTTACTTTTACAGAACGCTGCACAGAGCAGAGACATAGCAATTTTTATTTAAAAATTATATTCAACATTAACTATTACACTGAAAGAAATGTAAATGCTCTTCCTTCAGGAAATAAGTTAACACTTAAGAACAGGCTTGAGGGCAAAACAATCATGTGGGGAAAGAATTGTCCCTATCACTTGCTAATCTCTTTACATCTTCACTGGAAGCATTTGGCACAAGACTAGGAAGATTGCTGAGAACCACATCAGACTCCAGAGCAAAGAATATGTTTAAGCTTTTATAGCCCTTTTATGGTGTCATTTTCACTCTTCTACCCTCACATAAAATCTTCTTGTAATTGGATGCATCAAAATAACTCGTGTCTTCTACCCTATTCAGTGCTAGCTGTCTTTTGCCTTTTGAAGACAAAAGGATGTCATTGTCATCATGAGTTAGATCCAGGCAGATGTTGTATACTGTAGTGGTTTCTAGTGCCTGAGCATGCAACCCCCTGTACACTAGAAAGATTTTCAAGGTTGTTGAACAATATCAGAATTGCAGTTATTATTAGCTTTCATATCCTGCTGAAAAAAAAATAATGAATTTGAGAAGCTCAGTTTAAGGAAAAATAGCTCTGTATTAGTCTAAATCTGTTCCTAACATGGTATTGAATTGAGATTTAGACCCTCAAATCACAAATTTCTTTCTGATACATTTACTTCTTATAGAAGGTTACAGATGAATAATGTTTACATAGATTAAAAAAAATTGTTTAAGAAATCATGGTGAAAAATTCCTCTGGCATTACTAAATACAAGGGTGGTACTTGTGATTGTAATCCCTGATTATCGGTTTGCCATGGTTTGGGAAAGAGGACTACATCCCTTTTTCTCTTTCCTTTCATTTGCTACAAAGCAACTTGGTCTTTTTTGATATTTCTTTGATATCTGCTTGCCAGTTCTTCTGGCAGAGTATTTTTGTTTTCTGACTAAAAATAATGTAAGGAAAGTTACATTTACTTCATTATAGAAAGCTGACCTGGAAAGCTTTTAGGTTGAATAAATGAGACTAAATTAACTGGAATATTGCTGATTTTAACAAATGTTTCATTAAAACTATGTGTCATCAAAAGATTAAAGGAGATAAAGCACAGGGAAGATAAATCATGTAGTAAAGTTAGGAAAGGAAAATGGAAGCTAATGAAATTTTGAAATTACAAATTGAGTTTGACTTCTGATGTATGTTCAGTTTTTTCTGCCAATGCAAATTTTAAATTCTCTTCAAGGGATATAAGACTTAGGATTGTTCCATTTTTAACTTTCAAGTAGTGCACTGATCACACTCAGTTGCCTTTTAAAAATCTATTATTTTGATTGGGACATAAAGAATAATATTTAGCGTGAATATCCCTTCCCATGAATGTTTGGAACACTCTTCATTCCATCTTTGAAATCCTGTAGAATGAGATTAATGTGATAACAAGCCATCCATACAGTGATTCAGCAGTACAAGGATTGCCCCTTCCTCTGTCAGAGTCTGTATATCAAAGGTCATGAGATAATTGCATGTACCAGCAGCATGGAGCATTCAGCCTCACTGGTCACAAAATCCTTCCTTGCTTGGAGTTGAATATTAACAAGCAGACATGGTATTCAGCACTTCTGAAGAGCAGAAATTTTAGTGAAGTGTGGGCATCCATAGAAAATTAATTTAAAAATAAACCTGCTTCCAAAAAAAGAAGAAAGGAAAGTGTGAGCTTTTGTTGAAAGACTTTAAAAACTTAACTATGGATTCTTAGCTGGACAGCTACAAATTGATCTCAGCAGTTCAAAGCCTTGCTTAATGTTCTTGTTAAAAGGGAAAAGGGTCTCCATTAGGTGCTGAAAAGGTATAGAAATAGATCATTAAGGTTCAAAATAAGGACATTTTTTTTTCCTGTTTTGGCTGTAAAACTATCATCAGAAAGTGTAGACAGTAATCTAAAATACTCCACCTCTTCCCTTTATTAAGGTAGTAGTATTCATTCCAAAAGCTTGTTCTTTCATTTTTTGCAAGCTGTTATGTTTCTCATTAAATTTATTCATTGGGTCAAGTTGTGGAAAGCTCATAACGTGGACTTCTGTTAAGAGAAATAGTAAAAGACACAAATAACTGTTTAATTTTAAAATATTGTTAAAGTTAGAATATGTAGAAGCATGTGCTTTCAATTGACATTATTAACCAAATGAAAACTTTCCACATGATGAACTTTCCTTAGGAAAAAAATTGTTATATGGAAGGCTTGCTAAAACTGATAGTAGCTTTCTGTCGGTAGCTTTTTAATAGTCAATGGATGCTTAAAATGTATAAAATAAATATGGAACAGGAAGTGAAAACAGTAAAAGGGCATGTGAATTTAGTTTAAACTCCTACTTAGGTATTAGTTTACTCAATTGTTTTTGGATGATAACTATTTCCCCCTTCTGATATGAGTTAGAAATGGCCCTCATTTTCTCAGCATGTGATAGCTCTCGAACCTTTAATAAAATCTGTTCTGGTTTCTCCCCTTCTATCTGCACATGTAAAAATGGAATAGCTTTCATCAAAAGTTAGACCATTGTACACAAGTGTTCACTGGAAATGTGGGCTTTCACTTCCACCGATATCTTTATTTCCTTTATAACATCTCAGAAAAAAATGCACTGTGCTTTTTTAAGGTGCCCATAATTTTATTTTCTATCTAGCAAGAAAATGTGATCTTCTCATTAGGTTGCAATCAGCAAGAGATCATGTGTAAGAAGCACCTAGGAGATTAATATTAACCAAGCATCACCTTAAACATTTAATTTTAAGGAAAGCATAAATAAAACTTCTTCTTATATTGCAACAGAACCAATTATTTTTCCCCAGATCTGATTAAGTACTCTTTTGCCTGATTGTTGATATTAATCTGGAGTCTCAACAGATCAGTGCTCAAAGCCATGAAAATATCTGCAGAGACTGGTACCCTCCTTACAGGCAGCAAGGTTCAGTTGCATCTCATCACATGGCAACTGTGGTGTGCTTTGAGGCACTTGCAAGGGCAAGTGGAGGACAGGGTGGGAGGCTACTTGTGCAAATCTGGTTCCTGTTCTCTGGAACCAGGAATACAGATATAGCTGCAGTTTGAGTAAAGCTGTGGTCAAAAGAGAGTGAGGGCAGATTTAATTCAGCTGAGGTTTAAGTAAATATCAAAGATATAATAGTATTAGGAGCATTTATCAAAGATGGCAGGCTGTGAGAGGTGCATTTAATATTGTCCTAAAATTAGAACGTGATTTATCGATTCAGTGTGTAGAAGAAGTCAGGAATTTCCCCACTCCAGAATACAAAAACTGTGGTTTTGGTATTTTCTCAGCATGTGTAACTTATTCAAGCAACAGAAGGAAGGATTTGTGTCACTGCACTGTCCTGTTTCCACTGTGCTAGAATCATGAAGCGAGTAGGGAGGTCTGGTCATGTACTGCCTCAGTACAGAGCAACATGTTCAGCTCCCATGGCTACTGTTCAGTTGTCAGTTCCCACAGCTTTTGATCAACCCCCGTGTCAAGGCCCAGAACATCTGGTATAATTTGAACAAATGACAAAGTTAAAAACAGAATAGCAGGTTAGTCTTTTCAGATCCTCATTCTTAGATGTGTCTTCATTTCTGTCACTCCATCACTTTCGGTTTTCTTGCCACAACAGCAAGATGACAGCTCTCTGTGATGGCATTGGCATGTTCATACTCTTTATGACAGTTGTTAACAAAATATAACCTATTAGAAAAAGATAGCTTAATTTTGCAGACTTTTGGCTTTTTGTCCTGATTTCATTCCACTTACTTAATCTCAGAATTTCCTCTGAAGTTTTGAGCAATGTTAAGGTCACCAGAATGTCTATTAGCCCATCACAGCTGCCAGTATTAGATATTGGCTTTGTTAATTACATTTCAGGCACACAGAGCCATCCCAGCTCAATCAGTTTATTAAGATATTGTGGCACAGTATGCTCAGTTGCCATGCAGTGCTGTAAGAGAGTGGTTTGCAAACCCTGGAGGAGAGTCTGCGAGCAAGGTGAGAGCAAGGGTCCCAGCGGCTTTATTCAAGAAATGTCCCTTCAATCAGTGTCACAGAGAGCAGCAGCAGGTGAGTCAATATGCCAAGAGGCTGCCTGGAGAACCCTGTGACACCATGGCCTTGTCTCTGACTGGAAGTCTTTACAACTGCTTTACACAGCTTCCTTTATCTGTGCATGATGAGCAATTGCAGGCTTCTGCACAAAATTTAAAATAACTATTTTCCCAGGAGAACAGACTCTCACTAGGTATCAAATCCTATTATATTAAATTAAACCTAGTCTAATCTGCCTTTCCTCCTCACTTGGTCATCCTAAATATTTAATTTCATCTAGATTTACCTTTTTATTTTGCCCTGAAGATCATTGGTAGAAACCAGGCTTACTAGAATTGTCAACGATGTGAGAGTATGGTTTTGTTTATCCCATTAATTACTTTTCTTGGTTTGGTCTGTTCAGGGAGGGGACTTGGAGCCATTGCAGCATGATGGATATTAATTATTTTAATTGTTTAATCTTAGACAAATTATAATACTGTTATGAAATATTAGAACAATATTATAGAGGGAGCTAATATGAAAGGTAACATTGAATTTTAAGATTTTCTTATTCTGTTGTATTCAAGTCAGGAAAAGCAGATCAAATTTCTAGTTATTGTGTGGCTGTTTGTTTTATCTTGGTTTGGGGTTTTGGGATATTTTTGGGGGGGAGGTGGTCTTTTTGGTTGATTGGGTTGGTTATTTTTATTCTTTTTTTCCCTCTAAATGAATAAGATAAATTATAGGTATACCTGCAAATGGCTTCAAGAAAATTTGCTAAGCTATAGCCTGTTATTTTAAAACTCCCATCACTCTGCTGTTAGGGTTTTTTCTCCTATTTTTTCAAATGAATTTAATAACCATGAAGAAAAGCAAACTAATTGAAATTATTCCCCACAACATTACGTAAATTTAGAGAATGCAATTAACTGTGGCATACACATCAACACACTTAATTCTGTAAAACACTTATCTTAGGCAGAAATAGTGCGATTACTAATTATAAAAACATAATCTGCAAGAAATAACTAATATGAATAAAATGAACAAGCAAATTGTATTAAAAGTTGAAGGAATGCCTGAAGAACAGAATTAGAGGTAGGAAAAAAAGGGATTCTAGCCTCAAGAAACATGCTCAGTGATGCTTCTGTTTTATTTTGTATGGCATGAGTTGGTCTGTAGTTGATTACAATACAGTCTGCTTATCAGAAAATATTAGAAATTTACAATTCTACCTCCTCTGCTATAAAGAAATATTTTTTTTTGGAATTGCACATAATGGAATACATTTATCCAATGTTTAAGTAAACTTTAAATCTGATACCATATGCAAAATGTGCTGTTGTTCAGGTTCAGGATTTCAACTTCTTTTCATACATCTGGTGTTTTGTTCATATAGACTAGAGCTTTCAGCTTCAATCCAAGTAACACCAGTTCTGAGCCTGTCTTTGCCATTTGCCTGAAGTGTAGAGACAGGGATGGCCACCTCTCTTCTCTCTATTGCTAGTTTCATTTAAAAGCTCCAGACTTCTCCAATGAAGGTAGGGAGAACTATTTCTGCAGAGTACATCACTCTTGCCATACATTTGATTTGATCTGACCATGCCTCCAGACTGGACTTTCTTCTCCATGTAAGATTTCCTCTGCTCCCTGCCTCTACACAAACTTCATCTTACCATTTTGACTTATGAACTCTTTTGAACAAATTGGCCAATTTTACAAAACCTGATAAAATGGACAATTATCAGGCTCTAAGAAAAATTTGTTTGCTCCCATTCACATTCATATTTCATACCAAATTGCTGATGCATGGTTATGAAGTGGTTGCATTCTTAGACACTAATGCATTTCTTACACTTTACAGGCCATTTTATTCAGAAAATTTCTGAGGGAAATAAGTTCATTCATTTGGAAAGCACTGACACTCTGTTGTGTTACCAGTATCAGCATCTTTCACTGCCTTTTTTTTTTTTAATTTGTATGTGTAACTTTACAGCCAAAATTTTTTTCCTCAAGCCTCTTTTAGAGCCCTGGGTTCTCCACCTCCTGTGTATACAAATACTCTGTATCTTATTGAGCTCCATCTACTTCCTTGATTTTTGTTTTCATTGATGTAGAATATCCTGCAACACATTCACTTATAAATGAATTTTAGAAATAAGCATATAATTGTAATTGAAACTCTACATAATTCCTTTATTGTTTAAATTTTTTTTTTGTTTTATTTTTTACTTATTTTTCTGACTTGTGAAACTTATTTTGCAGGTACAGAATGGGAGACTATGGCATCAGATTTTTCTAACATTAGCAACTTGAAATCATAGATAAAATAAATACTAAAACAAAATGTGCTTTGCTAGTATCCTCTGTCAACCTGCTGTGTTAGGATAAATATTGCATAAAAGATTTATTCTCTATATTCATGCAATAAAGTACAGTGCCTTAACAGCAATGCAAAGTGAGGCATTATGTTTGGGTCTTGATCCTGGTACTTTCTATGTTTTGAGTGATCAAAGGTTGTGTTCTACAATAAACAGCACTAAAATGTTCAAAGTACTTTGGGTAGTGTTAATTGCAGTTTCTTAGGGTGCTGACATTTAATGTATTTATTTTTCGTTTCATAGTTGCCATTATGTGGAGGAGACAAACTGTTCTTTCTAGCAATCATGACTTGAGTGTCTTAAATTTTATGTTTACCCAAAAAAATTTTTGACATTTTTCTAATATTTTGCTTCTATAAGTGTGGGAAGAATCAAGGCCACGTGCAAAAAATTTGTTTTATAAATTTATTTAAATACAATACTTTTAATCCCAAAAATTCATTTGAAACCACAAACAATACCAAAAGAAATCGGAGTTGAGGGAGATGCTTCTAGTTGTTTAAATATCAGCTGCACTTGAAAGTTTCTCCTTCCTTTTTAAGGAAGTACTGGGTTTTGCTGCTACTTTGATCATAACAAGAGGCAGGTATGATATTTAAATCCTGTTATTTGGATATTTATATCTGCTTATAAACTTAGAACAGTCTTTATAACTGCAGGGTCAGGATGCCTGCCAAATTTTCTGATGGTGAGATGCATAGGTCTGTTTTATTATGGCAAGAACCATGAAACATTGCTGTAAATTATTTTTACTGACAAAGCACAAGTTGCAGCACTCATACTGTAAAAGTGAATTCTTTCAGTCTGTGAATGTCAGTGGCTGTTTTCAAGGACACAAATTATCTTCTGGGAAATCTGAGTAATTTATATGACATATTAAATTGTGATATGGGTTCAGTTAGGTGCTGCTTATTCAAGAAGAAATCTGAACAAATATTAGCATATCTGTGAGACTACCAGAATAGTAAGCTATATAGTTACTATTGTTCATATAAGAAATAAGAAACATTGTAATATAGTTGGTGGCCAGGACTAAAATCAGATAATACTGTGAAAGGACTGTAATCTAGTTTTAAACAGTGCCCTAATTTGGCACTTCAACATTACCTTCCCAATGCAATGGGAAACCTACATGTTGCTTACTTGTCAGCTGGGAGCTCCAAGCCTCAGTAGAGACATTAATCCTTCCTTGCCTAAGCATCCTGTGTTTCCTGCTTTCCACATCTGAAAAGATAGGCAGAGTTTTTTTTCCTACTACCTAAAACCAAAATTAAACTATAAACTGCATTTTCTACTTTTTGTTGCTGTTGAAAACTTCCTTTTATTCTCCATTTCTAATTTTGTCTTTCCTCATTTTCTCATACCAGAGGTACTTAATTTCTGATACATTCATTGTCTTCATATTGGGGTCTTGTATGTTCTTTTGTTTTGCTGCTTCCTTTTATTTTTGGGGTGGGGGGAGGGGGCTTATTTCTTTTTTCCAAATAAATTTCACTGCAATTCATTGCTGCACAGTAGAAAAATAAGGAGGGATACTGTCAAGTTGCCATTGGTGACACAATACCAAGCTTTGACTTCACTTGATGTGGAATTGCTTGCTACAGGAATGGGAAACAGCATTAGTTTTCTCTAGTAAATTCTTTAAATGAAAAACTCATAAGTGAATACTGTTTTTTTCAAAATCTGAACACTGCTACAACAGAGTTCAAGCTGAATGTATTCCAAGATCCCTAATCGTAGCTGGAGGTCTGAGTCATGGATCTTTGGAACAGCCTTTATTTTCTTTATCTCATTATAGTTTTCCATTGAGCAGATACGGGCGTCTATTCACTGAATTTGTGAATCCTTATTGCAAGAAGGATTCTTTCCTTTTTATGCTAATATAATATTGCCACTTTAAGATCTCAGTCCACTCCTCTGAGGTTGCTTTGTAGACTCTGTGAGTGCAGACTCTAAGTACAGATATATAATCTGCTCCTTGTGTTTGCTGGGCAAAAGAAAACAGCAATTGATGTAAACAGCCTCTGTTTGCCCTTAGCTCTTTGTTGATTGCTGTCCTGAAAGAGAACAGCAATGCATGGAGGTGAAGCACTGCAGTACAGAGGAATAGTCAATCTGCTCCTTTAAATAAACTCACTTCTGCCAATACATGAACTCAGAGAGCTGGAAGGGACCTTGAGGTCATCTACTGCACTCCCCCGCTTCATGGTTGCATCTCCTACTGCAAGGAGTTACTCTAAGGAGATGCCTCATTTATCTGGTTCCTAAATACCTCCTGGTGACAGAGTGCACATAGACCTCTAACACTGCTCCTAACCTTTACAGTTTTCCACTAATTTGTAACCTGAAGATCCCAAGAGGAAATTAAGGTCCTCGCAAATTCTCCCATTCACCTGGAATTACAGGCAACAGGTTGTCCTTACAAATGTCTCCCTTTGTGAAAAACAAACATTTAAAATTGTACTACATTTGAGTGTCTAGGGCAAAAAGTACAGCAAATTCTCAAAAAGTAAAGCTGCTCCAAAAAAGTTTACTATAAAAGGGCAACTTCTTTCACAATTTCTTTTGTATAATATTTCTTCTAATGACGTCCTGCAAAGTAACCAAAAAGGGGAAAGTGCAAGTGATTATTTTTGCAATTGTAAATATGATACAAATTTAGGTGTCCCATGACCCAAAACAGTTCCATGTTTAATAAGCACTTGGAGAGAGATTCCTCCAATATGTTTAACTAAAAATTGCCTTGATTTTTCATGTGCTAATGTACTTGCTGCATACAGCATTAAGTTAGAAAGTTGTCTATGACTAACACATTGTACCTTGACCAAGAAGTCAACAGTAATGAAAAATTTATTATATTCCACTAAACAGATGGCTTTCTGGAGCCAGTAGTGACATAAAGGTCTCTGTCATGCTATCTTTAAATATCACGTGTCCTAGAGTCTCTTAAATCCTTACAGTAATTAATGAGATCCTGATTACACATAATGACTACTAAAATGAATGTGGATAGTATTACTTTAATCAAGTTTATATCTAGAGAGATATATTTTCTCTGTACTCTATTTTCTTGCTATACTTAGGGTTTGGACTTTTTTTTTTCTGTTGAACATTTGGGCAGACTTTCAGAAGACATTGCAAAAGATTAGACTATGAGATACTAACTTGTGAAGATGTGCCAAATACATGAACATTTTGGACAATTGTAAGTATATTAAATAGCTGTGCTCATTACAAATTACAGAACTGTATATTTCCAAGAAAAAATAGCAAAGTAAAGAAGAAAAGACCCAACTAAATTCCTTTCTGTTGATCACCACATATAGCTAGCCAGAGAAGGAGCCGGTGTGCTTTTCAGTCGTTACAAAGGCTGCAGTGAAACAATGCCATTTTTGGTATAACAAAACATAATAAATTAAACACTTGGGAACTGGCTAGCTCATTATACAATTCAAATGTAATTACATGTTGCATCCCAAACTTAGAAAAACACAAAATAATCTTGGATTATTTGACAGAGTTAAGAACCCAGGTTTTTTAGATGTTTCTGAGCACCTAAAGGAGGCAGTCCCACAGCTACATGTATAAAGGTTTTTTTTTCCTCAGGTAATTTGAGCTGTAAATCAGAGCATGCTCAAGCTGTAGACTATTTAATGAAAGCTCCAAATTGACTTAATCTCTTAGGATTAGCCCAGTTTTCAGTATGTTGTACAATATATTCAGAGGTGGTTCTCAGCTCTTGCAACCCAACCTTTTTAATGTTTCAAGAAAATCTATATGCCTACAGAACCAAATATAATTTGAGCATGTTCCAAGGTGGCAGAACCCTCATATGGCAGTTAAACAATATTTCACAGAGCAGGAGAAGATTATTATCAGTTGCCCAAGATCAGCAAAGGAAAACTCTAATGGTAGAGTAGCAGTAGTAAGCTGTTAAAATACGCATGCAAGCATGTTAGCTTGCCATAGAGTTTCTGGTCCATTCTTTTTGTTTCCTCATTTCCTTTTAACTTGACTGATACAATGTCTTATTATATTTTATTTCAATTAAAACTGCCTTCAGTAAATTCACAGGGGAAAGAAAGCAAATTTTACATTCAAATATTAGACTTCAAAATTGCAAAGTAATTGCAGATGAGGTTGATTCTTATGCATTCTTTCAAAATAATTCCTGTTCCAATTTTAGGACATTGATATATATTAATTTTTTAGTATCAAAATTAATTTTTTCTTCTTCTTGCAGGGAAGGAGGGAGATTTTTTTCCATGATACACATTTTAAACCTATTTATGTTTTATCACATTTCTGTTGTTACACACTTAATTTTTAAAAACCCAATGAATTTTGGGCACTAAGTAACATTTTTTATTCTTCACTGAGAAAGAAACAGCTCACAACAGCCTTCATCAGTAATCATGCCATTGAAAAATGTTGTATAAACCTGGCAATAACCTGTTCTCACCATAGATCTACTTAATTGCTTCTGCATTTATAATAGACACAACAGATGATTAATGCTTGGTGCACTGAGCAGCAATCTTTGGGAATTACTTAAATAACTTCTGTATAATACCTTAGGCCATAATTATAAAGGTTTATGTAACTTGCAAATGATGCAAATCATGTTTTCTGCAAATATTTAACAAAACACCAGCAGAACAAACTGTGTTTCTGAACAACTATAAACTGCTCTTCATTTATTTGGGGCATTCCATAAGTTAAGCTAATTATGGTTGTTAGCTGTAGATAAACACATTACTAAAATACCCTTTAGTGCCTTCAAAAAAAGAAATATGAAAGTTCTACAGTTATTAAATTGCTCATGAAAAAAAGATTGAGAAAATATGTCTCTTTCAAAACTTGGAACAGAAGAGATGCCCCCAGCACCTGTAAATTGTCATCTCCAAATTTCTATTTTTAACAAGGCAATTATTTGTTTATAGCCATAGAAATTATTATGAATCCATATTGACACCTTGCGGATAACTTGGTCAAATGCAGTGAGCAAGTTCCTGTACTTATTCATCTTGGAATATATTAGTCCTATTACCTAACTCATAATTAAGCACTGGGCACTTGAGAGCTTCCATTTGAAGGTCTTATAGTAGTTCTGCATTTTATGAAGGGGTTGTATCTAATATAGTTTTTAGATGTAAAAAAATATCAAAAATAGATGGATGTTGACACCTATAAAATACTGGTCTTGCCAAAACTGTTTAGCATCATATTGCTTTTTAATTACTTAACTTTAGATGGGGAAAAATGCTTCTAGAGCAATCTACCCTAACCATTAAACTCCTCAGCTCAAATAGAAGGACTTCAAACTTATGGAGGGAAAATTTAGGTTAGATATATGGAGAAAATTATTTATTGTCAAGGTAGAAGAGGTTGCCCAGAGAACCTGGCAATATTCCAGGCCAGGTTAGATGTGCTGTTGAAAAACCTGTGAGTTTTTCTAGTGAGAGGTGCATATATATAAGATAATATTGCAATATTTATTTTTCATATCAGATTCTGAAATTCCTTTGCCAAGAAACTTTTTTATCTACAGAACTGTGGAATCTGTTGCACCATGCAGAGATGTGCCATGAGTGTCTAAATGGCTTATAGATCGTTTGCAGAGCTTAAGGAATTAGATGTCAAGAGCTCAGTCAAAAGGAATGTCTTCTGTACATAATTACAAGAAAAAGGCAAATGTTTTGCTTCTGACAATGACAAGAAACATGAATCAGTCCACTGAAAAGTAATAAGCATCAAGACCAAGATCCCCCACTACACTTTTTCTCATTCTCTTTTTCTTTTTCCTTTCCATTTTTATTTAAATTTTCTTTTGTTTACCACCGTCCAGTTTTCATTTAGTTTTTTTTTTTTTTTTATTTCTTCAAATAATGTGTTTAGCTATTTTTGATGCACTTCAACAAATCAAAATACATGTTAGGTCTTAGGTCTACCAAGTGTTAAGTAGAAGAGATTGATCAGCATTTTCTTAGGCAACTGAAATCTTTGCCTGAATTCCTTTCATAGATTAGAAGAAACTACTGATGTGAAGCTATGAAAATTGGTTATATAGAATGCACTGTTCAAAAAACATCAAGAAACAACCCAGAAAACCAAATTCAAATATTTGTAAATGTTTTCCATCAAGGATTTCTGAGTTAGAATGCTTCAGTATAGATGTGATTCATGTTTGTAAAACTAAATAAATCAATACAATTTTTCTCTCTACAATTACTTAAGTAATCAAGAGCAAAGCATCAGCCTCTCTAGGGATGCCATGTGTTGAAGACTTGAAAAACCTGCACAGTAGATAGACTGATAAAGAGAAGGCAGGTAAGTGATCACTGTATATAATTTCTAGTTGTACTCTCCATTCAAACCTCTTTCAAACAATTCATTTAGGAAATCTAACTCCTGCCTGTAGTTGAACTGGTTTACTTCAGTGAATCAGGCTACATGAGCTTGCTACACAGGATATGAGGTTTTAGATTACTGAACCATGACCAATATCAGTAAATAACAATAGCCAGCAATTAACTTCTCCCCTTAAGTCATTAAAGACTTCAGATAATGGCCTGGATAAAAAATTTGATAGCTTAAAATCTTGACAACAACAACAGCCAAAAAAAAATAAACCCAAGCAAAAACAAAACCAAACCAAACCAAACCAAAAAAACACCACAAAAAAAATTCTATATTAATGTGATACTAATTTTTAACTGGCAATTTTCTTCACATTTTCCTTGGATCTATTGAATGTTTAGAGTTTCTGTAACACTTCAGTGCACATTTCTTGCTTTGACTTTCAAGTGTCAATGTTGTGCAGTAATACCATCTCTCATGTTGTCAGAATACTGTTATTCATCTGCTTGGCTGATAATGACACATGCTGCTGGATAAGATGCTGCTTGGAATATACCTGTGTCTGTCTGATTCTATTCCAGTCTGTTCAGGAGACTATGTTAAGTTTTAAAGAAGCCAAACCCATTGGCTGTCCTTGTAGACATTTGGAAAGGTGGCAGAATTAACAATGGTATTTGTGTGCAGGTCCAGGATCAGTGGAAGGTGGGTCATGACAAAGTCTAGACCCAAATACTATTTTATGTATTGGTAAGAAGGAATTTTGGGAATGAGAGTTAGACAGAATGGAAAGGAAAATTAAAGGTATAAAATGGAAGGATCAGATGTTGAAATGCAGTGAGGTTTTGGAAAATATTTTGGAAGATTTGAGTACAGTATAGAAATGAAACTATGTTAATAAGACATCAGAACATAAATAAATATATCATTTAATGTGGGATCTGAGCATAGTAAAAATTCCATGGAACACAGGATGGAGTGTCTTAGTCTGGCTGTATTGCAGTTACCTTTCTTCACAGCAGTCCATATGGTGCTCTGTTTAGTGTCTGTGGCTAAAGCAGCACCGATAAGACAGCAGGGTTATGGCTATTGTCAAACAGTGCTTGCACAGTGTCAAGACCTTCTCTCTTTCACATTCTGTCATATTCTCCTCCTCCCAAATGAGTGGGCTGGCACAAGAGGCTTGAAGACAGCATAACTAGGACAGTTGACCCAAATTGACCGCAGGGTTATTCCATACTATAATACATCATGTTCAGCAAAAAAATCTCAGAAAGAGGAAGATGAGGAAAAAAATAAAAAACAACACAGAGAATTCCAAGGACAGAGAAGGAGGAGGAAGATGGCAGAAGAGATTTTCACAGTACTATAAGGGAGAAGGATTACACAGTACTTAACTGAAGGATTATAGCCCATGGAGAACCCTTACTCAAGGATAGAAAAAATGTCAGAATGAAGAAGTGGCAATGGGAAGCTGTTATGTACTGACCACAGACCCCAACCTCACCATTGTGCCTCATGGATCAGTGGGACAGGACATCTACATGTGGACATCTGGATGTGAGACATAAAAATTCAGCTCTTCATTGATGGGGGGACATGTCCACTTGTGCAGGTTATCTATGAAACATGCACCATAATTCAGTAAAAAAAGTATATCTGAATGGTGAGTGGAATAAGTAGGTCTGGCAGATCAATTGCACTGGACCACTGCCACAATCTACAATTCAATCACTGTATGCTTACTGTGATGGAGGAAAATGCCGAGTGGCTGAAACCAAACTTTGCAAACCACTCCAGTATCCAAAGCGTCATTCTGCATAAGTCCTGTGGCAACATGACACCCAGAAAGAACTATGATGGGATTCCTCTCTGAAATAACCCCTGAGATACCTGGGCCAGGAAATGCAGCATTGAGTGTATCACCCTACCTCCCACCAGGCCCGGAAAGATTGCACACTGTATGGGACTGTTAAGTACCAGGCAGTGAATGATGGAAACTGGGGGATAGAAACCCTAGGGTTCACATTTAGCAGAGCCTCTTGTCAGGTCCATAAAAGATCAGAGAAACCTGACCCTGGCCAAACAAAGCCTCTATTCTCCTACACATATGTCTTTTGTCATTAACAGGTCATAAATACGTACTTATAGTGTTGGAAATCATTAGTGAAGATCATCTTTATTGTTATGGTTATGTTATGATGAGAAGGTTTCAAGTGCTGTGGCAATGTTAATACTGTGGTCAAACCTGTCACTGTATCATGTCTTAACTATAGTTCATCTTCAATAAGTGACTCTTCTACACTGCTAGGAGACACAGTCATTAAAGATTTTTAATGATATTTTCCTGAATTCCCTTGTTTATCTTAATTCTCAAGTGGTTTTGGATTCACTTTCTTATTTCTCTTTTCTGTATAAAGAACAAAATTAGAACAAATAGCAAAATGTTCCTTTCGTCTAAAATTTCTAAAAATATTCCACTAAGTGATCATTTAGGCCAGTGCTCTCTTATATGTAGAATATAAATGAAGAGTAACTCTAAAAGGAAATAGAAAATAAACTATTTTTTCTCCTAAAAATAATCTACAAAGCAAGAATGGGGGCTCTGTACTTTAATTGTTTGAGCTGTTAATGAGAATTCAAATATACTACTCCTAAATTTGAATATAGAATTTTATTATACATTTACGTTAAACAGCTCTGACTCCTCTGAAATTGCATCAGACACATATAAATATTTTTCAATACTCTTAAATTCTGAAACAAAATAATGGTACCATAGGTAGAAAATACTTATAGAAAAATGTAAATTCATTTTTTTAATGGTGTAGCAGAATATTCTCATAAGATGTATGCATATATGTATACTAATATATGTACACACATCTATCTTAATTATAAGACATTTCTTTTTTTTACTGAGTTACTTGTTACTAAGCAAAATAGCATATGTAAATCTATATATTGGAAATAATTTTTGCAAGTTAAATGTGTTTCTTTATTCTTTTAATTGTTTCTGAAAATATTTTCATGACTCCATCAGGACTGGAGTTCATATAGTTTTGCCTAGTATTCTTCAAACATCGGTCTTATGGAAATCTGTGATCAAAAAAAGGTACACGACTACATAGTGGTTAAGTATGTTTCCTTAGATCAGTCTTTCATGCGTTTTGTCCGTAGATATTTTAAATATGTAGTTAAGGCAGTGACAAGCCTTGATGGTTGTTATATCATGTCCAGTTTACATAAACAAAAGTAACCCAGGCACAGATCAGCCTCACTCCTGATCAGCCTTACTCAGTTCTTATAAGCACTTACCTCCTTAGCAAAAAGGCAGTGATCAAAATGCAGATCACTCTATAATTTTTTTGATGTATATTTAATTAGATGTTTGATCTGAGTAATGGTTATGGAAATGTCGTGTTTGCTTGTTTATTTCAACTTGTTTCAACTGCCTTACAGGGAACTTCCACTTGCTAGATAATTGGGAACACCATACAGCTGGCACAAACAGGTCCAGGAGAATCCTGAATCACCTGGATGGTAACTTCATGGTATAGGTACTAGGGGTACTAGGAAAGATGCCCCACTTGATTTGTTGCTTACTGAAGGAGAGTGTCTCAGGAGTGAAGTGGTGATTGGTGGCCACCTTGGCCACAGTGACCTTGGAACAACTGAGTTTAAATCAAGTATGACTGGACAAAAAGTGCAAGCAAACCTTTAGCCTGGACATGAGAAGAGCACTCTTCAGGCTCTCAGGGACCTAGGTAGGTAAGATCTCCTGGGAGAATGTTTCTGAAGGTGCTGGAGTCTGTCAGTGCTGGTCACTTTCTGAGCACCACATCCTAGGAGAACGGGAGCAGGCAATTCCAAAATGTCAGAAATCAAGCAGATGAGGCAGAGGTGTAGCCATGGAGTTGTTCTGTGCAGGGACAGGAACTGGACCTCAATGAACATTCTGTGTCCATTCCAACACAGGATACTTGTTCTAGCTTTACAGACAATGAGGTTCATAAGGTCAAAATCTTGTCAGCTCAAGCTAACTTGTGTATTTTGATGTCTTTGGTCACATATTCATGTTAGATTTCCAAGTAAAAATTAAGACATAAATAACACTAAAATATAATTTAGACAGGTAAGAATGGTCAGTTCTAAAGCATTTCAATTCCAGCAGAATTCTCACTTGTTCAGGTTATTCAACAAATCTATTTGTCTTGCATGCTACATAAGAATAGATTATGTCATTTATAACAGTCACTGCCTGCAGTTTCTGAGGAGAAATTAAATTATTAAACTATTTCTCTGAGTTTCTAGTACGTACTGACTAAATTGCAAGGATAAAATAACATATTATAAGATATATATCAGAAAATCAAAGAGCTTTATGTAAGCTAGAAAATAGTCTCATACATTTCCATGCCTTATGGGGAGTTTTTAATTAACAGATTGTTGATATATTGTCAAATCTCAAACAAGTAAATGTAAATGAGATATTTTCTAATTTTAAAACAAATTATAATGAAATTTATATCTAATCATAAATTCAAAATTCTACTTCATGCAACTGAAGATGGATTTTGATCAAGGAAAGTGTCATAATTCTGGATTTTCAATACGATATTTCTACATCTACTTATATGCAAGTTGCACTGACCTCTGCTCTCAGATTATCAATGGTTTGGGGGAAGAGGAATTTTATCCATCATTTTTAACATCTGATTCTTTGTAACTGTGCAGTTTTCAATTAAAGATCTTCCATTCCAGAACTGTTATTCGTAAAGAGTAAATGTAATCAAGCTCTTGCAAACCTCAGTTCTGGCTTAACAGTTGATATGTATTATTTACCTTATACTGGTCAAATCTTTTTGAAACCAGGGGATTCACAGGAATGAAAATGCTATGAGCCATCTCACATAACTAATGCAAAGATTAATTACAGTAGAAGGGGCAAAAGTGAACTGATTTACATACTTCCAAATGTAGCAAGTGTAAAATATTCTTCAAAGTAAATTATCACTAACTTGATGAGCTGAGAGACAGAACTGTATTTGCCATGAATCGCCTTTATCTTCAAGACTGAATATAAGAATGGCACATTTGCATAAAAATCTGAACTGTGGATCTCAACATTAACTTCTAATTGAATATTCCTGATTAAAATTTTAATCCTTGAAAGCAATTACACTTTCTTCTGAAGACATTTTTGATTGATTCCTTCAGTAAAGATGCTGAGAACTCTTTGGAAATAATTTTAACAGTGTTAAACTGGTGCCTCTTCACACATCAGCCTCCTGGGAATGGCTAATTATGAGCACTATCTACAGTCAGGACTTCAGACTGGTTCTACATTTATGCGAACCTATTTCTTCCCAACACGGGGAACACAGCTGGCAGTTGAACAAAATATGCTAATACAGCAGGCCAGAACAAGTCAAAAATCGTGAACTTTCTGAGGAAAACACTATTAATTGTAGAAACAAGGTATTTCTATTTTAGCTGCTGCAAAAAGATAGGCTCCTACTTTCCCCTTGCTTTAAAGTACAAAAGAACATATGCTGTAGATCATTATGTGAGATAAAGCTGAGGGAAAATTTTAGCTACATTTTATCATTAAACTCTAAAAGAAATAACTATAAACTGGTATGGGACTTGAAGAGTACCATAGATTCTTGGGGTGATATGTTTTTGGCAACTGGTGTTGATCAAAGTTTTAATCTTTTTTTTTTTCTTTTTTTTTGTTTTTTTGAGGTGCAGCTTTTTTTGTTTGTTCTCTTGTTTGTTTCAACTAGAAAATGGACTGGTTAAAACAGGAACTATTGGCCCATTAGAAGAACACCCTCCACTCTACTCTGTACCTTACTCTATTTATCTTTTGTGCTTATGTAATTCTAATTGTGGGGATTTGCTGGATTTTAAACCCAAATGTTCTGGATTTTACCATTTGGGTAAAATGAAGAATCTTAGATGTAAGCCTTGTGAAGATGGTCTTGGCACATTACCTCCAGCATGACCAAGAAGGGTTTTCTTCCAAGCATTCAATTTTGATTGAATTTAGTTTATTATTTTTAATGTCTTTGAATTGGTATCTCCCTGTTCTTTTATTGAGAATTCTATATAAAAATTGCAGGAAAAATTGTTTTGTTTGGTGGGATTTTCTCATCACAGCAGCAAACTCTTTTCTTTCATAATATCAGGATGTTTTTATTGCCTCTTAAGTTAGTAGTACTTTTTTGAAGGGTCACTGCCATTTAAATTGATGATATTAACACTCAGATTATTTGAATGAAATCAGAAATTTTTGTCTCCAACGATATACTTAACTTCCTGTGCTCATTTATGTTGTCCAGATCAAGTGCAGCAAATGAAAGGATGGGTCATTTTATTGGCTTCAATACTCTTTGGATATATTTAGAAGTGGCTTTACAGTAATGATTTTGGCATCCCTTCTCTTTATTATTTAAAAACACAAATGTTTCTGTGATTCTTCAGTGCACCTGGAGTAACTTATTTTCTCCTTTTTCTTGCAAGCAAAAGATTCAATGTGAATATGTGCCTTCTTACTACCACTTACTTTTAAACATCTTTAAGAATTTTAATGTTTGATATTTTGTGGTTTGAGCTTGTTCCAATGTATTCAGACAGAGTAACAGATTTTCATACTCAAGGTTTTTCTTTTTCCTTCCTTAATTTTCACTATGCAATACAGAACCAAGTAAATCTTACTTCGAGTTCAGTAATAGTTATACAGGACAGCATGTAGTGCCACCAAGAGAAGATCAAACAATATCAAATAAGCCTGATCTTGTACTGAGGTTACTCTAATAAAAAGTTTAAAGTCTTCCAAAGCCCAGGAAACTGTGAGCAATACAGCATCTTGTGTTTCTAGCTGGGAATATTGCCTCAATTAAAGGTGATACAGTAACAAAGGTATATAACACAAAGAAATGGTTTCATAAAAATCCAAGGGTCTATATTTTAGTCTTTCTTCTATAGAAGTCCGTTTCTTCAATGAGTGTGCATCAATGCAATGGATAATTTTAGCTCCTGGTACCTTACTTCCCAATTCCTGATTTTTCCTGATTTTCAGTAACTTTCTGATTTTTTTTTTTTTTTTTTTTTTTTTGGTAGCAGATCTTCTGAAAAATATAACAATCCTTCCTCTCTCAAGTTTGTAATGATACTTGTATTGTTAATGTTTTTAATTCTTCATTATAGAATAGAACTTTCTTTGCAACACAGAAAGATTGGTTATAAAAGCTCATCTCCTTCTACTGATTGGTTATTCCCTTGAGACCTCTATGCCAATAGCAGTTGAAATGGAGTATCCAGTAAAAGGCATACAGTCTGAATATGTGGTTGCTTAGGTTCTCAGTCTTCAGAGAGTGTAAGTCAGTAAAAGGAAGGTCAGGAACCTATGTGTTTTGTTCCACTTTCTACCACCTTCTGTCTCAGAACACGGGAAATTCTGACTCAGGCGGCCAGTTCTTACTGGTTATTGTGTAACAGCAGCAGTTATTACTACTGGCAGTGATGAATAATGTGAACTTATTAAGTATGCTGTTGCCATAGAAATTCCAGAGTTCTTTAATAATTAACGTATTGTTAAAAGTGAAAAGTATTTAACACATATGTTTGTTGTGAGGAATATATTTGCAAGACAGTTTTAAAAGCTTTTATAACAACTCAGTCAAAAATAACTATAATATCAAAATTTATGCACTCCCAAGAGTAGATCTTAACAAAAAAATATGTCCCACTAAAACAAATACTAATTAGAAAACATTTTTGCCTTGATTTACAGTAAGCACAGAGATTAAGCTCCTTTCTTTCTGTACTGAGTAAGAGGAAAGTTCTACTTTTAAATAACAAGGTACATGGTAGTAGTCATTAGAACACATTAGAAAACACACAATGGAATTTATTTTTTTTTAACATTGCTCCATAAAGTGTTATGACTTACTATTTGAGCTATCATTCTCTAGATAATTTTACATACTGTGTCTCTTCTTACATGAGCATCCGCTGGAGGCAACTGTAGTATGTTACTCAAAAGATCTATATACATTAAAAAATTATTTCAGATGCAGACTATTATGAATCAACTCACAGTACTATATGTGGAGGAAGAGAAGAGCCTTGTGATGTTACATGATATTCAGTGCACGTGCATGATTTGTGGTGTGGGTGAGAACATCATCCCCTGAATGTTCTTTTAAATTTGAAAAGTATATTAAAGGCAACTGCTGTGGCTGTATGGAACAAGGGCTGCTCAGTCATAATATCACAGCAGAGAAACAAAATTGCACATTGCACCAGGGTATAAAATGGCTTTTGTTCTGCAGAAAAAAGAACTCTTAACAATGAAGCTAATTTAACAGCAACCGGTCCAACCGGTTTTAGCTCTGTAACCTTAAACAAAAATAGATAACTTTTTATTCATAACAGCTTGTTTTTCATGTAAAAGACTAGTAATATTTTGAAAACAGCAATAATGTTGAGAACAGAATTTACAGGAGTTCTTGGAGATATGGAATGCTTACTTTTGATATGGCCTTTGCTCATCACTCAAGATTGAAGGTGACAATCCCTGGCATGTCTGATTTAACCTCACACTCCCTCCCCTTCTGCCAAGAAATCTTCTGAATATATACTTGATTTTCATGAAGTATTGAGAAGATCTCAATTCTGGTGTTTTGCTGTATGGTGCTCAGCACTACTTTTGTTAACTGAGATTGAGAGGGCTACACTTTACAGATCATTTCAATACCACCAGATTGGGTAATTATATTTTTATCAAAAGGGAAAAGGTGTTTGATAATTCTGAATAATTTTGTTGTGTATTGCAGGGATGGTATGATAAAGATCTGATCAATATTTTTAGAAGGTCAGTCTATTAAATTCTACAGCATCCACGGTAAGCATTTTTTAATGAAGCATTTCTGCTATTTTGCCATGCATTGAAATTGTTATTCTCATTAAGCTTAGGAATGACACTCTGCAAACAAGAAACATTAATCAAAATGTTTGTTATAATATCAGATCATCTATTCACTAGTTATTTACAACATGCCTAAGGCTGATCTCTGAACTTTCTGCATGGAAAATCTGGTTCATCTCCTCTAGCTTAACCCCTGAGAATTGCTTGTACCTCAATGTTGAAGCAGCAGGTAAAGGAAAAATCAGGGAATAAAAGACGTGGAGAACTTGATTGGACAATGATTTGTAGTATAAAACGTAGAGAAACAAGATTTTGTTTTTCTCTTTCAAAAACCTTACTTTGTCTTCATCTACAGAGAGGACAGTGGGCACCTCTATAACCCAATGGAATAGCTGTACCTATATACTGATACTAACTAAAAGTAAATTGAATCCCTAAATCACTGGCATTTATTTTTTATACCATGACTGCACATTTTTTTCCATAATGGTTCTGCAGGAGTCGTTCTTGCTCATTATTTGCTTCTGGTCTCAAAAGCTACCCAGTTATCAACACAAAAAAAAAAAAAAAAAATTCTATTACTGAATCCACATGGCTAAAATAGTCAGTTCTGTGAGCCAGTGACAATGCTCTGAATCTCTTGACTACTCTGTTTTACAGATTTAGAAACACTTCTTTAAACAAATATGAAATTATGCCATATAAAAACTATTAAATAAAGATTTTAAATTCTACCCAATCTATGTCAGATATGCCACCTTATTTTCAGTGCGTGGTTTTACTCCTACAACATTATACATCTTACAAGTGGCCATGTAGCAACTGCTGGCAGAGAACTGCCTCCTGTTTAGAACTGAGCAAGATTATTCCCATTTCAGTGTAAAGCCTGCTATTTCTGTATTCTATAGGCACTGCTGCTGACAAGTCTGTGATAAAGGGCTCACTACCTATGTTTCAAAATCCTTTCCTGAAATTAAACTATTAATCCACAGGGAAACTTCCAAGCAATATTGTGTTGCTTCTTTATTGTCATATTATGCTGCAACACAGAAGGGAAACTCTGTAAAAGTAAATTCGTTGCTTTGCTCAAAACCTGTCATTTTCACTAGGGAGCAGCTGCTTTGTTAAAATATTTGCTTCCAATAGTCATTCTGCAGAAAATTTTACACTGAAGCTGGACTTGTTGAAATTAAAAAATAGTAAGACATTTTTACTTGCTGATGAGTATGCAGTGAAGCTGTAGCTTAATAAAATTATTCCCTGCACAAGAACCTTAAAGATCATCTAGTCCAACCATCCAGCCATAGGCAGGCACATTTTCCACTAGACCAGGTTGCTCAAAGCCACAACAGAGTCTTGCCCTGAACATTTCCAAGGGCAGGGCATCCACAACTTCTTTGTGCAACCTGTCCCAGTGCTTCAAAAAATATCCTCCTTGAATCTACCCCCTTTCAGCTGGAAGCCATTTTCCCTTGCCTGATCACAACCGACACTTGCCTTACCATATCCAGCTGTCTTGAGGCCCTCTTTAGGTGCTGGAAGGTGTTTTAAGGTCCTCAAAGTCTTTTCCCCTCCAGGCTGAACAACTCTCCCAGCCTGCCTTCATAGGACATCTGTTTCAGCCTCCTGATTGTTTTCCTGGACCTCCTCTGGACCCACTCCAGCAGGTATCCTTATGTCAGGAGTCCCAGAACTGTTTATTTATTTATTCAGTTGATCTGTTACCTTTGAGTTAAGTTAAACAAAATTTATGACAAGAAAATACATGAAAATGCATGAGACAGGTTAAACAAAGCTATTTTGACTAGAAAAACTGTTATGATGATCAGATTTGTTATTCTCCCAGACCCACCTTGACTGTTTTAGAGCAATGTATTGAAATCTTTTCACAGAATCCCAACCAGAGTTAGAAAGAGGATCTATATATTTGAGCTGATTACTGACACCCAGTGAAACAGCTGAAATAAAGCGGTTAGCCTAACTTCAGTACTGTAAAGATATGCAGATGGGGGGAGACAGGGATGGTAGTTGAAACCCAAAGAAAATTCAATTTTCAATAAAATTCCAACAATGTGTAGTTTCTATTTAGCTCTTCCACTGATAAAAATTATATAAAAGTAAAATATCGTGTGGATCTGTCTTCCAAAATAAGTTTAAACTGGAGATAGACATTTGACAATTCAATATTTGTGGACTGAGCAATAAGAATAAGAACTGATTAGTTTCTGAAATATATTTTTGAAACTTTCTAAAACTACTGTAACGATGGAAGAAGTGATAAATACACTGCTGATTCGGCATAATTCCAAAATAGCTTAGGATACACATTCTAGATTTGAGATGACTGAATAATCTTAAACTCTCCTGTCTTGGCACCTGGGGTTGGTTTTATCTCCCAGAATATTGTTCTTCAGTGGAAGTTCATTCCAATCAAATAGAGATGTTCACTAGATCACATCACCTCTTATGATATATGCACTATCATGAAGAACATATTTGCCCCTATATACCAGTTGGTAATATTTTTTTATTCCTATACTAGGATATTCTGTTACATATGGCAAATCTTATGGGTATTTTAATATTAAATGAACAGAAGGTACTTTGCTTATGATGATAGATTTAAAAAAATCAGTATCATTTGCTTTGCATAGAGAGATTTGGAGGCAAGAGAAGTAATTATGAAATGCATGGAAAGCACTGAATGGCTGGAAAAACACCCATTTAAAACTGTCAGGACACAGCACACAGAGAATTCTACTTAGTCCTTAGGTTTGGAAATAGCACAGCATGAATAATAAATATCAAGTTTATCTAGCTCTGGAAGGATGAGGAAAATGGAAGCAATCTCTTGTTGCTCACTTGATGAGATGTTACTGAAAGATAAATACTGTCTCACATCTATGAAATGGATTTTCTGAATTTATTTTTTTTTAGATTGAGAAAGCAACACTTGATTTTTGATAATTTTGACATCTGAATGCATAACAGGGAAATAGTTCTCAAAAGGGAATCTCTTGCTGTGTTCTGAGTTTTTGATTTGTGAAAACCTGAGAATTAAAATGGTCAGAAGTCATGGTAACTCTGTAAAGATAGCTTCTTTCTTCAAAGTCTCCAGTCTCTCAGTAAGAGATAGTGACATGCCAAATAGTGGTTCCCCTTGAGAGAAACCCTAAACCAAAACATAACAGTCAGTGTCAATCTTTTATTAAGATTAAATAACTTCATTTTCCAAACAAAGCTTTGACTTTTGGCAATGCTTGCCAACCAAAGCTTTGACTCCCAAATGTGTATGCAAATATATCCCACAAGCAGATGAAAATAATATATTCTCCATACTTCTTTTGCCCCCTACGAAAAATCTTTTTTTTCAGCATAAAAGGACCAAGCTCAGGCTGAGGTCAGCTATCCACCTGCTCAGGTGTACTGAGTTGGCCCTGGGAGTTGCACTGTCCCAGTGGTGAGGCAGGACCAAAACCAGATTTAACAGAGAGCTGTGCAGGCTGGCACACACATTGCTCATTCCTTCCTCCTTCCTTCCTTCCTTCCTTCCTTCCTTCCTTCCTTGAGTGCTGTCATGGTTTGAGGTTGGCACAATGTTAGTGCCTTTATGAAAATACACTTTCTTTAGTGGCTTCTGTGAGATGTGATCAGGAACAGGGCAAAGCAGGCTCTAACTTAGGAATAAAGGAAACAACTGTATAAACTACAACATCTAGAAAGGAACAAACATAAAACTAAGAATGAAAACTTTCTAAATACATTCCTCCTCCTCCCCCCCCCTTTTTTTTTCTACAGCATGAAATAGCACTATAGATTTCCACTCCGTCACCATCTTTCAGATAATCAACTTTCAATTTATTACCACTTCTTAGATAATCGATTTTCAAGTTCATCAGGGAGAGAGGAGTTCCTCTTTGCACCATAGGCTTCCCCTAGAAACACAATTGAAACCTCTTGTGCTTCCATGTTATTTGTGGCACTGCCCAGAGAATATCTGTTTTTGTGACTTCTTCTCTCTATGTCTAGTGCTCTCACTACTGCATATGGACTAGGACTGCCTTTAGGGTTCTTCTTTTAAGGATGCCCTGCCCAGTTTCAACAAAAGCAGCAGCCTCTTAATTTTGGGACACCAGTCCTCCTCAAATTTCACCCCCTGGGGCTGAGGGGCTTGGTGAACAGAGATCTTCTTTTTCCCTGAAAGACAGAGCGCATCTCACACTCTTCTTAGTCGTCCCTGTTCTTGCCACTGCTTCACTGTATTCTCTTTGGCTTCAAGGCATTGTCTCCCCATAAATGCAGTCTGTGTCACAGGAAAAACACAGGTCTGTCCATGGTTATGCAAGAAAGAGTCTAGCTCAAGGCCACTCTATCATCTCCTCCTACCTAGGATTCTTCTCACTTCTTCTAACATCTCTCACTTGTATTCACTTTCATTATACTTGCCTACTGCTTTATCTCTCTCTCCTCATTTTGATTCAGGAGGATCAGTGTTTGTAAGGTTTCTATTATTCTAGAAAGGGGTTAAAATCTTCGCCTCTGTCTGCCCAGAACTCCTACAGTGGCCAGGCACCTTCTCACGCCACATGCTCTACTTCTCCTTCTGTCCGGCTGCGCTGCCAGTCCTTGATATCGAATTCCAAGGCAGCACAGGCACTCTCTCTCTCTCTCTATCTTGGGGGGGCCGATGCTTCTTCAGAGCTCTTCCACTTTTCTATCTTGCCAGGCCTTCCCCCCCCTCCTCGGCCCAAGGCTCCGGCCTACCTCATGCGGCCGCATGGCTTCCCTCCCCCCACGGGCAGGAGAGCTCTGACCTCCTTCACGGACCGGGACCAAGAGAGATTTCTCCTGGGAGTTCTTGCTTTTAACACCCTGTGTTCTCAGAGGCAGTCCATACCTTCAGTGGCCAAACCAGGTGCCAATATTCAAATCGAAGCACTGATTGGTTTGACCACAACCTCCCAAAAAACTCACTTCCTTCTTAAACTACGGCAAGTGCAAAATGCTATGGCTCTCCAGTTTTGGAGAAATTTTACTTTTTTCATTATTCTCACTCCTGGTCCTGGGAGACTGAAGGCATATTTAAGACACCCTTGTTCTATGACTAGACCTGTACTCTAGTCACAAATCTAAGATGACTTTGGAGGAGGATACTGGAGTTCATGATACAGTAGGATGGTCATTAGCAGAAAACCAGAGCTTGCATCATGGAAATTCACTTGGTTCTTGCCCAGGAATAGCTGGTTAGTGCCATTAGAAATAAATAACCACTTTGGTTGTTTCTTGTTTAAGGCAAGCATAACTTTGTACTCAAGGATGATGCATAGTAGATAAAAGTACCCTTACAAGAATCATACCCTCAACAATGCAAAAGCTCTGCCCTGTTTTTCTGATCATGCTTAGAGGGTTTCTTTTCTTGCAATTTTTTAGCATATTGGTACTGAAGTGTTAAATCATCCTCATGGCTACTCTCACACTGTTATTTGGGCTTTCCATTTATCCTGTCAAGGATTATATTTGCCTTCCCCCTCTAATCATCTTAGGTTGGCACCTTAATTTCTTCTGAGATTGCTAGTAACTTTTAGAGGTTTTGCTTTCCTGTAGGGAGTTCCCTTCCTTAAACTGTTCTGGATTCAGGGCTGCCATTTTTCTTCTCTGTCTATATCAGTTTGTATTTCATGAAATCAAAATGTTTTTCTATGTACAGGCTTTTTTTACCAAATGCACTCCATCATGTTGTATTCCTCATTTATCACCAATGTATTCCTCATACCACCAATGTATGTGTCCTATGCAAACTACCTCAGCAATATTTACTTCTAAATAATTTTGTTTTCCCTTATTGATTGTACATAACTTCACTTTGATTGTTTGTTTTTTTTTAATTTTAGTTTAGATTTTGACTCTATGTGAACAGAAAAACACAGGAAGAAATTATTATAATTATTTGGATTTGTCCTGTGTGAGCAATGTGACCATTCCTGTGTAGTAGCTGTTGTATTATAAGGTAGTAGTAGGCAAGAGTTTCTTGCTGTGAATGATACATACTGGAAGTCTGTTTTCTTTAACAGAAGACTGCAGCTCATGGACTGGTTTACTACCTGTAGAAACATTTATTCAATAACTGTGTTTTCTTCAGTAGTGATACCTGTGGTGCTCAGTACATCATCTTTTATGTTTTATTAAACCATATTTCTTATTGTGAAAATATTTTTTTTTGTGTCTGCCAAAGCATATTGAACATGCTAGTTAAGTAATTTTTGAAAGGAGAGAGGAGACTTTCAAAATGGAATTTTGGGTATTTTTTTTCAAAGATTTTGAATTAATGCATTGCACGTTTGATTTCTGGTTATAAAAAACCCAACCTGGACTTCTAAACACAGTATATTTATTCATAAGAGCTAGTAAAAGATAGCTTCAGCATCTGTTCCATAGCTGATGTGTGTCATACATTAGGAAAAGAAAAATCATAGGACCAGTGATCTTTTTAATTTTAATAGGAATAAATAAGTTATACTTAATTACTCATAATATTCAATGAAGATACAGGCTTTGTGTTCACAACGGGACCAAAAAGCAAGGACTAAATACAAGTTATTTTATTTTAGAAAAAGAACTCTGTTTTTAGGGAAGAAATTCTATCATCACTGTAAGCTCATATTTTGCTTATCAACTTCTGCCAACTCTTTTTCTATAGAGAGAAAGCTCCACCTGTTTGCTTCAAGTCCCTTTGAATCTTCACTTGTGAAAATTCTTTGTGTTGTCTTTGGTTCACAGAAAAACCTTTTTTTCTTCTTTTCCTTTTTTTTCTTTTTCTTGTCCTTTTATTTAAATTAGTTTTAAAAATTTCTTCCCCCTGCAGATTGGCACTACCATAGTTTATTTCTTATCATCTAAGACTTGAGTTGACCAAATTTTGTCATTTAACAGGTCTGCAGCTTTTCTAGTGCACACAGAGAGAGCTTGTCAAAGAAGCTGTGTTTTTGTTCATCACACTTTTTTGGAAAGTAACTCATCTGTCTTTGAAGCCTGCCTCTCCCTGGGTGGTTTTTTTTTTTAAAAAAAAAAAACTTCATTTTTAAGCAAGTCAACACCAAAAGAAAAGTTTGGAACTTTTTTTCTTTTTTTTTAATCTATTTTCAGTTTTGCTCCTCCAGAAATCAGGGACGGCTTAACTGAGGCTTTAAGGTCCTGGGCCATGCTGGGGAAGGTGTGGATTCATATTCCTCCAGGGGCACTCTGGGAGGCATTCTGCCTCCGGTATGCGCAATACTCTGTACAACAGTGGAGCACTGCCTGCTGCTCCCTTCCCTAATTGCTGCTTCCTCCCACAGCCAGCAGCTTCTGATGATTACTGAGAGGAGACCGTGACCCCATTTCATCTGCACCCCTTTTAGAGCTGCTGCTGCTAGTAGCACTAAACAGAAGCTCTTTATGGTTTATTTTTATTGTACATATGGTACATGTCAGAGATTTACAGTGTTGTGCTTCACTAAAAGGCAGTTCCTAAGAGCTTAGCTGATTCATTAGGGCATATATGTATTATTAGAGATTTAACTCTAGTACTAAAATAATTAGAGCTTACAAAACAGAATGCAAAAGAGACAAAAGATTTATTATTTTCCTTTTCCCTGCTCATAGCCTTGATAAACTTTAACAGTATGAAAAATCTGTGATTTAAAAGCTTTTAGGTTTGCTATCTACCTTTCTGCATAGCCATTGGGGTAAGTAACTTCTGAACATTCTCAGTCCTTTTGATGGAATTTTCTAGGTGATGTTGCAAATTTTCTTTTTTTTTTTTTTTCAGCAGTGATGAATAGTGATGTCTGTTTTAAGTACTTTAGTCACTAGCTGCTAAACAGTAAAAAAGTAAGATTCAAACAGAAAGTCTGTGTTTCTCTTTAAAGGAATCAGAATTTGATCAACTTTCAGTTCAGAAAATACAGAATTGCTCTTCTGCTTAAAAAAAAAAAAAAAGCTTTATGACAATTGCTCAGAAAACAAGAAAAAAATTGCTCTGTAAATAAAAAAAACCTGCCATTTTTTTGGGGGGTTTTTTTGTTGTTTTTGTTTGGTTTTGCTTGATTTGTTTGGATTTTTTAAAAGAGATTTGGGAATGTTCACTAACTTTCCTAGTGCTTGATCTTTATTAATATTCCTTATCTCTTTACACAAACATCTATGGCATAGTTTAATTATAAAGAAAGAAAGAAAACTAAGGTACAAGAAAACTTAGCAGAGGTAAAATGTGCTTTAAGGACTTATTTTGTTACAAAGAAGGAAGGGCTTAACACACAGCAGTATTGTGAATATTTCAAAGGGCATAAGAATTTTATGATTAACTTTGGCATGGAAAAGAGGTAGATTTAAAAAAATAGGTTTTTACCATAGAAATTACTGAAACAAATCAATATCATATTATTCCCCTACCAGAAAATCAAAAAATAATGAAATAATTTTCCCTGCAAGGAACTGTCTTTGACAAAGGTACTTGTTTCCCATGGGAGATTATTTTTATGTTAAAAAAATGTAAAAAAGGAGAAATAATTGTGGACTATCTCCATATCAAGGAGCATCTGCAGAGTGGTGGTGGAGGAGGCTGATGGGGAAAATGATGGCTCATGGAAATGGGACCAAGGCTCAGAGCTCTGCCTTTGCACAGATTCCTTCTGAAGGGCTGACAGCAGCTGAAAGCCCATGGTGAGCAGTACACTGAGTTTGTGCAAGCAAGCACTTTGTGAATTGCAGTGGCCCAGGGTGAGAAGTGCCCTTATGGAGCTTTGTAGCAGAAGCAGCTCTCTGTCTTAGCTAAAAACTGACTTTGAACTGTGAAGGGATGTTTGCTTGTATAGGAATGATATCCTCAGAGGAACTGCTCTCTTTGACAGTAAAAGATTGTTTTAATAATAGATTCAAGTTCTGCTCAGAAGAGATATTTTAGAACAAGTTACTTAGCTTTGAAGTCATAAATAGATACATTTTTGGATCCAGGTGTTTAATATGGAATGTGCATTTAGCATGGTAGATGTACAGATAATTGAAAAAAACAATTCCTGCCTTAAATCTTAGGTTTATGAGCAAAGCTGGTCAAACAGTTTTTCAGCATAAAACATCACTTTTAATTTAGTGAGTCACTCTGCAATAATTCATTATGGTTCAGTTAACAATTCAGATGATAACTTTCTTCTCCCATGTGACTACTTTACTGCAATGATCACTTTTTCTAGAAACAGACAGATTTCAAGGAGAAACTATCAGATCTAGGATAGACGCTTTTGAGGGGACAAAGGGTAGAAGATGAACAGAAAATGCAGATCGTATATGTGGTACAGAATTAAGCAATTTCAAGTTCAATTTGCTTGTTCTGTCCCTTTCCCAATTCATTTCTTGAATTAATAAATGTTTATTTATGACAAAATAAGTTTTTTTTGTAAGAGGGAGAAAAGAAAGAGAACTAGACCTCATCTATAAACATAGGAGGATACCAGCGTATGTGTCCTGACTGAAGCTCTTTGCCTTAGAAGAGCAGTGGGTATTGGCTATGAAGGAGTGAAACTCTGTCAGCCAAATTTCCCAGTCTTCCTTTCTCATTGAAATTGAAAAACTTTTGTAGTTTCTCATCTTCTTGGTTTCTAACATGTCTATTAATATTATTTTCTATTATCACAAGATATTTATTGTGGGTTTTTAACATCCAGTCACTGCAATGTCAATTTATCAAATATATTTTTCAGGTTCTTATTGAAAGGCATCATTGGAATTTCTTTTTTCAAAAGTATTAAAATAAACCCCCAAAACTCAAAATACTTGGTCATTCATCAACACATATAGAGCTAATGAAAAAAAAAAAAAAATGTTAATATTTCCAACTGCATACGTGTCATTAAAATATTTTGCTATTTGGAAATAAAGTTTAAGGACTGGAGGGAGATATAAATAGAAATACTTCTAGATTTTGAGCTTTTGCAGTGTTAAGAAACCTTGAATTTTTTTTCTTGCTGATGTTTGCTTAAAGTACCTGCAAAATACCCTAATTTGCTTACTTCTCAGCAAATTAACAGTACCTGTAGACTGGTGAATGAAGATATTCAAAAGGTAGAAGTTATGTAAGAATCATTAAAAAATAAAAACCCACTTCAATATATAGGAATATATACCTCATTACATATACATATATGTATGTTTTTTCCTCTATGGAGACTACACAAAAGTAAATAACATTGAGGAACTAACTGAATGAAATAATCCTTTTGCATGGGGATATAAAACAATGGGCAGAACAGGGTGTAGCATTGTACTGAATGTTTCTATCTCTACTTTAAATACATAGAACTGTAATATGTGATTAAAGTTCATATAAAACAACTGTGGAGAAATGAAACAAGTGTAAGTTTTTATTTAAATGAGTCTCAGGAGCTGAAGGCCTCGTCTGTGGTGGGTGCCTGGTCCAAATTAAGATTTGCTACACATGGGTAAGGTGGATTTAGGTGCATACACCATTATCCATCAACATCTCAGTTCTTAGAATTCTATGTCTGCACACTATGGAAGCCTCTATGTGGAAATCAACTAACAAAAAGATATTTTTAGGAGGTTTTAAAATATTGCTGGAAGGAAATTATAAAGAGTTTATGCTGCTATTAAACTGCTTTAAATTTTATTTTGGAATAAATTCCAGAGCTGAGATCTGTCTCCTGGTTTCCTCTGGGATAATACAGTAATTTTCTCCACAGCTTAAATTAATGTGACTTTGGAATAGAACCTCCAGTAAATCATCAGAGAAATATTATCTTCAGCTGAGGTGAGCCAAATTACCTCAAGCAAGAATCTTTTGCAGAGTGGATGAAGTTACAATTTAAATGCAATATCCTGCCAATGTTCCCAAACTAAGTGGATAGAAATTACAGAAATAACAGCTGACATTTAGATCCTTATTTAGGAATGCACTGGAGGCAGATTGTTCTAATTCCAGTTGTTGTAATTGCTGTAATTGACAGTCCTGTGGTTTGTGGGTAATGTTTTGTCCTGTGAGAAGTAATGTTTTGTTGGTAAACAACAATATGTCTGTCTGAGTTCATGGAAACCCACACAACCTCCTATATTAAAGGGGCTTGTATGGCCTGGATGCCACAGTTCCAAGCTGTGACTGGAAGTCATGGAAGTAGCTGCTGCCTTCAAAGAACAGGATAAGCTTTATGAATACCAAGGAGGGAGGACACTGAAACTTTAAAAAAAAATAATTAAAAAAAATAAAACAAACAAAAAAAAAAAACCACCAAAAAACCCCCCCCAAAAAAAAAAAAAAAAAAAAAAACCCCCCAAAAAACCCAACCAAAAAAAAAAAAAAAAGAGTAAGATCAACATTCAACAAGCTCCCTCAAACTTACTTAGCAGTGTTGAATGTTTCTTTTGCGTAGCCATCTGCTTTCTGCAGAAACCATCTCTGCCCTTAAGAGTTCATACAGAAGATCAAAGAGTTAACTGCTGTTACCCTAGTACATGAAAAGTGCTGGATTTTAAATTACAAAGCATCCTTCCTTAGGAGCTCCATATTTATATGTTGACATTAAACTAAAGTAGCATCACCATCTGTTACTGTGCCATGTTGTGATTCCACAGCACCAGCAGTGTCCTAGGGAGTGTCAGATAGGAAAACAGGAGGAGAAAGAGGACAGATGCAGTCAATAGAGCAAAAGTACAGGTTCAATAAATCCAAAGTGTATTGTAATTTAAAGACAGTCTTTTAAACTGAACTTAGAGCATCATGCTTACTGTGCTCTAAACCTTTACTCTCAACCTTTGTAATAGCTGCTTGTCTGCATCAACATAAACACGTCTCTGCCTTGTTCATTGTTCTTAAAACTGATTTTTGTATAAGGCCAAGTACATGACAGGTGTCTCAGAAAGCCATGCATGGAAAATTTTCATTCTACTTATTTTACTTGCCTGACCTAAAACTGCAAGACATGTTACTTTAGAATGATGTTGAATTATGTAGAATACTTTATGGTATTCTAGGATTTTTCATTAGATTGCATAATTAGAAAGAAATCATGCAAATACTATCAAAGTCTAATGCTAAATAGATACTGTGGATAAAAAGAAATTGAACAAAATTACCTGGTTTAATACCATTATGTATATTGTGACCACAAGGGATGAATAGCATAATATTTTTTGCCCTTTTCTCCAGAATATATTTTAAATTTTTTTAAATGTAATTTTATGTACATACATCGCATGTCTTTCCCTTTGCACTGACGAAGGTATAAGGCTTCCAGCAATCCTTAGGATAGAGCAGAGTGGCTGAAGATCTGCCCAGTGGAAAAAGACATTGGGGTGCTGGTCAACAGTGGTTGAACATGAGCCAGTGTGTGCCCAGGTGGCCAAGAAGGCCAGTGGCATCCTGGGCTGGATCAGAGTAGTGTGGCCAGCAGGACCGGGGCAGTGATTGTCCCCCGGTACTCGGCACTGGTGAGGCTGCACCTCAAATCCTGTGTTCAGTTCGGGGCTTCTCACTCTGAGAAAGACATTGAGGTGCTGGGGGGCATCCAGAGAAGGGCAGTGGAGTTGGGGGGCTTGGAGAAGAGCTTATGGGGATTGTCTGAGAGCTGGGGTGGTTTAGAGAAAAGGAGGCTCAGGGGAGGTCCTATCACTCTCTACAACCATCAGAAAGGAGCATGTAGGTGGAGGTCAGCATCTCCTTCCAGGACACCAGTGACAGGACAAGAGGACATGGCTTCAAAATGCACTAAGAGATGCTCAGGTTGGAAGAATTTCTTCACTGAAAGGGTGTTTCAGCGCTGGAATGGGCTGCACAGGGAAGTGGTGGAGTCACCATCCCTGGAGGTGTTCAAGAGCTGCCGGGACATGGCACTCAGTGCTGTGGTTTAGTTGACATGCTGGCATTTGGTCAGAGGTTGGGTTTGGAGATATAGGGCATTTTGTCAAACCTTAATGATTCTGTGATTCTGTAGCACTTAAGACAGATTTGAATGCTGTCTGACTTCAGGTAATAGCCACTGTGTAGAATCTCCAAGTGGTCCATAAAAACAGTAGAAAGCTTGTTCAGTGCTGAAAATGGTTAGAGTTGATCCTGATTTATAATGTTCCCTATGCCACTCTTTCATGAATTTTATCCAGGGACAGTATACCACAATGAAATGAATGACATGTATGACCGGAGGATATGTGAGTCAGAAGAATAGGTCTCAGTTTGGAAAAAACCCTCAAATTTAGTTAGTGCTTAAAATAGTATGGCAACATGATTTTGCTGTTTTTTTCATCTCTGTGCTTTAAGCAGTAAGTGATATTTTTAAAAGCATCTAGTGATTGATAAAGGAAATGGTAGTGAAAGTTAGAAGCACATAAAAGCTATCAGGAAGCAAACATGAAGGAAATTATTACAGGAAGTGTTTGCTAATAGCTTTGATGTTAATAGTATTTGAAAAGAAGAAAGTTGCCAGTGTTCAAATTCTTATGTTCACCCTGATTATACTTTACTAGCGGCCAAAAGGAGCTACATAACAAGCTTTAACAAGCTCTGTGAAGTTTACCTGGAAATACACTACATCTAAATTACCATCAGCTTAGGAACCTGGAATAACTTCTGAAGAGATTTGGATAATAAACCTGGAAGCATTTTCAGCTTTAAGAGTCTCAGCTGTACCTGGGCAGGCAGACATAGGAGAAGAAAACACAAGCATAAGTTGTAACAGAACTGGCTACCAGGAAAAGTTGTTTGCACAGGTGACACTTTACTTAAAGGTGAGGACCCAACAGGGACTCCCCCTCCTTAGATATTAAAACAAAATAGAAAAAGTGTAGTTTGAAGCATGCTTTACAGTGGATATCCTTCTGCTCATTTTAGGTGGAATCTAGCAGGTTGCATGTCTGAATCAGCAGGAGTTTTTGTTGTAAGCATCATCCTGAAATGAAGATCATTTTCCTTTGGACTTGTACTGTGGATTCATCTGATAAGCAGCTTCAGAAGACTCCATGCGGGCTCCCCTGACACAAGGCCTAGCATGGAGCATTACATCTACTTTGACCTCATCTTCTAACTTTTAGGCTTCTGATGAATGTCTGTACCCATCTGTGAACTCTCCTACTAATCAGTCAGAAACTGGAGGAACATTAGCTTTTTCTTTATTTTTTTCTTTTTTTTTTTTTTAAACAATGCATCTTTTAAAAAAGTCTCCACCAGCCTAGGGTTTGAAAGCAACCTCAATAAATTCAAAATAGTACGCAAATTGTGAGGAAGAGATGTGGTTGCTCTTCTACCATTGAGCTCTTTGACCTTTTGATTATGTTATTTAAAGTAGATATGGGGAAATTGTGTTTTAAATTAAAATATCTTATTATTTTCCTGGACAAATGCTTAGGTTATAATGAACTATATTATAGGAAATAAACTTTTCCATAGCTTTTCCAACCTGCCATGAAATTCAGCAGCCTGCTACTCTAATTCCTCTGAGATGTCCCTGATTTAAAATCCTTTGCCTCAGTTTTGCCAACAGAACACATGCCAAATCACAATCAAAGAATTATGGGTTTTTTTCTGTTATGCTCCAGGTGCACTTGAGTAAAAGAATGGGGATGCTGCTTCAAGTCTTGATTCTGAATTTCAGAAAAAGCTTTTGCAAAAAGATAAGAATCATTGCAATACTTCATAATTCCATTGCAGAGATATGTATTGTTGATGTGTAAAAAAAGAAATAGTAAATATGTACTTGTTTGGCCAACATATCGGGTAGACACAAGAAACAACTATCAGCGTTTTACTGATGGATCATATATTCTCTGTGTTCTTTAATGTCAGGGGTTTAAAAATGAAACAGGAAGCATTGCTTCACGATGTTTTTCTAATGGACATAATACATCTCTCTCGATTGTAATGTCAGAAATTTAAGCAAGCTGGCAACCAGTGACCCAGCAAAAAAAAGTGATGGGTTTGCCCTCTTGTCCATCACCAAAACAAAGCAAAAAATCTCTCTCTTCTAAAATCTTACCGGCTCTACTGCATTAGTTAATCTATTCTCAGGCAAGTGTCTGATAAAAAAATCCTTAATACAAAGAATGTAATGAAGTAGTCTACACACACACACAAAAAGTGAATCTAAGGATAATGGCTTTCAAAAGATTAAAATATTTGTTTACAGATATTGACTTAGGAACTATAAATCTGTCTCTGTAAGGAGCTGACTGCAGGCAGGAATAAAAAACCAAGCCAAAAATCATTTAGTAGATGTCTGGGTTCCAGCAGTTCATTCTATACATTATGGAGGAATAAAGAGCTGTACTGAGCCTTTAAAGCTTTTCTAGCAAGACCTGATGGAGTACACTGAAGTTTTTAACATTGATGTATCTGACACTTTAATTTTTTTAATTTTACAAACTATATTAATGTGTTGTCCTTTAAATATAAACCTTATTTTCCCCTCTATTTATCTTTTTTTTTCTTTTTGATATCATGTTACCAATTTAAGGTGGGTAATATTTTAGAAGTGTTTTGCTAAAGCGTGAGGCCCAGGTGGTACCACTAGCGTGATGCTAGGAGTAGATAATTAAAGCAGAACTTTGGTCTGCACAATCTTGTAGAATAACTAAGATATTCCTTGTATGAGTCAGCCATTATAATACACATTAATGTCTTTATCTGAAGCATATCTTCAAGTAGTTTGACTAGAGTCCACTCTGCTAGTGGTTCGATAGTGAATCCAAGAAAATTTTTACAAAAATATGCTGTGTCCTGTCATCTCCTCATAAATCAAATAAAAGCAAAGACAGTGTTTGTCAGAATAGACTTCACTTTATCATGCATGTTCTGGTTGAACAAACACCACAATTACTTATTTCTGTTATGCAGCCTCTTGGTTTAATTGCATATTAAGTTTTCAAGGTTGTGTCAATTAATTCAAGTGTTTGACCACTTCTGCTATGTCTGAACAGAAACCAGGTCTTCCTGTAGGAAAGTCAACTTCAGGGAGCAGAAATTATCAGACCAAATCCTGCTCCATATTTAAATTTAACGAGAGGAAAAAGGCTGCTTTTTTAGACTGCCTTTTGTAGTTTCTTTCTTTTCTGTTTGCAATAATAAATACGTCTTATTTATTGTGTCCTGTCTGTCATACCTTTTCCCTTCATCGCCCAAAAGGAGAACTGCAATTCATCAGTTACCTGCAGACCTCCTCGCCATAGGGCTTACAGTCAGATTAGCCAGTTCTGATCATTCAACATTGTAAGGCAGTCTTGGCAGAGCAGGTGAGGCTTTGACTGCAGGGAAAATTTTCCTTTTTCATTTTTGTTCCCTAACTGATGACTTTTTCCCGAGCATCATAGGTTTAATCCCCTCTTCTGCCTCATCAATTTTGCATTGATATAACACATTCTTTTGATGGTGCAAGTCAGAAGTAATTCCAATTGGAAATTAATTTTTTTTCATATTTACATTTTTTTCATCTGATCATTTGCTTTCTTCTTCCATGAAAAGCTGTTACTTCAGTGCCTGCATCTGACAATCTGTTTAATTGTTCAGTTGAACATGCAGTGGCAACACAAGTGGGGCAGTGGGAGTCGACAGACTTCCACTCATGCCCAGAACAACATATGGAACATATGGATTGTCAAGAGAGTTGAGAAGCTTTCATTACTTCCTGTTATCTGTCAGTTTTCACATTATAGGAACAGCATATATCTAAAGCCTGTTTTGGGGCCTTTTTTTAGTTGTGAGATTAAATTTAGGCTGTAGCTCCCATATTTGTAGCCACTCAGCAGAAGTGTTTATGTGAAGAGCCCTTTGTGGACTCATCCTAGCTTGAGCAGAGTGCTGCTGGAAGCTATCAAAGAGCCATAAAATCCCCAGCAGTGGTTTTACCTTTCCTGTGGGCATTGACCAACATGACAGTTGTTTCACTTCACAGCTGTAGCTACAGCTTTTCCCTTTCAGCTCCCCAAACCACTCAGCACAGGAATGGCAGAGCCTGTCTGTTCTGAACTGCAAAACCTCTCTCATTTCTTGCTGTCTTTGTGCCCAGGAGAGGATCTAACACTGCTACAGCCTCTGATTAGACACAGGGCTCTGGAGAATGGCTGACTCCAGAGCAGAAGTGCCCAAGCCAGAAAAGCATTGATTTCTAACATGTGGATCTGAAATCTAATCAAATTTCAGTAATATCAGCCCATGACCTTTTCTCTTATTAGTGAATTTATGCACAGCTTAGTCTCTGACTCCCTTAGTGCTTTGTGTGTGCTGGTGTTGCCTTCAGCATAATTATTGGAAAATTTTGAGTGCTAATTGAGCATGATAGAATTTTGTTATAAAGCACGTGTACTGTATGTGAGAAGAAAAGCATGCTTGTGTTTTTCTCAGAGTGGAAAGGGATTGGGAAAGCAAGATTTACTGCAAGACACAGAATCCTGATTTTTCATGATCTAGTTATTTTTAATACAGTTCCATTATCAGGAGTCTGGTGACATAGTTCCATATAGAACAGTACATGTTTCACTTAAAATCCATTAAATGCATAACCATAAGACTCCTTGCAGGACTGAACTGAAGCTCAGATAACACTGTCATTGATAAACCCCTCTATTTTCAGGTATTTAATGCAGCAAGGAAATTTTGCTTCTGGCAGAAGCTTGACTAATGTCTAAACATCAAAAATAATTTTTATAAAATTAGTTTTTCCACTTTCTGAAAAATCTTGGTTGTCCTTTTAGAAATAATACAAAGGTGATGTCCTAGAATACTTTGCTGAGAATTTTGATGCTTTATCTGTAACCAAAGCTGTTGCTTTCTTTCATCCTATTTTTTAAAAAAATTATTATCTGTTAAAATGGATTATTTTTGCGCTTACTGGTGAAGATGCTTTAGTTTCACCATTGAATGAATGTATTGGTTAAGTAAATTAATGTGATTTCAAATAAAAAATTAGTATGCTTTCTCTCAAGAATTCTCAAGCAAACAAGACCTAGAAATAATAGTTTAATTCCCACAAAGTAAAATACTGAAAACAATATTTGAAAATATTTGTAAACCATCTATTTGTATAAAACATTTATACAAAAATTTAGAAACACAAATTGAATCACAAGGTGACTTTTACCTAGTTTCTTTGAATTTTAGTTTGTTAGCTAAGCCCATACTGGGTGCTCAAATAGCTCAGTTAATTTTTCCATGTGAACATTCTATTCTGGTTTTATTCTGATTTCAGATGTTTTGAAATGTGATTATCTTTTTTCCCTTGCAATAAAGTTACTTTTAATTTGGAATAAGGATGAATGGAGATGATAAATCGTGAAATGCCCAGGCTTGATCAAGTTTTCTTAGTATAATCAAGCCTGAAGTGTAGATGAAAATCTAAACTTATATTTGTCTTTTCTAATATATAAGTTTAATAACTAAATTGGTAGATTTTAAGTTAAAGCAATAAATATCTGTGATTCAAGATCTCATTTTACCCTTGTAAATTAAATATCTTATCTAAGAATGTAGGATTTTTACAAAAATAATTGCTAAATATATGTTTTTAAAGACTATTTTTCTAAGCAGACTACAGGTTCATTTAAAAAATGTACCATGCAATGCTAATGTTTAAAATTTCAAACATAAAGTCAGCTGAAGCTCAGTCCCTCAAAAATCTGTTTTCCATTCTTTTTAAGGACAACATATGACTTTTTGTAAGAAAAACAGATGGTTCCTTCTTAAGCAAGTCACAGAAGAGACCATGATTGCAAGAGAAATGCTCTAAACCATCTCCTCAGAAATTTAGAGTGGATAGGAACTGCATATATACCTAAAATTACATACATACTTCTAAAGAAAATTGTTTTAAGAGCTTGAAATATGAATTTTTAAATCTTATAGCAATTGTAATTAGCAGACTGCAAATTACATGGATAATTCTTTTATAAGGTCACATTAATCCTAAGGCTTTGTTTGGATTATGAGGAGAAATTTAATAACATCAGCAAACATGAAGAAATATGAAGGGGGAATCTTTTCTATTTATTCACTTTTTCTTAGTTTCCACTGAAAACTCTAGAAATACCAAGCTCAGGACAGCCTCTTACCTAAGAGGTTGATTGATAGACATCCATTGTGGATGAAGAGTCTGTCAATAGAACATGCCACACTAAGAGTTTATTTTAACACTTTTTAATCTATTAGTACCTTGCTAAGACTAAGATTTCTGCAGCTTTATTTGTACTCCTTCATTTTCCATACACAGTTCTTACCAGGAGGACATTCAGTGTTTCTGACTCCATAGGATGAAGAAAGTACTGAAGACTAACTAAAATAAAAGACAGAGATATTTCATGTCATATGTCTAAAGCTCTTCAACTAGGTGTAATGAAAATCTTCAAAAGAAACAAAATACTTTGAATACATAGACAAAATGTGCATAAAAGGTTGGATTTTAGACATAACCTTTGCTGTTCTTTGTCTTTCTCACATTATAGAAATGAGTATTCCTCATACTAGCAGTAGCACAGCCAAGAAACTTGACTGCTTCAGAAGAACTTTTTGCCATCCAGTAAGGGATTATGATTTCTGGGGGTTTTTTTGTGGTTTTTTTGGGGTTTTTTTAACATGTTTATCTCATTTTTAAATATAACATTACTTGATAGTGCTCTGGCAAAACCTGAAAAAAAGATGTAATTTCTCCTTAAGGCCAATTTGCAATGACATCTCGCAAACTTTAGCAATGGAGAACCTCTCCAGTGACCGTCACTTAGAGTCCACAACCTGCAGGATGTGAGTATTCACTAGGGTGAACATTTCCATGATTTCACATGGTGAAGAGGCTGAAGCCTGACTGTTTCAAACACATTAGAACACAACATTATTTCTCTTGCAGGGCTCCAAGGGAAGGCTAGTATATCATTCATTATTACAGAGAAGAGAAGGAGAGAAGGCAAAGTAACTGTTCCTAAAGGTAACTATAGAGAGTGAGATGAAACAGCATATAGTCATCTTTTTAAGCCCTCTGGGAAAAATCCGAACTTATGTGACACAATACAAAAAATCATTGAAATACAATTGATCCGAAAGATTAGAGATTTTGGGAATATAGTGTTATTAGTACCAGATAATAATAACAATGCATAGTAGTAATATTGAACAGAGGTTACAAAAATAACATTTAAAACTCATCATGCATTTTTGAGAACTTAAAATACGTGACTTTAGGCACGGCCCTTTTCTATAATGTCTTATGCATCTAAGTTGTGCTGCAGCTGGCTGCTGGATCAGATTGATACTAAGCACATCTGGTAAAACCAATTTTCTTGGTGGGGTACAACTGAACATAGAACATTCAGTTTTATGATAGAACTGAATCATAAAACAGTTTCAGTTAGGAGGCACCTTCAAAGACCTTCCACTAAACTGGGTTGATCAAAGCCACATCTAGACAGGTACTTGAACAATTTCAGGGATGAGGTATCCACAGATTCTTTAGGCAACCTGTTCTATTGCTCGCCGCCTAAATTTTTAAGTTTAAAATCACTGCTCATTGACCTGTTGCTACAGGCGCTGATAAAAAGCCTCTCTCCGTCTGCGTTGCAGATGTCCTTTAACACATTGGAATGCTGCTCTAAGCTCTCTCTGGAGCCTTCTCTTCTCCAGACACAACAACCTTTCTTCACAGGAAGCGTTCAAACACTGCTCTTTCTTGTGGCTCTCTTCTGTACCTGCTCTAGCAGGTCCATATATGCTTTGTACTGGGAACACCAGTGATGAGACATTCTATGATATTTATTAGGAGCCTTTGCTTAGTTTGCTTGTAGGACAAAGTCATGGTTCTTATGTCATTCAAAAGAAAAACAAAAGGTAAAAAATTTAATTATTTCTGGTAGCTAGTCACCTGTACAGCTGACAATGCTCTTGCTCTATAGAAAATTATGATCAGCAGATATCACCTGGGGATGCTCCACAGAACCTTATCTTTAGGATGCCTTTTAGTACTTTTCATTGTCAGATAATGTCAATTTATTTTTCTTAGGTTTACAGCTACCTTGTTATATTTTAACAAAATATTGTAGCATCAAAATAACTGAAATACTATATCAAAGCCTTTGCTGTTAATTATTCCAGTGCAATAAAAAAACATCAACTAACACAAAAAAAGTCTTGTTGCCCAATGTGATTTGAGAAAATGAAAAATTTCCCTAATTATTGAAAAACCCAAAGATAAAACAGCATCCCAAAAACTGCTGTCGTCTACCTCCAAGAAAATAATTTTTTCATTTTTCATTTCCATTACAGTAGAAATATTGTTTCTAGTCAAGAATGCATAAGGTGAATTTTTCTTTACATTCTCCAAATAAAAAGACAAAATAAATGGATATGTTAAAATATGCCAAAATAAAACTATGTGAGAAACACAATATTAGAATTTTTAAAGTTTGCTTTTTCAAATTTATAAAGCATCTGTAAATATTTATATATTTGTACATTTATTTTTATTATAAACTCAGTAGACTTTTGAAGAAAGATTTTTTTTCTAAAAAGACCAAAGCAGAAATTATATCTTTTGAAATATTAAATATTTAGTTTATGTGCTATTATCATGAGATCATCTCTAGTTTCCTGTTTAAGTAGGGAAAAAAATAAAACCAACCAGAAAAATATTGTATGCTTTCATGAAATAATATTATTTAAGCTACATTTTGATAGCGTGTTAATTAAACGTGTTAATTTTGATATCGTGTTAAAAGTTGTAGTGTTTCTCCTTTAGGAAGACTCCTTTTGAAAATTAAAAAAAAAATCAAGGGAAATTGAAGAGACTTGAAGAGAAAAAGCTGTAGTAGTACTCAGATCTTGTAAGACACCTGACAGTTACAAAGAAATGGAAAAAAAAAGAAAGTTAGAAATAGTATTTCTCACCAGTTCACCTTTATCATTGTCCCGGAAAAACCCAGACAGAGGGAGATGCTGACCTGTCTCAGCAGCTACACAAAGCTGAACAAGAATGGAAATGGAACCTTGCTGGGCTTCTTTTCCAGAACACTTTGGGGTCCAAAGATATTGTATCCATCAATCCATTAAGGTAGAATTCATATCTGTTTCCTGTGTTTTCTTTTAAAAGCGAAATTTCTGCAAGACTATTGAGCGAAAAGTGCTGAAAGAAAGCAGCCCACACTTTCCTAGGCACTGCCCAAATGGCTGAAATTAACCCCCATGTTACTGGTTACCCACTGATAGCTGGGTAACAGTCAAAAATTGTTGATGATTACAGCCAAGGGTTGTTGGTAATCACACACTGTCAGAGAGAACAAGATGTGGCTGGAGGAGCAGGCTCTACAGAGGTAGGGGATAATTTTTCTGGGATAAATGTGCTTGTTCCTGTTTCTGGGAATAAGCACCACGCAATACTGTGCAAGCGCACACTTGCTCTGAGTTTAGGCCCCAGGACCCTGGATAACCCAACCCCAGACAGGCTGATTTTTTTTATTCCTTCAATTCTGTCTCCCTCTCTTGAATTAATCTCTTTCTTTATTCCCATTATCCCTTTATCCAAAATCCACTGCTGTATGCCTTAACCAGGAGGTCCGGGGCTAACCAATTTCCATGTCAAGAGTGTAATTGTTTAATAATACTTTGTAAGATTTTGTGGGGGAAAAAAAAAAAAAAAAAAAGCCTCTCACTTTCATCCTTTCAACCATGTGCATCCATGAATCTTGGGTGTTCCCTGCCCCAAAAAGGGTGGGACACCACAATTTGTGTCATAGAGGAAATCACTGCTTTTGGCAGAGCTTGAATATACCTGAAGGACTCTGCAATGCGGAAACAGGATATATACAGGATGTACTTTCTGTGTTTCGCCCCTTGGTATGTAAACCTCAAAATCTGTAGCATAAATATGGAAATTGAAAGGAGATAAAGATTTGTTTATTTCAGACTGTACAATTCTGTCTTGCTATGGTGGTTTGTTGGCAATGTACTTCTGAAAAAAAAAATTATACAAGAGATATCACATCCAAAATATTTGATTTTTTCGCAAGAATTTCAGTTACTCTGGAATAGTTTGATGTCTTAATTTCTGTGACAAAGTGCGCTGTGCTTTCCCAGCAGAAGGAGCAGAAGGTCTGGAGCAGCAAGGCTGTCTTTCCTTTTGATTACTCCAAGTGCTACATTGAAATACCTTTAATGCTAAATACACATTGAAAAGTTGTCATTTGAGCTTAGCTTTTTGGAAAACAAACAAATCTTTTATACATCATCTTAGGTACATAGGTTAACATGAAATAAGTTATAAACTCCTTTATAATGTAAGGTTGCATAAATTGAATTCCTTGAAAATAAATTTCAAAAAAGTGCTAGGTAAGTTAAGAAGATTAATGGGTTAAATCTCTTTACACATTATTACTCCAAAGTCAATCTCCTGTTTCCCCTCCAGCAAAATCACTATTCTTAGCTTGCTTTTCTACGAGCTGCTGGATTTTTCTCAGTCTAGAGGAAAGTTGAAGGACTAGGTGATGACTGGGATGGGTGACAGATGATACACTTGTTTTACTCAGTTTGAGGCCATCCCCAGTTAGCACAGAAGATTATATATTGCATTTGATATTGTACAGTGAATTACAGACCTGTCAATAAGTTATCAAGAGTTTTCTGAGCTATTTGGAGAAGTTAGGGTATTTTCTGTCTCTTGTGTTGAGTTTTAAACAAGCCACCCTCTTCTGGCAGTTTCCCTCCCATATCTATTCCTTTGTGTCAGTGAGCCTTAAATCACTAACAATAAGATCTTATATCCTATTGCCTGTCCTCATTTTCTCATTTCATGATTGGTTTTTTTTTCCACTAAGTGCGAATATCCTTAGGGCATGTTATTTCCTTTCTTTGCTTTCCCCAAGTGTTTTAGCCTTATTACTTCAGTCAAAGATTTTTTTCACACCCTCCTCCTCTAGTTCTGCTTGCTTAAATCACAAAGCTGTACTTTTTCTTTCAAAGAGGATGTGCTTACCCTTTCTCTGCCATCAGAAACTGTCCCAGTTAAACATTCATTTGCTTTTTGCAAAACAATTGTTGGATACTTCATTTTCTTCCAGCACTTCAGCTGGTTAATTTTTTCTCGTTAGGGTTTCTGAAGGACCCTTTCTGTTTGCTTTGTTATGTTTGGAAAACCAAAGAATTCTTTTTTCCCTGTCTCAAGGACATGCAGTCTATCAGTCTTGGTACAAATTCATATTAGATTGCATGTCTGAATATATTGCACAAGATCTAATTTTTAATCTGCTTTCTTTTCCTTTTATATTTTTCCCTTTCTTCTCTCAGGAGACTCCTGCATTGCCAGAGTAACATAGGGGAATACATTCCTACATTTTGTGCTTATTTAGAGACTACTTCACAAAAGAAATTTATTGAAATTATTACTGTCCAGGAAGTGCCTCATTTAATAGTTAAACTCTTGGAGGTGTCTGCAAAATCTGCTTCTGAGTTTTCCCATTCTGAACTCTCCATCAAAAAATATATAAACAGCAATGCACAGATAGTGATGTCTGCACCTTCCAACAGTTTCTTTGGATATCTGATATCATTACAGAGATTAAATAATAATTCTGAATTTTTGTGTAAATGGAAATGTCCTGCTCATTTAATTTTTTTGGTTTATAATGCTTATAAAAACAAAACAACCATGCATAAGGATATTTTTAAACCTGATTTTTTTTTAAATACCCAGGTGTATGACACGGCTTAGAAACTCCCAAGACAAAGACAGTATTGTTCAGGTGTTTTTAATAATGCCAAGGTGATTATTTTCCTCTGGATTCTGACCATCAGAAAATACATTAGCAGAAATTCAAGCGTTTTACAGTCTTTAACAGTTTCTGCCGGTTTACAAATAGCAAGGAGTGACTTTTTCCATAACCAAGATAAACAGTTGTTTCAGGAACAATCCAGACCTTTTAATTTCCTAAATATTGCTAGTGAGTTGGTGAGAAATGTTGCTGAGTGCCTTCACAAAGTCTGTGTAACAAAATGTCACTGGAAGAAGTTATTCCTCTGCCATGCTGTGTGCAATACTGTCTCCTTTCAACTACATATCTCACAGGTAAGAACGGTTTCTTCAAATATATTGATGAGGTCAGAAGAGATTCATGAGGGAGAAAAGCTCCCTGGAATAGGCCATAATAGGACAGGAGAGCACAAATGACATGCCACTGTAGTCAGCACTGAATAGAAGATTATGACAGAAGTGACTACTTTAAAATATTGTTCCTGTCAGCTCTTCCTGCAGATATGAGAATGAAACTCCAAAAGAAGTGAAATAAGGAAACTTTTAGGTAACATTCAAGTTCTTTTCTTTCTCTTAAATATTTTTTGTTCAAAGCTTACATATTTTTTTCAAAGTACTGAAATAAATTCAGAAACTTTTTTTGTCAGGAGAGATAAATGGGAAAATCATCAGAAACAAAAGAAAAATAGAGTACATAAGAGAGAAAATCATAATTTTAAAAAAGAGGATGGTTTCTTTTCCAATTCTTTGAAATTAAAATAATAACACCAGTTATGTTTCAATATCTCATTTTAAGGAGGTGATATCTCGGTAGAGTCATGAGCTTTTCCAGCATCATGTGTACGTCAGAGATCTGTCTCAAAAACAAAGGAAATTAAGAATGATTTCTTCACAAGTTGCTTGTGCAGTTTAGGTTATCATATTGTACATGTTCAGGTTATCTGTGACTATTCCAAAAGAAGACTCATAAAAATAGGTAGAATCAGGCTTATTAATCTTTTTGTTAATCTATGACAACTTCGTCACTTTAGTAGTATCTAGTCCATGGTGTCATATGCCGCTAGTTGAGTGATATAATTACAATGGTTAAATAACAATTCTGAGGTTTTGTGCAAATGGAAATTTCCTGCTCATTTAATTTCTTTGGTTTGTAGACCAAAGTCAGAGTATTTTTCAATATTGGCTCTAAGACAAGACATGATACATCAGCAGTGGGCACTATAAAGTTATTGGAAAGCATTCAAAATAAACTGACTTGTGACACCAACCTCACATTTGAATTCAAATTAAAATCTAATTTAAAAGGAACCCAAATTAAAAAAGCTCACTTGATTCCTTCAATTTGCAGAACTATTCCATTCCATTAGGCAGCTAATTTCTACCTGTCAAACATGGCATAAAAATGGTCCCTCTCTGGAGGAAGCTTCTTACTTGTTGTAATTAGGTACGAAGAACTGAGGAAGATGCCCACACTTTGATAGTAGCCCACACCTGACTCCCAAAGTGCATCAGCCCATGGGTAAATTCAATTGAAGTGTCATTTTCAATAGTTTCATGCTACAGAATGCTAAAATGATATTACATATTTCAAAATTAAATAACAAAATGATTTTAATTTTTGTTAGAGAATCATGAAAATTACCTTTGTGAAACCCATGTGTATAAATCCCTTTTGTTGATCTATTATTCTAATAAGCTTTTAGAGACATTATGAAGTGGTCTTGATTACTCTTAGAGGATAAGAGCCAGGAGAATGCGAGTAATAAACAATATCAAGGAAATAATAAACAACATGAAGCTAACAGAATTCTGCAGACAAAATAAAACTGATTCTCCCACAATTCCCTATGGATTGCACCTCCATCTATCAGTTTACGTCTTACCTAAGAGCACATAACAAAATAGGTGAGAAAATAAAACGTGCACAGCTTGCTGGAGGAAATGAAACACAGTACTTGTCACTTAAAACTACTTCTCAGTGCTTGCATAGACACAGTGCAATTCTTAAGAAAAGAAGAAAAAAAAAATCTTCATCAAAGTTCATATGCTTTTCATTGCCTCTTTTTACACAAAGATAATCCATTTCTGGATGACATGGAGTTTAAGTTGACCATCCTTCAGTTTAGAGCAGACAGTATTTTACTCTTTTATAAAATGATATATATTTTATTGTAAGGGCAAAGGGGGAAAATAATTACTATGATTTAGTACATTATTTCAATTTAAATCAAGACAAGTGTGACATTTGTAATTTTTGAAAGTCCAAAGTGTTATAAACTGATTTGGATGTGTATCAGTGACTTATGGGGAAGAAAGTATTGAGAGTAGAGGAAAGATTTGCTTTATTTTCTTATCTTATCCCTGAAGTATCTTCATTTTCTTACAATGTGAGCATTAAGCTGCCTGCAAGTCCCCTTAGGGTTGAACACAAGCTTTGCAAAGTTTAAATAGGAAAAGCTCAGTAAATCTCAGTTAAGAAAACAAAAACACCTTCTAACTGTTTCCATATAATAGGAGGAAGGGTAATTTTTATTTTCCTGCAGAGTTTCTTTTATTAAATTGCATAATTATCTTGAAAGTAAGTTGCTAACAGATGAATGCACACACCAAGAATTCCACAGCATACCTTCAAGAATGGCATATTCGGAAAACAGCAACCTTTTATTTTACATTTTCTGCAATGCCTACAAGTTATTTTGTTAATGTTTTAAAATTCATTCCATCAGTAGGGGGTTATGATCCCACAACATCAAATTAGCATAAGAACAATCGTGTTGCATATAATCGAGGACAGAAAGGCAAGGCCTTGTTAGGAATTTATGTCAGGAAGAAAAAAATGTTTTGTTCTGGAGGGGAACAAGTTCTCAAAGGTGCACCCCAGTTTAGCAGAAAAAGTGGGGCTGCCTATACCATTTTTACCTGAAGTCTTAACTTTCAGATATTGATAGAGAGGGTTTTGAAAAGTGATACTGGTTGGGATATAAATACAATCATTGTTCCTTTATAAAACAAATTGTATTGCTATTGTGAATGCTGAAATAATACAATTAAATCCTAGTACATTGCATACTCCATGCAACTAGATTTTACTTATTGAGATATCCTTTAATCTAAGCAATGCCTCAATTTTTTTTTTTTTTATGTTTTTGATGGATGATCTTTTCTTACCATGAGTGTGCATGTGTCTGTAGCATGGAGCTATGTTGAAAACATCTTTGCCACCATTTTCTTCCACCAACAGGCTTCTAGGAGGCAGTGAAAAAAGAAATAAGCATTAAAAAAAGGTGTCTGATTTCTAGACTGATTAATATGTCTTTAAAAAGAATTAAGAATATTTTCTAGACATGGTATCTGGTCTTGCAGGGGGCTGGAACAGCAGTCTCAGGTTCTTGCCTGCAGTTTGAAAAGCAAGTATTATGAGAAGGATATATCCACTAGAACAGCAAGGGCAAGTACTGCCTAGACATGGTTGAAAATACGTTACATATAATAAAAATACAGCTGTCTAGGAATTTTTGTTTCAAGAGGAGATTTCAATCTCCAAAAAAGAAATTTAGAGATATTCCTCTAAAAATAAATCCAGTATTTTCACATCAGATGAGTATCAGTTTAGTTTATCAGTTTGCTTGGCTTTTGAATTTTACCAGCATCAGTTATATGAATATATTTGGTTATCTATATTATATTGAATATTTCTACAGTACAAAATGTTAATCTTATTTAAATCATACCTGCCCTTTAATGAAAATGCAGAATTTTCTTTTATGTGCAGAAAAATATCAGTTCTTCATTTTACCTTGAAATAAAAGCACAGCAGAAGATGGAGAAAGAGCTGAAAAGGTGAGACATCCTTGCATCCTTCTTACAATTGATAGACATTAGTAATTTGGAAACATGCTTTAATAAAGACAACATGAAAGCTGAGGATATCAGTGTGAAAAGTAACATGATATGGAAAGACAAAATATAAAGACTGATCTCTATATTTACTTTTTCTCATTTTAGATGCTTCAATTTAAAGAATAGAAATTGCAATTGATTTCCTACAAAATTTGGGGGTTTGCTTGATTGGTTGGCTGGCTTTGACGTATGGTTGATTGGTTGAGTTTGTGTTTGGGGTTTCTTCCCTTAGACTTTGGGTAAAATCTTCTGTGAAAGTGATACCACTCATAGTCTATTTTCTTGTGTCTTAATAATGAAGAGTGTTGGAAAGCCTGTACAATAATAAATGTTCACTGATCTATATTTTTACTTTTTCCATTACTTTCAAAATCTGTGTCAGCACCAAATAGAAGCAAATACTGGGAAATTCCATCATATGTCCCTCATTCATACTGTCCCATCATAAAAAGTCATAAATGCTAGGATTATGGCAAGGAACAGCCTATCCTCCTTAGCAGATATGGGTAGATGCCCTGACCTTCTTCCAGCTTCTTTATTACTTTGGGTATTTTCTAGATGATACTTACGAAAAAAGGCAGTTTAGTGGCTTGTTTTAAAGGACAGTGAGAGAAAAAAAAAGATGAACTAAACTTAGAACACTGCATTATTCATCTGAAAAAAAAGGGGGAAAGTGTTTTAGGTCTGTGTTTTCTGCCTTGGTCCTTTTCCATTGATTAGTAAACCACAGCCAGTAATAATTCCCCAATACTTGGATTAGTTATTGTAGCCATGTATTTTCTAATCCAGGACATTTTTACTTGGTATCTCCACACAAAATACCTACAGATTAATTCTAGTAATCACAATTTACAATGGTCATTCATATCCTCTTTAAAGCTGTTGGTATAAAACTTTTTTTTCCCACAGCTTTATTGTTGCTCATTCAAATAGTAAATATGTTATAAAGATTGGATTTCCTTTTGGGGTTCTTCTGACTTGGATACAGAAATGATGGTCTTCTTTGTAGTGTTTTAAATGCAAGAATGGCTTACCTTTATGTTGGTTTCTTCCTGGAAATTGGCATAGAAAAATAATGCAGTTAATTTTTCACACAGCTAAAACACCTAGTGAATGATATATTATACTTGCCACTAATGTATTGCTCTCTCAAAATTTTGGGAAATTTTATTAATTTAATAATGAGTTAGGAAATAATCAAATTGTGTGATGAAAATTAATGGCCCTTGCAATTTAAAGTAAAGGTGGGCAAAGGCAAATGATGAGCCAAGAAAATGAACCAACAGCTTCAAATCCCTAACAAGTTTTCAGGGCCAAGTGCTTATTAATATTCTGAATAAAGTGATTAGTTTTATTAAAAGTTAGTTAGCTAAAGCTGTTTCTGAGGCTAATATATGATTAAGTTATACAATATAAAATAAAAAGCTATTGGCTTTAGTCTCTATTTTGTTAGTCATCTCCTGAATAGATTTTGGGAGAGTCACCTGATGTGTACATTAGCTTTTCTACTCTTTAAAGGACTTAACATCCAGTGATACTAACTTAGTTCTTTAATCCGTTTAAAATTTCCAAAAAGTTATTTGATGCAAGAGACAAAAAACCTTTAAAATACCATGCAAGTTTGATTTACAGCAGTGAGAAAGAAGTAGGATTTTTTTTGAGGTGAGTTAAATATTTGTGGCTAGTTAAAAGGTACAAAAAACCATTTTATTTTAGGAATTCCAAATAGATATAAACATTACCTGAATATACAGAATTGACATTAAGAAACTAACATGAGATTGTTCCCAAAATAAGTTAAATTTCAATTAAAATTGGAGTGTCCCTAGACATATCTAATCCTTGTGGTATTTGAGTCAGTATCTATCCAAAACATGCAAATTTGTCATCTCAAACTACAGACAAATTAATAGAAATGAAATGAAGCTTGATGCCTCTTTTGATTTCAGTTGTTGCATTACTGGAGAAATGGCTACAGCAATAGTTAGAGCACTTTAGAGAACCCTGATTATGACGCACATTTTATACATGCAACATTTGTTCCAAAGTACCTGGATGCACAATCTGATTTATGTTGGTAAATATTATGGCAAATCATTCCTTTAGATGAATGAGAATTTTGATTAATTAAAAATCATGATGAATGAATTACAAAACTTCATTAAAACAGGTCTAAATATGATATTTGAAATCTCAGTTTTGGACCTGTTGTTAGACCTCCACCTAGGCTCTCATGAGTATCATTAGGGTCTGAAGATAGTATATTTATACTCAGGGATGCTACTAACTTGAATAAATCCTAAATTACCTCAGTTTTTCAAATCAGAATAAAAATCACCTATGTCTAATAAAAATCTTCTTGCTATTAGTAGTCTTGTGATATGTTGGTTTTTTTTATGGATTAATTGACCTAGAATTTCTGGAAAACCATGTTTGGTAAATGAACTTTTAACATACATAAACTCACTTGTTTGTAAAGGTTTTAGGCATTGAGCAACAGTAGCACTATGATTGTTTCTAAAAATCAGTCTCTTAGCATATGTTAATGATAAATTGATTACGTGGGTTTATGCAAAACAGACTTCTCAGTCCTTGAATGGCTTGAGAATTCTTGCTAAAATACAGAAAGTTCTTATTAGTCCTGCAGGTGTGATTCGGGTAAATGCCTGGTTTCACTAATAGGAAGAAAGTTGAAAGAAGCTAATCTGTTGAAAAAGTCGTATGTGGTTTAACAAAGAGGAGACCAAAAAAGTGTCTTGTGCAGTGGGATGTAAAATGATTTATTTATACATCTTCAGGTGTAAATAGTATGAATGATGGGTTTGCAAGTTTTTTGCTTATATGACTTAAAAGTAATATAATTAGAAGACATAAATAATTATTATATCAAATGTACAATTTAAAGTATTAAAAAATTTAAAAATATTCTAAAACTTAAAAACCTTTTATCATTTTCCAGTTTTAAAAATAGTTAAATAAAACTTGAAAGATCATGGCAAATAACTTCAGAGAGTTCTTTTAATGGAGATACTTTAAATATTATCTCTAAACACAATTAATAGAGAGTGCCCATGACAAATAATTCCTTTATAGTGGTCAATATATTTTATATACATAAATCTATGTTGTCCTTGGTTTTGAAAGCACCAGCAAAATGCCAGAAGCCTTCAGTTTTTATAAACTTATCAGGAGTATAAAACGGTAATTCCAATACTTTTGCAATTACTGGGAGTACCACTAGTAGCCTTCATACTGAAAAGCCTGCTAATTGAGGAATAATCTTGAAGAAGAACACTTACTGTAGAATGTGAAGCTGAGGAAGACTTATTTCACTGCAGTAACATGCCATGTTCTGGATCAAAGTTTCAAGTACAGTTTTGCATTTTAATGTTTATGTATGTATTTCTCTAAGCTAACAAGTAAACATTCAAAATGAATAGCTTTATTTATCTTCTAGCAAATCTGTGAAGGCCTTAGAACTACTTCTTGCTAAAAAGTGCCATGCTGTTCATATTCAGCTGTCATTTCAGTAAAGCATGCTGATGCCACGATTCTCAGTATTTACTTTCCTTAATCATATTAAATTAAAAAATAAAAAGCATACATTTAAATGATGCAGCTTTGAATATGTTTCATATTCCAATACAATGATAAAATATGTAAATACTGCCAGCATACTCATCTTCAACATAATGGTCATAGAATGGTTAATAGAATGATAGAGTGGTTTAAATTGGCAGGAACCTTAAATACCATCTAGTCCACACCCTTCCCAAGGATAAGTTCACCTTCCGCTAGACCAGGCTGCTCAAAGCTTCATCCAACCTGGTATTGAATACTTCCAGGGATGAGGTATGCACAACTTCTCTAGGCAACACGTTCCAGCGCCTCACCACCCTCACAGTAAAGAATTTCTTCCATATATGTGATCTACCCTCTCTTAGTTTAAAACAGCTGTTCCTTGACCTGTTACTTCAGGTCCTTTAAAAACTTTTAAAACTTTTCTCCATCTTTCTTATAAGCCCCCTTTATATACTGGAAGGCTTCAGTAATCTCTGCCTTCTCTTCTCCAGGCTGAATAGCCCCAGCTGTCTCAGCCTTTCTTCATGAGAGATGTTTCAGCCCTTTGGTTTTCTTTGAGGCTTGGCTCTGTACTCACTTCAACAGAATTATGTCTTTCCTGCACTAAGAACCTCAGAACTGGATGCAGTACTCAAAGTGAAGTCTCACAAGTGCAGACAGAGGGGCAGAATCACCTCATCTCACCCAGGACACAGCTGGCTTCCAGGCAGCATCCCTATATTCCCCTTGGGATACCTGCCCCTGGTTCCACTGCCTGTAAATTTCCTTCTTGCACTTAATTTGGCCAGGAGGTCCTTTCTTACACATGCTGGTCTTAGAAAAATGTGCTCTTAGAAACAAGTCCTTAAAGAACTGCCAACTCTGTTCTGATCCTTTATCCCTGAGTTTCCCAGGGAGTCTCATCCACTAATTCCTTAAGTAACTGAAAGTTCACTGCTAAAATTCAGGCTCTTGACTTCACTCATTGCCTGGACTATATCCTGTGAGATCACAAATCCTACTAGGTCATCAGAGCTGCTGCATCAGACAACCACCAATCCTGACCCCCACTAATTATTTCATCTGTGTTGATAAGCAACAGGTCCAGCAATGTTTCTCCTCTGGTCAGGCTTTCTGTCTCTCAGATTAAGTCATTATCCCAAAGTCCAAGAGACTCCCAGACCACTTAGAGATTTCTCTGCTTATCAAGAAGGGGTTAGGGTGAATGGAGCCCCCCAGCAGTATCAGAGCTTGGAAGTGCAGTGGTACCAACTCCTCCTCTTTGTAATCCGCACTACGTGTACTGGTACAGACTCCAGTACCATGTCATAGTTTAGAGAAACAAGTCAAAATTCCTTTGAGACATTTCATGGTTGTTTCTCTATTGGTTCCCAATATGTCAGCAACTCCTGGATTTTCTGTTACTCGAAGTTCAATCACTTTCCCCATTAAATCTATGTTAAAGCTCTCCTTATAGATCTGTCCAGTTTGATGTAAAAGACATCTTGTTTCACTTCGTTATGTGAATTCCATCACCTCCCAACAAATCTGACTTCTCATAGGTCAATCCACAATCATCAAAGTCAAAACCATTGAGTATGGCACCAGCCATGCAGCCAAGCATTCACTAGATTAATTATTCTGCTTCTTCCTGAACCCTCTTTGTCTGGTTGTGAAGATAGAGAGCACCTGTGTTCCAGCTGTAAGGAGCTGAGTTATCACCCAGCCTGGGACAGTGCATAACATCATGCATAAATCTGCTGCTGAAATTCTCAAATATTGTGCTTCCTGTTGAGCTCCACTTGTTGTTTGATGTAAAGAACCCTTGATGGCTGTAATATATTCATTGTATTCTAATGAAATGTTCCTTGTAGAATACAATGTAGCTCTTCTCTCATTACTAAGAATTAGAAAAAGGCCTTTTCAAAGTAAACTCCTAATAATTATTGTTTATTAAAAACTTTCATGAAGACTACTCACTTATTACACAGATTCAAAGCAGGTTCATGAAACCTGTAATAAAGACTCCAGCTGACTACTGCAAGTCTGGAATATGAGTTGCAATAATTTTTATTGTTCTAGCAAATTGGTCACGGGACTTAGTCCTGTGCAATGTCATATTTCTTCTGTTAGTACTCTCCCAGTATTTAACTTTGTCTTGTGCTTTCTGCAAATGAATGGGCCTTGATGGTTTTAGAACTGATGTAAATATGATGCTGGAACAAAGAAGAAGCTTCAGGCTGAGACCCTGGAGAGCTGATTTATCCATCACTTTCAACCAGCTAAGAGAAAGCTGTTGACAAAAAGAAAATATTTCTGTGAGGAAGAATTCACAAAACTGTCCGTGAAATATGTTTTCTATTTTTTGGCAAGATATAATACCTCGTCTCCTCGATGATAACATACATTTTTTACCAGGCTAGACACTCAAGAGTTTTTTGTGCATAAGCTGAATTTTAATAGCTCCCACAGGGAGACATTGTGGAAATTGTCACACCATGTTTGATCACTATCTCCATCTAGGTTTGACACTATGAGAGGAGGAGACATACCTGCTCTTTTAAAGAAAGATAAATCCTGCCCATTCTATTCCACATGATCATGTGTAATTATTATCAGACCTGTTTGCATAGAAGCTATTCTCTATGGCAATAAGGAGAATTTTTACACTTTAAACTGTAAGGTTAGATTCTGTTTTATTGGGGGTATATTTTGCTAAGGCAGAAGCTAATAGTCATAAAACTGCTAATTCTGTCAAAAAGTCAAGTCCTTTTTTTTCCTTTAATGTGCACTTATGGTTGTGAATCTTAGAATTTAACAGCAGACTGCATAGGGGAATACATACATATCTAGGTCAACAAACAGAAGTAATTTTTTATTAATGAAAACAACAAAAAAAGAGCAGTTTATTTTGCTTTATTCTTCTTTCAAGCTCTCTAGTTTTAAATTGCAGAAAAGGAGTGTTTCTTTTTGTTTTTCTGTAATACAAGAGATTTATACTATCTCATAAAATTTATGCTGCAAGGCATAACAGCCGTAACAGAACTGAGAGTGCTAAGAAGGTCATAGAATGAGTCTTTATTTTTTTTTCCAGTTAGACAGAATCAAAATAATTAGACTTTAAAAGATGGAAGAACATATCAAAAAGAGTAGGATATTCCTCCTCATGCTTCACATGCAGCTGGAAATGGAGATATATTTCACAGATTTCACAGAATATTCTGAGCTGAAAAGAGCCCACAAGGATCATTGAGTCCAAGTCTTAAGTGAATGGCCCATACAGTTCTCATTAAAAAAAAAAAAAAAAAAAAAAAAAAGTGTTAAAAGAGCAGGAAGATAACAGTCTCATCAATTTAATTAAAACTCTTAAAGGTAAGCTCTAAGTTGATTTCAGAAGTCTATCAGGATGAAAGCTTTTCATTTTCAATCCTCACATAAAGTGACTTAACTTACTTAAGTATAATTATTAATTGTAACTGTGGAAATTAAAAAATGTACCTAATTTAGACATCAAAACTGCAGGAAAAAAATAGAGGTCTCTCTACAGAGTTCTGCATAGTGGTGAAAGAGCTCTGAGACCATCTGTCCTATACAACTGTCAAAAAGGAAGAACAACTTGTATGCAAAGCATAAGCAAAGACTGATTTTATCAAGGAGTTTGTTCTAAACAACATGAAATATTGTGCCCCAGTTGCCTTAATTACAGTGCTGCATCTGAATACTAACTTCCCTGCATGTTGCAGGGCTCCTGTGGAGTTCTCCTGTAACTCCATTCCTTAGAAGTTTAGCAGCTCTAAAAGATCCTGGCATTACCTCCGCTGCTAACGGCTGCCCTGGCTCCCACTGGCTCCAGGGACAGGTTGGGTAAATGGTGTTACATCCTCAGTGCAGCTGTGTCTGCAGCTGCAGCCTTGCTGAAGTGAGTCTGACTGCCCCGCACTAGCAAGGGTCACTCAACACCCTTGGTTCACCAGTGAGGTGAAAGATTAAACATGGGGGCTTGTCTGTATGGTGCTATAACTCTCTGAAGGTGGAATTTCCTCTCAGGAGGCATTTTATCTCTGTGGAGCCTGTGTGCCCATCTAAATCCCATTTTCTCTCTCATTTTCATGTGTTGCAATTATGAAGAATTCAATAAAGAAATAAGTGAGCACACAGGATATTTGTCCCAGGAGGATACATGTCACGTGGGTAGGACAGAGAAATCACACTGCAGACAACTGAAGCATCACTGAACTTTGAAGGTACATTTATTTGCCTGCTAGGCAGATAAGATACACATCTGAGAAAACTCAAGAACAAAGAAATTCTTGTTTCTTTGGCTTCTGTTAACATACTTAACATTTCAAGAAGATTATTTTTTGTTTGATTTTTTTTCTACTAGAAGATTTTTTTGTTGTTGTTTGATTTTTTTTAACAAAGTTAGGCCAAGTAATTTCAGAGTTTTACAGAGAGTGAGATAATTGTTCCGCTGGGATTACAGGAATTTTAAGAACTGCTTAGCAACAGCCACCTAATGGCTTAAGGTCAAGATGTCTTCAACCACCTCTATGGCCAATTATTTTGAAGTTGTTTCTGTTGAGCACCAAAAATTGAATATCCAGCATGAGGCATAAGTGAAATTTGGGAGGAGTAAAATTCTGCACCAGACTCCAGGCAGACTGGCCTCCAGGCTCTAGGGAACTGCCGAAGGGCTTGGCACATTTCTCTCATCCTGCACACATCATCCAAAACCGAGGAAAAAAAAAAAGAAAGAAACTGACAGACTTTGCTCCTTTGGCAAAGCCCTAACTGTCTGCATACTCTTTTGTTTTTTTGATATGTCACTGAAAACCAGATTATTATAAAATATTAAGAAGTCAGAGAACATTATTTTTTTCACTCTTTGTATGTCTTTTGAGAGTGTTTTCTATATTACCTTTAATTGTCAAAAGAAATATCATGTAAATGCTAACTCTATGCAAAGAAAAAATAAAATTGACCACTGAAAAGTATAGTAAATTGAAAGAATCACCTATTTTATGTGTTAGTAAACAAAGAAGCTGTTCTCTGTTCTGTAAGTTTGTTGTCTGATGAGCCATCACTTAGGAAGTTCAAAAATCTGACAGGTTAAGTTGATACAAGTTTCATTAAAGCAATTAGAATATTCAAGGATTTTTAGCACTTGATCTTCCTGACAAATGGTCTTATAACAAGAATTGGTCAGTTTATCTCCTTTTCTGTCAAGTATTCACCTTCAATGAAAGCTTTGCATGCATTTTAATTTGTCTTAAATTTATTCATAACTAGATTAGCAGTTTCTAGCAATCATTTGTTTTGCTTTTCTGCTTTCAGCCATCTCTTTTTTTATACCACCTGCTGTATTTGCCTTCTGTTCAGAGTATGCATTTGACAGTTACTAATAATGCAGATTAAATTTACTTACCATGACAGGCAAAACACTGTGTAAAACCAAAACAATAGAATCCCATATTCTTTTTCTCTGTTTAAGTAGTAGCTTAAAAGGCCAAAACAAATTTTTAAGATCATTAATTGATTAACAAAGCAGGTCTCTTATAGGACTTAAATATTGACTGTGTGGAAAGCTGGTTATGGTAATATAATATTGCAAGGTTTTAACAGCTGTATATACACATCTCAAGAACAAAATATATTTACAGGTCAATTTTGATTTTTTTGGAGTTCATTAGCATTTGTTACTAATCAATATAGACCTTTTTTTATGGAATGAAAACTCACTTAATTCAGATGTCTTATTTGCCTATGTTTTACTATTTATTTCTCATTTCTAAAATATCTGTCATTCCTTCTCATTCATGATTTTTAAAAAAGCTAGAAGAAAACTATTTACAACCTTTTAGATATGGTGATATAGCCCAGACAGAATGCTTACATGCATTGTTATGCATGTAAGATGTGTGGGTAGATGATGGCAGAGGCAGTGAGTTTATTAAATGACTGCCCTTTGCACCAGTGGATCATCGACCTACAGTATCCTCCACATGGCAGCCTGGCAAAACTCCTGAATTGTAGCAGTCTGTGCCTTTTCCATGCATTTAACTTGGAAGATGCACGAATTACAGGGATCACACAGAAAAAGCTATAGTGCCTCATACTGCATTATAATAGGATTGTTCAATAATTGGCATTGTTAATGGAAAAAGATTGGGTTGTTGGTTTTTTTGTTTAAATCTAGGTCAAGATAGAATAAGCATGTTAGACATAATTTAGCCCCCAGATGCAAATATAAGGACTCTTTTAAATGGAAATAGGAATAATTTAGAACATTAGAGAAGAAAAGATGACCTTCAGAAAGAGGAATTTCTGTAGAGACATAAAAGGTATCTTATAGAATATGTATACAATAGTGATTCATAAGTAGTCAACTATGCAGAAATTCAAATTAGCTGGAGATTCACAGACTGATGTATAAAAGAAGAAAAAATATTAAAAAGAAAAAAATATTAATATAAAATTGGAGCTGTTTAAAAATGTTATTTTTCTTTCCAGCTGGGGCCTCTCCCAAAGCCTTTCATTAGACCTACAGATTGCAATGCATAATGTTCTGCTGTAACAGGGGGAAGAGGATTTTTTTCACAGTGTCTACATTAGACACTTAATTTGGGAGAGAGTTAATTGCCTAGGCTCATTATACATCCAAAGAATAAAAGTAAGCATCTCCAAAGGGCACCTCAGAGCATCTCAATTAGGAGGAATCTACCTCCATTTATTACACAGAGAACTGAGACTTTAGTTTTATGGATCAGTTTTCTTAACCTGTGCAGGGACTGTGAATCTTACATTGAGTTACCAGAGTTTTTAGGAGATTTCCAGGAAACAGGTTGTCACCTGCTGTGAAGAAATATCCAGGTTTCTCTCCAGCTGTCATTAACAGAGACCTCAGCCAATACCAAGTAGCTCATTTAATGCATATTGGTGAAGGAACAATAAATAGAAGCAAGATGGGGCTTTGCTGTTTTTAGCAGAGGACAATAGTGCACAGCATGAAGGTAGAGTCAGTGGAGAACATGGAATACTAGCAGGGGAAAGGAAGCTGCAATAAGAGGGACTACAGCAGAGCCCAGGTTGAAGGAAGCCAAGCAGCAGCAGTGACAAATGTGTTTTGGCTACTGCCATAGAGCTTTCAGAGTTTGTGAAGGAGAAATACTCAGAGCATCTGCTGCAGTAGGCTACCGCGAGTGAGTGGGTTTGGGATCTCAGAAGCTGGCACGCATCAGCCAAAAAAAGAAAAACAAGTGCTGGGAAAGAGCATTCACTACAGAGCTCAGCAATAGCAACCTCCACACGTCATTAAAACAACTGATATGATGCAGTAGTGGGTGTTACAAAGTTACAAAATTCTGACTTAAAATAAATGGCAAAATGATCATGGCTGCACCTGGTAGTAATAATTGTGTTCTGGTACATAATTCTAGATTAGAAACTCTTAATTATGTACCTTGTACACGCTGATCTGAAGTATTATGTAAATGCTTCTCTCTGAAACATTTACAATAGGAAGATAGAAAAGAAAACCATCAACAACAAATAATTACATATGAGAAAATATTTCAGGGAATACTGAACTCATATGAATAAAAATTATAAGCAACATCAGTAATTATAAAGGAAGTGCTGAATCTGACATATATAGTGATGGCATATCTAAAAAATGTCAGAAATGGTTTCTGATAAAATAGGTGGGAGTGACAGAGATGCAGAACAGAAATTGGAAATAAAAGCACAAAGGAGAAAAACAAATGCACCTCCTGAAACAAACAGATCTGTGAATCTAGGCCTAAGCAATCATAGATTACTGTATATTTAGATAATTAAAAACTCATTTGTACTTGATACCAGGTGATAAAACGTTCTATGACAATATCTTGGTATATATGGATAGGTCATCCTGGTGCATAGCATTTTGCTATTGCACCAATGCAGGTAAAAGTTTGCAAGGAAACTGAGTCTCTCATGCAAATAAACTGACATAAATGCATATGCAGCCCACATCAGAACTTATTCTCATAAGCTGTACCTATATGCATTTAAAAGAATTTTGCCTTCTCAAATCATAAGATGATTAACTATTGAGAGGTGATACTAAAGCAGAATTGGGCCTTAAAATTTGACTGTCTACACTGAGAATCTCAACAGAAATTGGACACAGGACAAAACTGAGAGTCCCAGACTTCTGAATTTAGCACTTGAGATATTCTGCAAGTTCACATGCTTCATGAAGATATATATTAACAATAAATTAATCTGTTATGTCAAAGTGCATTTCCTCCACTGCCACTGAGTTTTGTTCACTTGTAAAACTATTCTAGTCACTTTATCTAGCTTTGGTCGCAGCTACTGGGTACAGAGCTTTCCTAAAATGTACTGCTTCATTGCAAACCCTTTTCCTTTCTGTACGTTCATATCTAACTTACTTACTGACCAAGACATACCAGAGACTCTCATTTTCTCCTAACTAGCCTCAGTATCACCAACAGTTTTTGTGATAATGATTTGGTACTACGTGACATTTCCAAATAATTCTGTTTAACATGCAATAGATGAGGACCTGTGCTCCATGGGGTCATGTTTTGTCACCCGAAGTCTTCAAGTCTTTAAAAATTTTACCATTGAAAGCAGTATTATAAAACTCATTGTTTTCATTTAAAACTGATTAATGGCCAGGGAATTAAATACAGGCTTTAAAAAGCTAAGACGTCAGTTTAGCTTTCTGGATCCCTGAAGTCAGAGAAAAAAGACGACAATTAGACAAAGAATAGACAAGATAGAGATGGTAGTAGAGCATTATAATTATTAATATTTTTGAAAGGAAGTCCAAACATGAAAGAAATCAGAGAAGAAATGTGCAACACAGCTAGCTTTTATCTTTTATTTGCTATGAGAAACAGCCTCTAGAAAGAACTTGGAAAGATTCAGGCACAATAATAGTACGCTATTAATAAAAAATACAACAGCAAGATGAAGGAAAAATCAAGGGACAAAGAAAGGTACATGAAAAAAGAAGAAACAAAGGAGACAGAGAATGAAGCAAAGAAAAATAATTCATTGAAAAATTTCATTCCTATCCTTTTATTTTCCCCCATCCATCTTCCTTTGTTCTTTCTTTGTGGTATTTTAAGAAATGAAGATTGAATTTTTCCTTCTGAACATTGACTAGCATGCTGTGATTGACATGTCATCTGACAAATGTTTTGCAAAAATTGAGCTATATATCATGTATAAATTGTTCAGCAGTTGGCTTCATAAAATTGCTGTGCTGCAGTTAAAAACCTTATAGAAGCTACTCACAATGGTAGCATCAGTCCACAGATAAGAACTGAAATGTTTTTATTTTAGACTGGTTGATTCATCTTTCATAATTCTATGAACAAATCATTTGCAGTTGGTTTGTAATAGACTCTGGTGTCATTTTTATTTTTCTTAATACTTTTCTTAGTCCCAGGGAAACGTATTAGATAACATCAATTCCAAACAGAACCAGTTTTATCTCCAGTATTAACTGCACTGAATTCACAGTAGTATTCCATTGTTAAAAAAACAACCACCCAATAATGAAAATAAAAAAACAAGGAGTCAAAGCCCTCACTTAATAGCACTGAAGTTAAGATTTTTCCTTTAAAAACACATATCAGATTCATCACCCTCAAGAAACCAACCTTCTTATACACTTCTGTTTTATTTTTGAATAAGTCATGGACTCATAGAATCATAGAATTGTTTCGGATGCAAAGGACCCCTAAGATTATTGAGTTCATCCATTAACACAGCACTGCCAAGTCCACCACTTGTGTCCCAAGTGCCTACATATCTACACATCTTTTAAATACGGGGGATGGTGATCCAACCCTTGCCCTGAGCACCTGTTCCAGTATTTGACAACACTTTCAGGGAAGAAATATTTTTTTAATATCTAACTTAAATCTCCCATTGCAACTTGAGGCCTCTTGCTTTCATCACATTTTACCTGGCAAAAGAGACAAGTCTATTTTTCATTATATCAACCAACTCAATACCACAAATGCAGAAATTCACATTTTCCCTTACCACAGTCTCAATTTCCCTGTACAAGTTTAACACCATATATTCACTGGCCACTTTCAAACAGATAAAGAAAGAAAATTTTAAGCTGGAACTATAATTTGTCCAGAATTTCCCCCTAAATAAAAAGACACTGAAAATCTATGGCATCCTTCAATTTTATAGGATGTATAGGTAGTAAAAGGATGTTCTAAAGCTGCTCAGAGATGCTGTAGTCTCTGAAATGCTTGGAAAAAAACCCCAAAACTTTAGCTCAAAATAGGAGAGATTGGTGACACTGACACAATGAGTTTGAAGTCATATGAAGCTGTAACCTAAGCATCTAAGCCTTCTGGAATTACACTATCAGAACAGAGGATTTTTTTTTCTATTTTCTCAAGTATCTTAATATTTTTTGCCTATTGAAATCATGCTTTTTGGAAAGCATGTGTGATAATGCAAGGAAAGTCTCTTACTTGTGCTGGTATATGAAACTTGGGGTTAAAAAGGCAAAAATAAAATCTGGAATATGAAAGAAAGCTTACATAACTCAATTTATACTCAAAATAAACTAGGGTCACATAATATTTTGCTTATTTTGCTTAATATTTTGTATATTTTGCTTTCTTCTCTAGGTAAAAATACTATATATTCATTTCTGACAATGAAAATTTAAACATTTTGAAAAATTATATTATTTGAAAAAAAAAATAGTTTCACTAATCTTTCTCTTTTTCCCATTCTTTGTTTTTTTTCCTTATCTGAAAGTGCCCAACAGTGAACGAAGATAGAATTCATGGATGTCTACCTGCCTGAATGCCATCAGGATAAACAGAAGCAAAAGATGTCATTATTTCCTTACTATAGGTGTATGTATGCAGGCATCAGATGTCTTAGGTTTTACCCCCCATTAAATGGAATTGTGTAGCACATGAAAATTTTTCACATCAAAAAAATCTTTGAACTGCAGTAACATGGATGCAAATATTACGTGCACATAGACAGATACTAGCAATAATTTTAAAGTATTCTAATTGTTTCCCATTATACTTGAGATCTTCTTTAAAAATATTCTAACAAGTATTTAATTTATATTAGTTGTGGGTCAGGCAGTTTTGACTGATTTTTGATGTATTCTTTAAAAGTGTTTCTCTTTATACTAGGTCTATACAACAGTTTATAATTCTTTAAATATTATTAGCCTGACACCAAGATTAAACTTTGGAAGAATCTAAATGTCCCTGAAAATTGCCACCTAGTCGTATAATCATAATATATGCTGAATTGGAAGGGATCCATCATGATCATCAAGTCCAACTTCTGGGCCTGCTCAGGACACCCCAAGAATCACAACATGTGCCTGAGAGGGGTGTCCAAACTTTTCTTGAACTCTGACAGGCTTCGTGCTCTGAAGTCAGATGCCAACTTAGCAACTTGTTGCATTTTCTGTAAGTTTGAGCCTTAACTTTACTTATGAACCCTACCACACTTGGGGTTATTCATAATATGCATTCAGATTTGCTAGTCCCATCCTTTCTTCTCTGGTGTACTTTTGAAAAAGAACAGGTGATCGCATTAAAGTGCTGCAATCTAGCTCTTGCAGTCTGAGTACCCCATTGTGGATAACAATAACAGTTCAGAAGGGGGTTCTTTTTTGCTCTTCAGAATCCTTTTGATTAGACTGAAATTGCTAGTGCATAATTTAGTTCTGGTGAATGGTGAAGAGAGTATCTTTTGAAAATGAAAGAGAAAGAGAAAAACACTGATTTTCACAGAAGTGTATTAAGGATTTAAGCATACATACCTAGATTCTGATTTTGAAGTACATTGATTGTTGTCTTCTTTTGTTGAGCATACTCAGCTTCTAGTAAAATTCAGCTAAGTCTGCAGATTGTAGCACATAAAGGTGATTTTTGGCAGGTTTTCCTTTATGAAGATCTGGAATATATAAATACTATAGGGTAATAAAAAAATAATAACTATTTTGATTTCACAGCTCTCTAAAATGAATTATGCTAAAAAATATGTAAAGATTACAATGATTAAATAAAAATGTGAAAATAATAACTATTTTGATTTCACAGCTCTCTAAAATGAATTATGCTAAAAATATTTAAAGATTACAAAGATTAAATAAAAATGTTATTTATTATGAGCTTACCATGAAGAATGCTTTCTTTTGTTCTCAAAAGAAAAAAAGAGTTCAAATTAAGCATAAAAGTTTAATTTTTTTAAGTTAAAATAAAAGTATTATTAAAAGTTTAAATAAAAGTTAATTAAGACCTAAAAGTTTTAATTACTAAATTTTATGCAAAGAGTTCAATTCCTGTAAAAATTTGTGCTCTGTCTTGGAAGGCCTTTCTGGAACAGAGACAGTACACAAAACCACTGCCAAACTCTGCACTCCATATTTCTAGATATTTTCTGAAAGTATGGTAGTCGAGTACTTTAAACAGGGATGGTATTTCCTTCTAGAGCTCTCTGAGAAATGTCTTTGAAATTGTGGCTCAGCATAAACACAGGAAGAGGACATAAAACCTGTACCTTAACGTTTTAATAAATGTGTGATTCATTTGATTACTGATGATGGATTGACCTTGATTTCCTGTTCTAATTTCACCACTCCAGAGTTATAACGGGGAACAGCCTTTTGTTCCAGGGATCAAAATTCACTCACTGTGCTGCTGCTTTTAAAGGGCAGTTGAATCTGTCAGGTGCAATTGGCAAAGGAGAAAATAAATAATGAGTCCTTGAATTGGGTATGATTCACTGTTATGGGAGACTTGAAATGCTACAGAGTCTGCATCCCAGTAGTAAAACCTTAAACAGGGCTTTGCAATGCTGTCAGTATCCCTAAAAGTCAGTTTTTACAGTACAGTTTTGAAGTGTTACTGTGCAAAATGACTGTTCTTTACAGAGTGGCTTGGCATGCATCTCATTGCACCTGCATTAACCAGACATGAGACAACAGTCATGGAGTCATGGAATGGCTTGGGTTGGAAGGAACCTTAAAGAGCACCCATAGATCCAACCCGTCTGCCATGGGCAGGGGCACTTTGCACTAGACCCCATAGCTCAGTGAGCTACATCCCGATGGCATGATGTGGTGTGTGATCAGAGGGCAAATGACGTGATATATTTACAATTCCCACATCCTGTGGTGCTGAACCTCAGAGAATAAATACTTCTGCATGACCACAAAGTCAAAGTCTAAACCCCAGGAACTGGGGTTTACACATATTATGGTGTGTGCTTCTATGTACAACATTGCCTCATGAGGTCCTTGACTTCTGTATGCAACGCTTCAGTTTACGGGGGTGTTCAGAAATACGGTAAATAAGTACAACAATTGCAATTTTAAATGAACATGAAGGCCATTGAAAAAGCATTTTAACTGAAGAAGAATAATAAGAGAACCCTTGGAAGAAGTAGTCTTATTTAAAAGTTTTTATGTGAAGATGGCAGGCATCCTTTTATGTAAAATTAATGTCTTTTTTAAGGACAGTTTTGATTGCTCTGTGGCACAAAAATCTGCTGTTATTAATTAAATTAATTAAAAATTTGAAATAATGAAAAAAATCCAGCTTATCTATCACTATTTGTATAGTTAGAGCAAGGTGCAACCTTTGTGATTTGCAGCACAAAAACTTTTCTGACAATTGTCCTATTTGTCTTTTTGAAAAGAGCAAAACTGTTAGAATGGAAGATTTAGAGCAGAGGTCTTAAAAATGCACCTAGAAGCTTATGTAGCAAAAAAGTTAAGAACTTCTTTTAAAGTTATTAAAAACTTCATTTGAATAGCTAGAAGCTTCTTTCCAAGCTTGTTAAAAGACATTCAGAATTTGTGTCTTTGTTCCCACCAAGCCTTGAAGGCTTATAATTTAATTTAAAATAGTAAAGTTTTATTTTCTCAAGCTCAGAGGCTCCTTAAAGCCTAAGTAATTCATAGGACAATCAAATTCCCTTGCATATGACGTGACATAATTACTTTTAAGAAAATTTAAAATGATGCCATGAACTGTACTAAGTCTTCTGGCCTTCATCAACCCTTGCAGTAATTATCTGTCCCAGAAAAAGGCTTTTGGAGACACAAATTGGTTATAAATCACTAAAAGCATTCTTGTTGTACTTTTTAATTAGCTGATTTGCAGCACTTATTAAAAGATAAATTTTCTTTCTGGCTCCTGTCTGTCTGAAAAAAAATTTGATTAGACAAAGACTTCTTGACACCTAAGAAGAGTTGTTTTCAATCAGTTTTATGTAAAATAATTGCTCTTTAACATCACAGTTTAATACATAGTGTCAGTTGTGCCAGAAAAAAAAAAAAAAAAAAACAAAAACAAACTGAAAACCAAAACTAAACGTCAAAAGCTCCAAACTCAGAGTTCAGGGCTTCACTACAGGTTTTATACACAGCCTGTTTTGATTCTGGATTGCATTGTAGGTTCAAGAGGTTGAAACTCCCTTTGTTAACATGCCAGTGTATATAAACCTGAGTTTATTAAAAATCTTCCTACTTAATACTGACATTACCAACTAACATTAACTTTGCTGTTAAAAAGGTGTTTACGTGAAATCCAGAGTACATGTGACACTAATAAAACCTGCACTGTAATATACTGAATCTTTTAAGTCTGTTGTTTGTAAAGCAAAACTATCATTAGGATACAGCAAGGAAGAGTGCTTCATGCTGAAGATCTTTTATGATGATACATCAAAGAAACTGCCTGATAAATCTGATTCTTAGATGATAGGTGTGGAAATCTTGCCAAAGTCTTGGGTTATTTGGTATACCTTGACTAGACAGTGATGTGATATGAAATTTAAAACTACTCAGTAGGTGATATAATTGGGTCTTTTTTGTTTATCAAATAAAAAATTATTTTATAGTAGAATATTTTTCTACTTTTCATTATCATTAATTCAACCAGCTCAGTTTTATATAGGAAGAATGCTTTGAGAGACAATGTTTTCCTAAATTCTTTTGATTCAATATTTAAAGCACCCCCTGGACCAGGTTAAGAAAACCTTCTGAATATATTGGTGGAGGCTAAAGGACATCTGAGATTAAGCATACCACAAATAGAGAGGTTTTGTTACAAAGTTTGGAGACAGTATTATATTATATATTTCATATTAATAGTAAATCCATGCTAATATAACAGTCACTAGGGAGAGCTTAAGAAACAATAGCAGTAGGAAATGTAAAGAAAATGTAAATGTGTTTTTTTTGTAGGTTTTTTTTTTTTTTGTTTTTTTTTTTTTTTTTTTTTTTTTGACAGCTTTAATATCATTCCTTAGGGACTTCATTTTCCTGATATTTTGTAGGAAGAAAATAGAAGATGCTTAGGAAACTGAGAATGTTTTTTCTTAACTTCCTGTGACTGCATAAAATAGGTGTAGCAATTCCTGATATATCAGAAACACAAAGACCAATTACAGACTCAAAAATGATGGTGTGAATTATGGTTGTCTCTCCAGGAAAGAAACAGTGGATCACTGTTCCTCTTCAAAAGTTTGTGGCTCAGCTGAGGTAATGTAGTTTGCATTATGATATAAGAATCTCTTTCTTAATGACACTGTTTTACTCTTCCTGTATAAATTCCATTGTTGTAGTAGCTCATATACATCAATCAAACATGGAAATTATGTCACTCATATGCTTGGGAAGTGGTTGGAAACAACTGCAAACTCACAAAGGCATTCACCATCTAGTTCTCTCAAACAAATTTATGTGCTGTTACATACATTTTAGTTCTGTGCATGTTTTAGAATAGAAATTGGAATTTGAACTCTAACCGAATGACTGTGTTACTATTTTCAAATTTATATTTCTTTCTCCATATCCTCTTCTTGCCCCAAAATTCTGTAAACACCTGTCCACCAAGTGGCAAAGTTTCAACAGGAAAAGCAACAGTGCCATCCTCCTGACCTATTTTGCCAGCCATATATTAATATAAATATATTACTTATATTCTCATGTAAAGGAAAAATCAATCAAGTATCATCTGAGCATTACAGAGCTATGGGAAAAGATGTCTCTTATCAATCCAGAATTACTCTTCAGAGCTCTGGAGAAGCTGAGATACCAGGGAAAGTTTTTGTATGTCTACTGAGGCAATCAGGAACCTTCTCACTCTGTAAAATTACAAGTTGATGCTGGTGTTATATGGTGAGCTCAGACATCCAGCCCTCGGGTGCAGATTCTGCTCAGAGTAGAGGCTCTTCAGGAGCACCACCAGCATGCCCAGCTTCCATCTGATGATGTGATATGTGCTGTAGATTCTCTGCATTCTGTCATCTTCCCCTGTTGTTTCCCAATTATACCAGATTTTCAGTGTAGCCAGAAATGTAGGACTGTTCAAGTATTGCTTTGATGAGGATTGTACAGAGAGTGTTTTCTCCAGTTTAGATAGGATGGAGTTGGGTGTGAATTTCAGCAAATTTTCTGTGGCCTTAATCACTAACTTTATTTTATTATTAGAAATTAGGAAAGAAAGGAAGAAAGAGAGATAATTAGATTTCTCCCTGCTTCAGGCTCCATCAAAGATACATTAAAAATCAAGCTACAAAGAGATATCTAACAGAACTTTTTAAAGATAGAAAACTAGTTAAACAAAATGGATAAATACTTCCAACTTTTCATAACAGATAAAGCCCACACTGAGTGCTTTGAATTAATGTAAAAATGTTTTACATAAAAAAATGAAACATAATATGAAGATCTAAGAATACGTTACTGTGCTTATCTATGTAAATTGCTTAACATCTTTCCTCTCTTGTACAAGACTTTAAAAAATTTTTGATTTCACTATATCTTCTTTTCTGTCAATTCCATCCTTTTTGTGCCTTTTATTTATACTTCCCTAACCTACAAATAATGGTAAATGCATCCAGCAGTCCCAACCCAGTTGCTCTCCCAATCCATTAACCTATAGAGAACTTGGCTGTGCGGCAGTTGCTCATCCAAGTGAATCACCCTTGTAATTACATATGTTGCAATTGTCATTAGTTGATCACAGCAAAATGCTAATTCAGAGGAACTGTTTGATGGAACCAGTTTTTTTCCCAGTCTTGGACTCTTTGAAGAAGAGGTGTCATACAGTTTCATGGCATTTGTATCTTTTCTTTCTACCGTTAGAAAACAACCTCATCAATTTAGATCAGGTTTTAATCTCAGTCATGAAGACACTCAAGGCCATGTGCAGTTGGCTGCACTCCCTGCACCTGAGGGGATACAGCTGAAGGACCTGCTGGATCACCGAGACTGTCACGTCTCATTGTTTGGATGTGATTGACTGATGCAGTACCACATAATGCTTTAATGAAAAACTCCAAAACATGCATTTCCTTAAAAAAATGCATTAATTTTTAAAAACATTATCTTAAGCTTTCTTTTCCTTTTTGTCTTGTTTAGGGAATGAGAAAATAACAAATGAAGAGGCATCCATTCTGCATAAGAATTTTGATGTAAGGGAATAACCAAGCATTAAAAATGTCTATCATTTGCAGTAATGATACTGTCTGCTACTCATTTTACAATTTATTCCAAAGAAAGAGAGGTTCTCATTCAGATCCTAGACACATTTTTCACTGTGCTTAACTGCTACATTTGAAGAGGCTGAAGAGAAGTTATTATTAGTGTCAGATACAAGTAGCACTGCTGATTTCTGAAATAGTCTGTGTGATTGTATTATTCTGTGATTCACTCTAGTTTTGCTGGGAGACTGTAACTCATACTGTATATGAACTTTATGCTTAGCCTTCGAGACAAGTCTTCTAATTCTGCCTCATTCTTGGACTTAATATAGTTTGGCTTAGGATAAAAAAAATAAAATCCATAAGATTTCATTATTTAGGGTGCCCTGGCAAGCTGCTTAACAGAAACCAGTCCCTCAGGTGGAGGAAGGTTTTAAAAAATGTAAGAACTTGTGCCATAGATTTTTATCTTACATCTTAGCTTGGATTTTGTCTTCTCTTGTCTAACTTCAAGAGAAGATTTCAGTGCACATCAAGGTTGTGGGAAAAATCCTAAAGTTTTCATTGAAGGAAATTCGGAAGATCCGGTTTTTTACTTTATACCTGTTTAAGGTATTATTTTACTCTCATGCTGTATCAGAATAGAAAACTCTAGAATAAATAAGGAACTTATAATAGTGCATAAGTTACAATTATCATCTTTAATAGTGGTCAAAAATAATTTGTTTTTGAAGACTTACCTAAATTTCAAAACATTCTGTTGCAGTCACTCTGATGGACAGTTCTTCTGTTTTAATCATTATTCTGATGATGTAAGAGTTGGAGGGTGCATCAAAGTGGAAGATTCAGCTAAATGCAACATTGTCATATTTGCCACATATGCATGTTTTAAACGAAGATGAATTTTAATCTATATCATAGAACCATAAAATCATAGAATGACTTGGGTTGAAAAGGGATCTTAAAGATGTAGTTTTACCCCCTTTCAATGGACAGAGTCACCATTCACTTGACCAGGTGGGTCAGAGCCCCATCCAACCTGGTCTTGAACACTTCCATGGATGAGGCATACACAACATCTCCAGCAACCTTTTCCAGTGCCTCACCATCCTGAAAGAATTTCCCCCTAATACCTAACCCATATACACTCTCTTTCAGTTTGAATCCATTCCCTTTGTCCTGTCACTACATGCCCTTGTAAACAGTCTCTCTCCATCATTCTTGTGGGCTGTTCTCAGGTACTGGATCAGCTGAACAATCCCAATTCTTCTAAAGATAACTTGGAGAAAAAGAAAAAAAATCACACTATTGAGTGTGGGCATCCACTCAGTTTTTCATTGGGTCTGGCCAAGATTTTTAAGTTTTATAATAGCATAAGTAAAGGGAAGATATGACCCATATTATCATGTTCTTCAGATACCTCATAGCAAAGAAGGTAGAAAAATGTTAATAACTCTTTTCCATGCAAAATTTATGTCTTACGAGAAAAATTTCATTTTGTTTTCTCTTGCCATCTCACAGAAACAAAGGTTCATGCACATTTTAAAACCTATAATGCATTTTCTATTTAAAATGCAGTCATTATAATCACAACATATCACAGATGGCAGATAGTAAAAGGGACAGTTTTGCAAAAGTATATTCCTAAACTACATTTATGCAAACTGACAAATAAATACAATCACAAGGTCAGTTTGTATATTCCCTGTTCACATTTATGAACACTCACAGACATGGGAAACACCATTACAGTCAATAAGATAATTCTTCTGGATAGCTCTCAGCATCTGCAAAAGGTTAATCACCTGATAGAAATCATTTTATAAATGATTTGACAAAGATGAAACAAGGATTACAAAGGTATAAAATTTCCAGTAAATAATTTAATCAGTTTCACTTTTAGGGCAGTGATATTTTATTAAAAATGAAAGAAGGTTACTGCTGGGATAAATAAATAATAGCAAAGCACAAAAAGGCACATTTGAAGGAGGACATAAATCCACATATCATTGTGAACCAATTGATCTGTCACTGAATAATGTCCAGCTCAGCAAACTCATTGATACTGGGGGAAACTGCCCTTGTCATAGGCTAATCATATTTTTTATCAGAGTATGCAAGAAACCCGTGCAAGAAATTTTCTCTTTTTCTGCATCTCTATACTCTCAGAGACCTCTGTAGAACATATAATCCCCCACTCTCCCTCCAGCAGGTTCACCTGGAGTGGGATGTTCAGGACCACACCCAAGCAGGTTTGGAATATCTCCAAGGAAGGAGATTCTGCAGCCTCTCTGGGTAGCCTGTTCCAGTGCTCTGGAATGCTCACATTAGAGAAGCTTTTCATCACATTCTGATGGAACTTCCTGTGTTTCAGTTTGTGCCCATACTGCCCCTTGTACTGTCACTGGACACCACCAAAAAGAGCCTGGCTCCATCTTCTTGAAACCTGCCTTTAGGATATTTGTATGTTTTAATCCCCTCTCGGTCATCTTTTCCCAAGGAAAAGAGGAACAACTCTCTCAGCCCCTTATCTTCCCATAAGAGGGAAATAAGAGGAAATAAGGTAGAGATTCTACTTTTGCATTAAAATATCTGTTTCTTAAATGACATTAATATATACAGCTTCACTCTGTCAACAAAAATGCTTAAAATTTACAAAAAAATATGTTTTCAGAAAGTCATATAAGCAAAAATAATTCCATATTTTAATATGTTCACATTTCAAACCAATTTTTTTAGGTTTTTCCCATACTTTCTGCACTTTGTTTAATTGCAAACAATTTTATGCATCTATATGTATATATATATATATATATATATATATATATATATATAAATGTTTTGTTTTCAGAGAGCAATATTTTGAAGTCATGATGATTGACCAATATCTGAAGTTTATGTTCAGACAGAATTTGACCTTACCTCAGACTCAGAACACATTATGCAGGTCTGCTGGATCAGTGGCTCGATGTTGCTTCCTCTTCTATTTTGCTCACAACAACTCTTGAATTATATAAAATTTTATTACCTTATTTTACTTTTTACTGGGAACTTTCCATGATATTGATTCTTACTAAAATTCAGGACTGGTTCTCTCTCTCTTCAGTAAAGGCTTAGATCATTTTTATATTGTTGAAACTACTGTATTCTTTACAGAAAATGTAGGGAAATCTTACACAGTGAGAGAATTTTCGTAAAGACCGTTTTAAAATATCTGAAGAAAGAAAAACAACTACAGGTCTCAGATTTATATTTGGATCTGCTATCTTCAGTTTAGCTTCTGCTACAAAGCTGAAAAAAAAAAATCTTATAATCATGGTTGTTCGTTAGTCTGGACTGCTGAACTCTTCAGAAGCAGAGCTTCTGTTCCCCAGGAGAACAGAAAATGCCAAGGGAATTCAGCCATATCTACAAGGAACTATGAGAACTGAGGGCTCAGGCCATTCATGGAGACTGTAAACATGCCTGCTCTTCATTTGAAATTACAGTGAAGCCAAGTTTTAAAAAAGTATTAAACCCCTTATGAAACAAAAAGTTCCACATTTTTTTCCTGTACCACTCTGTCTCTCATCCACCCCTAAAGAACATGGATAATTATTGCTGCAGGGTGAGAAAGCAGAAAGAAAGTGAAAGTTGTTAATGGTTTCTATTTTTACAAAGGTATAAATGATGTTACCCAGTGGGACCATATAAGAATCTAGGTGGATAGACATCAGCAATCATGTTACACAACTAGAAGGAATAAGATTATATCCAATGAAAATTATGAGACTATTTTATCTATTAAATAGTCTTTTGAAACTGCTTATTGCACAGTAATAATAGAGGTACACAATAATAATAGAGGGAGAAGGAGGAATAGGGATCAAGTTTTTGCACAACTGACAAGCCAAGTAGGAATAGATAACATTAACTTTCAAGAAACTACCATTTTATTCCTGAAAAGCCATTAAAATGTTGTCCCAAATGTCTCCTAAAATCAGTAGAAATACATAAGTGTACTGTAAATAAAGCATTTTGCGAGCTTAATTATTTTTTGGACATACAAACATCATTTGAAATTTGAAAGGATCTTTAGAACACTCTAGACTCTCTCTTGTTTCTTGCACTCCCCTTTTTGCTGCTTTTGGCACATCTGCACTTTGATTCTAAGTTTCCACTTCAATGGAACAATAATCTTACAGGACAAATACCATCTAGGTTTAAGACAATGAATTCAAAGGTTGCTGCTGCTACAGCATAGAGGTCAGTCCAGGCACCTGAGCCCCCCAGCATCCTGGGACAATATTCAGGCAGCTAAACTGATCTGAGACCAGTGCAGTCAACTCTCCTTCAAAGCTAGCCAGCAGAAAGCAAGTTTGGATATAACCACAAAATCTGTACTTGTGATTGCTTTTGAAGGTGTTGACATATCTTAAGGATGGTATAATCTTACACACAATCCCCAGAAGTGTTAGCTGTTCTGGGCCAAAACCTCGCAGGAACAGCTCATTAGTTTTGACTTGGGAGCCACCTAAGTAGCTCTTCTAGAAAAAGCCACTCAAGTGGTCTGACAAACTGGCAATTAATAGGATGCTTTGCAATTTGCATTTACAATCAGAAAGGCAAAATTATTGAGTCTAATCATTAATAGGGAGATCAATTCTCTGGTGTTAGATTTCTCCTGTAGACAAACTTGGAAAGGCAATATATATATTTATTAATCTCAAAATGTAACTCTTATTCAAGTTATTAAATTTTTTCTATGATATATTATCTGTAAAATGGAAAATATTTCTTAGAGTTTGTCTTTTTCTTTTTTCCCTATGATTATTTTGGCATGTTACTGTTTCTTACAGTTTACAGTGAGAATTTACTTTCGGAATGTGAGTTTCTAAATGATAGTTCCAAATGCTGGCACTGTAAACCTGAATATTTACACTTACAGTACAAAAACAGTCAGGGATACCTGTGTCCAGTAAAAATATTTTGAATTTCAAGATAGACACAACCAATAAATATCCTAAATTACATCCAAAAGCACCTGGATTAGATGGATCCAAGAAATTATATCTCTATGATAATATTGAAAGATGAGAATCAGACTCAGTGGATTTACCCTTAGAAAAAATGAAATCAGAATTTAGCTCTTTCATAGAATGAACCCTCAGCAGGCACTTCCAGTGTTAACATTTTCTCTAAAAAACTCTGCAGATGGAGGATCTCTTGCTTACATTGCCACTTGCTCCAGAAGTCCTCCTCCTACTAAGTTACTCCCTCTCTTTGTGTCACACTCCACAACTCTCCTTTTTCACTTTACCCTGAAACTAAATCCTCTCTCTGCTCAGCTCAGCACATCTCCTCGCTGTGCTCACTTCAGGCTGAAGGAGAACACTGGCATCTCATTGCTTTAGGCTTTCAGTGTGCTTGTTCTTTTACTTTTCTCTATCCGCACATGGCATGTCATTTTCTCCTAGCTATCTGCATGAGTGTAACTATTGCTGCTTCTGTGAAACATTTGCTCTTTATTCTGCCTCTCTTCCTGTAGAACACTTTATCACAGTTCTCATAAAGGCCTTTACAAAATAGGGAGAAAGAGAGGCAGTCTCTGTTCTATTCATTCCTTCAAACTGAAAGTTGAGCATATGCTAGCACTTGTTTTCTTTGAAAGATGTGAGAGATTATACTGCCATATGCACAGAGTCGTATAATTCTGGTGGAAAGGAAGGTCAAAACCAGCTTTTCATGAGCTCTGCACCCAACAGAGCACCAGGTCCATTCACAGTGATATTCCCAGCATTAATAGACTGCAGAGATTCAGCTGGCCATGTGATTCCTCTCAAGTGATTTTTATCCAGTGCCATGGCAAACATTAAGCCTTTCTTGTTCACCTTTACTGACAATGAAAGGTTCGACTGCATCCTGGAGCATGAGTGCTACAGATAATGTAAATGCAGCCAGAAACCTCTGAAAAGTTCCTTTCTCACTTATAATTCATTATCTCTAATATTTTCTCTTTGTATTATTGTGTGTCTCCCCACTGGTCACCCCTGCAAGCTGTTTAAGCAGAAAAGACAATTGCTTTTCCAAGACAATTTAATAAAATAATAAAACTTCTATAGGTTTATGTAAGAAAGAGAGAGCTCTTGATCCTCAAATATGACAGTTAGTATGGGTTGACTTGAACTTTACCCATATGACTTATTGAAACTGATGCATTAAATTAAATCAATACTCTGGATACCACTTTGCCATCTACTGTTACATCTAGGCTGAAATGATCTGATGTGGAGTGAATTCAGGTGGGAGTGAGACAAAATATTCTATACCAGAAGGCAGCAATTCCACTTGTTAATTGATGGGTTGTTAGCAAGACTTTAAACAACTTGGCAGCTGGCTGGCAGGCCTTGTTCAGTGGGTGAGCACATATGATGTATTGATATTTAAAAGGATATAACCCACTTACAATCCATATAATCACACTTCTTCCTCACACTTTTTTCTACCTAGTCTTGTCACAGTCAAAAGCAAGAAGTTATGGCAATGGAAGAGATAAAAATGCTTTCTGCATTCTTTATCTTTTTTTAGCTTGACAGCATTCAGAAAACAGTGAATTTCACTATTTGCCCTGTAAATTTCCAGCTGAACAACTAAGTTTTGTTCACCTAGATAGAGACCAAGTATCCTTTTTCACTTTCACAAATTGTTTTTCTAGTTGTCCAACATAGTAATGAGTTAGAAATTAGAAAGTTCTAGTCAGAAAACTTAAAAATCATCAAGCAGACCAAGACTAAGAATCATTGCAGGGTTTGTTCTGGTTTTCTTTCCATACAGTATTTATTACACATTAAGTTCACTATTGTCTTTTCATTCACTGCTTCATGTCTGTATGTGTTGTTGAAGACCATTGGAGTGGTATAAATGTACTTCACAGTCTTTATGCTTTCAACTACTATGCACAGAGGGTATTTTACTCATTTTATAAACTATGAAATGTAGCACAAAGAAAATAAGTGATTTTCTCAGTGTTAGAGAACAGAGAAACTTGAATCAAAACTTCTTGTTCCAAAGATGTGTACAAACCTGGAGTGTATGTTTCACTGGCATTGTAGAGGGCTACAGAGGTCACAATTTCACAAATCCCTTGCTTCAGATGTGTTCCAGAGCCCATCTACTCTTTGATGCCCAATGAAACCCTCTCCTCACCAGATTATCTTCTTTTACTGTGACAAGTCAACACTGTACATCGAAAATTACTAGATGTCATCTGAGATGTTGACCTGTGTTTAGTGACAGTTTCAAGAGCAGAATCAACCCGTTCAGAGAAACACAGAGTTGCAAAGACTTGCTAATGATGTAGTAAGTGCAATGTCACTTGCATTTACTTCTGCTGTGCAGTTCTGTGGATGCACAGAACCATCAGCTATAAGGGTCTCCCTAGCCCTCTTTGGGTCCAAACCAGGAACCTGCTTCAAAGATTTATCCTGCCCTACCCTGTATCCTTTAAGTCACATTATGGAAACGTCTGAACTGAGCTGTCTGGAAGATATGCTCCAAAAGTTGTCTTCAGCACTCCTCACAGCACCTCACAGGACAGATAGAGTTAGTCTAGTGCAGGCCCCCCTGAAATACACCTCAGATGGATACTGGTCATCAGCACCTAATGCCTCTGACTGCAGATTAACCTCTATGACACTGAACCACTTGATTAGGTAGAGCCTTCTTTTAAGCATGAACTTTTTTTGCAAGATTCTCAAATTAAATGAAGACTTATCTAAAGGTCTAGGTAATGTGACTCTTACGTGGATATTCACTGCATAGTCCAAACAAAAGTGCATTCAATGAGAACTCTTTTAAACAAACTTGATTATAAACGCGTAAGGATAGAAGCATGAGAATCATAATGGTTCTACTAATATAGACAGTTCTGATGGAGAATGACAATGAGTAATCTCCTTTGCCTTTCCACTGCTTTAGGATAATGAAATACATTATTGTAGCTGGATGCTCTGACTAAGTGGGGGTAAAACAACATTGGGCTTACACTGTTTATGGTCTTAAGAATGCTGAGACCCGCCTGACTGCAAACCCAGAGTTAAAAATTCTAAGAATGTGAAAAATAGTGTTTCCTGACAGAAACTGACACTGGTGAGGATATGGCAAAGTTCCTGATGAAGGAACCAAGTGATAGCACCAATATTTTATCTAAAACTGCTGAGCTGGCACATGTAGCCTAGAAACATTTGATTGACAGTCAATCACTTTATACTATAAAAGCTCAGTCTTACTGTTTTACAGCACTAACCTAACACATTTCTTCTGGAGGTGTGTGTGGAGATTCCTGCCTTGAGCAGGGACAGCTCAAAGTTGCTCCCTGAGTCCAAGTGACCGCAGTCATTAGCATGGGTAGGTAACACAAATTTCTACTTATTAATTATTAAGCTAGCTTTGAAATTACTGATTTAACAAATATGACATTATACTCTTATTTATAACTATCTAGACTGTGTTAATTCTGATTAATGTCTTTTGGTATAATTATTATAACCAATTTAAATAAATTATCTTTCTATGAACACATTTATATCTATATAAAACAAAAATAACAATTACATGTTTGTGTTAATATTCATAAAAGATAAATTCACATAAAGGATCAATTATTCTTATACAGTCCTTTAAACATAAATTTTTGACCAAGTTTTGGACTTGCATTGGATCCAACCATAGCTAGGCTCCTCTTTGAGAAGGAGTTTAGAAAGAGAGCAAGGAGGTTGAACTTCATGACTCAACAGGACTGCTGCCCTGATAAACTTTGCCTGCAGCTCTCATTCTGTCTGTGATAGTTAAAAAAAGGAAAAACATGGTCATGTTTCCATTAGAATGGTGGGGGATTTGGTGCTAGCTGCAAGGACTGAATATTTTCCAGAAGTCCTAACAAAGGGCATGCTCAATGGAAGTTCCATGTTGAGGGCATCTCAAAGTTTCTCTTGAGCCATTAAATATGTTAGCAATCTCCCTTGTGAAGAATAAGTGACAGTGAGGAACTCAATAATATGAGATTATAAATAATATGAGATTATTAATTTTTTTAATTTACAGTTTTATGATGCAATTTCTCACACAAATGAAAGCTCCACTCTTTGAGGTGAAATGTTTAAAGATGTCTGCACAACTGCAATAAAAATATTCAAGGTGATGAAAGACCAAGAATATTATGAGGTTATTGTAATTATCGCAGAGCTTGCAGGTACAAACCATCTGGCAGAACTGCTAATTTCATAGCAGCATATTCTCAGTGTGATAACTTTGTCAAAAGCTTTGAAAGTCAACATCCATTTATATTCTGAGGTACTGTTTTCAAAGGTCACTCTAAAGTGTTCACACAAAGACAGAGAGAATAGAAAAAGCCTGACGGTTTATTCACATTTTACTTGCACATAAAAGGCAATTCTGAATTTAAGTGGGAGAAGAAATGTGGTATCCATTCAACAGTTAAGAAACACTGAGCTATAGCACTTGAGAATGCCTTTAAAACTACTGATGGGACAGTGCTATCTTATCATGGAATTATTTACACCATCTTTTCTTTAATATTAGAATTTTTTTTTAATTACAAGTATTTAATTTGATTGTGTGATGATACATGCCCTATGTATTTGCTTTCTAGCAGTGGATAAAAATTTTTCACAGGACCAATGATCTCTCACAAATTTTTGATTTAATATATTCTAATAATTCTGAAGAAACACTGTAGTTATCATCAATTAATCCCTGGCTCCCCAAAGACTGTTGTCTCTACAGACCACATAGCTCCTGAGAGAGAGACCGAATAACAACGTAGTCGGGACCAAATTAGAAACTGTTTCTGCTTCCTTGAAATATGCGTTCTCCAAATTCATCTGCATGCAAACACATTTTGTTCTTTACTTCTTATCTGAGGAATGTAAATCACATAAAAGGTATTAATTCATTTTTGTTAGAAAGGAAATTTTCCTTTTGCAGAAATCTCAGCTGATAGCAATAGATTTTTATACTGCATGGCCAAAGTAAAAGAGATGTTTAAATATTTCCTTTTGGAAATTTTATATTTGGCATATAGTTTTCATTGTGCAAGCACACAAATGAATCCCATGACAGTTTTTTGCAGTGATTTTGGGCAGTTTATAACCACTTTACCAAAACCAAAGGGGATTGTATATGTAATTAATTTTTTTGTCTGCTTACTCTTGAGATTACATATTTATCTGCCTCCAGACAATGATGAAGACAAATGCTTTCATCCTTGACACAATGTGAATATTTCACCCTGAAATGAGTTTTCAATATTCAAAAAAAATTTATTAAAAAGCCCTCAGTAAACACAGATATTTACCATTTGTAAACTGCATATTTCAAAGATGCGTCAGCTGGTGTTCTGACTGCTGAGGAAAATAAAAAAATCTTCATTTTTTCTGTGCACAGGTTGCTAAATTTAAGACTGTTCTACAGCCAATATCCATATCTGAAAGGCTCATATGTAATGAAATATATTAAGAAATATCACTCAAAATCAGTAAAAATCAGTTTAAAAAATCAGTGATTTTTTTAACAGAAATGTCATATTCTGCAGTACATATAATAAATTCCACACTTAAGAGAAATTTTAAAATTTAATTTAAAGCTAAATGGTTCAATTAACACCAGAATAAGGTTTTAGAAGCAATACATTTCAACATATTTTTCACCTCTTCTGTGCTAGCATTGTTGAGGAAGTATCTGAGATCATTTTTGGAAGATTACTTACTGGGAAAACTTGTAGGAATGAAAAAAACCAAAAAAATAGGATATATAATGATAAAAGGAAGGGTTAGATATATAAAGAATGAATGGCAAATATCCCTTTATTAATAGTACATGTTTCCTTGGTAGAGTAAACCATAAACAAAGTGGAAAACAAAATGAAAGAAATTAAGAATGGACAGAAGGCTAAGAGAAAGAACAATGTGTGTGGAACAAATTCAGGAAATAAACTGAAAAATAAAAAATAAAAGTATGACAGGACAAACTGCACTCAGATTTTTTTTTTTTTTTTTAACTGGCTAAAAGCCGAGTATTTGATGCCATTGGTTGTATACCTCTGAGCTAGAATCTTTTTTGTAGATTTTCTCAGGTCATTGACCCTTTTGTCTGCACATGCAGTCACAGTCCAGGGCTGTTAGGAGTAAAGTCCAACATTAGGTTTCTCTGTATTTTTTACTTTGTAACATATAACAATAGAAATTGATTCAAAAATCAATTTCTCCAACTGGAAAATCTATGGGAGTTATAACAGAAATAATTTAACAGAGTAAAAAAAAATTAGAAATGTAAAATACTTTTTTGCCAAGTGTTTTGTCCATATTCATTAATAGAAAAACTCTGATTCTTCAACACATAATCAGTTTAACAGAGTATTACTTCGGGGAAAGCTTTTTTGTAAGAGGTAGCTTGAACCATTAGTTTTTGGCATGATTTATGAGATTTCAGTTCAATTCGACTAGGCCCACACTGTCCTCTATTGATGCAAATGAAGTATGGGAAGTGTGGAGAAGCAGAAAAACTCTGTCCCTGTACGTGTGAGAGCAGAATGATGGTTACCACAAAAAACAGGAACACAAAAAGCTAGAGTTAAAATAACAGCAACAAATATTTTTTTTAGGCTACTGATTTAAAGGCAACTGTAGGCCTGTATTCAAGGACGATGATTGTCTTATTCGTTCAGTGGAAGTCAAATACAGAATAAAGCCCTAAATGAGTTTGCCAGCACTGTTGCCGCTCCCTAAAACGCAATGAGGGTTATATTTGTGCTCCCATCCTGCAAACAGGAGTTTGATGAGGAGAGATGTGTGAATGTTTATAGGCAGACCTGGCCAACCTAATGAGCCTTGGCTTAGTGCTGGTAAGGCAGTGGTGGTTGTCACAAAAATAGGGAGTGTTAACAAGTACAGTAACCCTGAATGAGTGAGAATATGGCCAATTTTTCCTCAATGAAGATTTCCATTAAAAGAAATTGGAAATCACTACCTGTAGAGACAGCTGGTTATCCAGGTCAGATACAATTCAATTGTTCTGTCCTTTGGTTATCAGTATTCTTATCATGTTGTCTAGAACCATGCAAAATCAGGCTATTACACAAAAGTTATGTCATTCAGAAGTGTATTAAAAATATCTTGTACAGCATGACTTTAACAATTCCACCCCATTTTGGGAAGTTTAGGTACAGCAAAACAAACAGCAAAAATAAAATATTGTGATGGAACTCCGTAATTTTGCAGACATCAAAGTGGAACACTTGGATAGATTTAAAACCTAATCAATTACACAGAATTTTACAGGGGAAACAAAACAAAACAAAAAGCAAACCCAAGTCAAAAAGCCCTCTACCAGTGTGATGAAAAGATGGTTCATGTGACTGTTGCAGCACCCTACACCAGTAGTAACCAAAATAAAGATTAATCTGCAAAGAAAGCAACAAACAGCATGCATTCAGGAAGAGAACAGGAGAAAGCAGATGAATTCTGTCTTTCGTATTTGCAGCATAAATTAGAGAAAAAATATTTCCCTGTGCTTCACAAAGATGATGGATTATCTTCCAGCCAGTACATTCCAAGCAAGAGAGGGGACCACAGAGAAGCTGATTGAATTTTGTGACTGACAGAGAAATCTAAGAGGCAAGTGAATATGGAGAAGCATCTAAGAAGGAGATATCTTCACATAGTGTGACAAAAGACACAGTAGTAAATACATTCTGAGCAGGAGTGTATCAATATACAGTTGATTTGGGGGTTTTGGATATTCTTAGAAAGCATTATCAGGTAACCAGCTGCTTCTTAATGCTTTTGTCAGAATTTTTGGAAGGTTGTTCTAATAGGAATATAAAAAAGGGATCATCAGTGCTTTGCATAAAGTTCCTTCTAAGAGTTACAAAACATCAGATAAATTCATTTTCTGCTGGAAACAAAGGGTATGGGAAGCTACATGCTGTATATGAGAAGCTACATGTGTTAAAAAGAACTTCCAGTAACTGAAAACCATAAATTGTGCAATGGAGACCAAGTTCCTGATGTGGCTAACGAAAAACATAAGCAGAATTAGTGAAAAAATGTGGCAGCGTTGGTTTTTCCATGCTGTTCTGATTTTGACAGAGATAAAGTTAATTTTCTCCTCTTAAAGTAGGTAATAAGGAGCCTTGTTTTGGATTTGTACTGGAAACAGTGTTGATAACCCAGAGATGTTTAGTTATTGCTGAGCAGGGCTTACACAGTGTCAAGGCCTTTTCTGCCTCTCTCATTATCCCACCAGTGGTCAGGCTGTGGGTGCACAAGGAGATGGGTGAGGCTGATGCCCAACTCACCAAAGGGATATTCCACACATATAGCTCAACAGAGAAAGCCAGAGAAAGAAGGGGGAAGGAGGGACTTTTGGAGTGACGGCATTTTTCTTCCCTAGTATGTGATGCTGCCAGACTTCCCTGGAGATGGGTGAACACCTGCCTGTCAACAGGAAGTGTTTAAAAAATTTTTATCTCAGTCCATGAGTTATTTTCTTTCTTTTACCCTTCTGACTCTCTTTCCCATCACATGGGGGCTGTGTGGGGTTTGGCTGATGGCTGGGATTAAAGCAGGACACGTGCACACTATATACAAGCATTCTAGCTGTGCAGAAAAATCCTGAACAGCTGGATGCAGTCCCTTGTTGTCTTTATTTGCTGCAGAAATTCAGTATAGACAGAAAAGGATAGTTAGATCTATACCTTTGTATGAAACCACTGAAGTACAAAGGAAGGAAAGTTATTTTGTCATTGATTGTACTTACACATTTGATATCATATTGTTTTTTAGAAAAATGCAGCCGGATGGAGTTGATGAAAATATTTTAAGATGGATACAAAATATGTTGCAAATTCTCATGAAAAAAAACCACGAGAAAAGTAATCGGTTTTACTTGAGGGTAGGTAAACAACAAAGATTGCAAATTCTACTGTCCCTCTTTAACTGTTAAAAAAAAGCCAAGAAACAAAAAATAAGCAAAAAAAAAAAAAAGGCAAAAAAAAAAAAAAAAAAAAAAAAAAAAAAAAAAAAAAAAAACCAACCAAACAAAAAAAAAAAGTTTTATTGTTATTACTTTCAAAGAGTAGTCATCATGTCTTGATAAGTGATATTTCCCTGAGTGGGCATTGAATAGAAATTTCAGCAAAAGAATAGCAAAAATATACTAATTAATTCTAAATGTATGTGAAAGTACAAAAAAAAAAAAAAAAGAAAAACCCTCTTAAAATTTTTGCAACTCAGTGCAAAGATTTGATGAATTATGCTGAGCTCTTTGAATGCAGTACTTTGTGAAAAAGTCACCAGAGATGCTAATTATTGTGAGAGATGTAGCTCTCAACTGTTGCTCTTGGGAAAATCTGCAACATTTTTGTGACATGCATATGTCACCATATTCTTGTCTTCTGGTGCAGAAGAAAAGAAACCCATTGTCTTTGGGATGTTTGTAAGGGGTACAGAGATGAGAATAGTAAGAAACCAAGTGTCATGCAGATTCCTGCCCTGGTGTATCATTACTCTCAGACATTCTAAAATCTATGTCTCACCTTTACAATTCATCACTCTCTCAAAGTTTTGGGATTGAGTGATTCTTTATGTACAGGTACTAAAAAAACCCACTGCAGTTAGTAATTTACATCAACTATGTCAATTTTAGTTGAAAAATTTAAATTTGAAAAAGAATCGTGACTACAGAGATAATGTATTCAGACCGCTTTTGCTCATGTAGGAATAACATTTATGCTGTACTGTATTTCCATATACTGTTTTATTTGTAAAGTTAAGCATTTATGTCCTTTATTGATATAATCATTTCACGTCTTTGGAAAATTAGTGAGCGCTGATCAATAGTTTGGAGGTTAATCAGTACTTTATTTCTTTACTCCAGTTAAATTTAGTTCAATCAAACAGAATTGTTGTTAATTACTGTCCTGATTGAGCAGTGGTTATTACCATATTACCATTCACTATCAGAAAGCTAAATCAGTTCCCCAAGAGGTAGTTCAATAGAGCAGTTATAGTGACATAGCATGCCCCAATTAAACCATCTATATTGTGATAACATATTAACACAGAAATTTTCATTCTGATACCAAATAGAAACTTGTACTATTTTCAAGACTAGACAGCCTATAGCCAAGACACAGATGAGTGAACACCACTGTATAGATAGAAAAATGTATAAATTGTGTCCATTAATATAAAGACATGGTTATTTCTTGGCTCAGTTCTTTAATAAACAAAGAAATCTCTGCTCACCTTCTGGAGGAAAAATTGAGAAACAGTCTTTTCTGAAGCATTTAGAAATATAATTTTTGCAAGGTGTTTCACATACAATGTTCTAGTCCTTTTCCTCTCCTTCCCCATATTCCTTCTCTCTGTTTAGGGCTGAAGTAGGTGCTGGGATTGAATTTGTGCGTGTACAGTCATTTTTGCTACACTTTTAACTAAATGGGGTAACTCTTCTTAACACTGTGATCATACTTACTTTTTAATTAAAAAAAAAAACAGCAACATAAAAATGCATAGAGAAATGTTAAAAAAAATTGTTATATCACAATAGTATTTGCTGAATTATTTATTTCATTTTGTTGTTTTTCTTCCCACACCCACCTTTTCTGAAGGAAATCCAAGCATCTGTAATAGCTAACAGTGATAAAGGAGCAACACTTTATGTTTTCAAGCTAGGTAGAAACATTAAATAATTAATCCTCGTATGACTGCCTCTTCTCTCTTAACTTAGAAGAGTACAATTATTCAGTGTGTTTGTATTCAGTGTATCAGATCATCTGGTGAATACAGCTCTGCCTATCCAAATGTATATGGTTTAAGTGAGATTCATTTATCAGCACAAAGCTTATACATAAAAAGATGAAAATATTATTCTTCTTCCTATGATAGCTCTCTCAAAAGTTATGCTGTCCTAAGAGACCTTCTTCTCCATTTTCTTTGGATCAAAACTTTTTATCTTTCAATATTTATGAAATGTGTATTATATAAGAGTACTGTGCTGATATGTGTGTGGCAGGGGGAATGTTTGATTTGGTTGTTGTTTTTTTTTTAACTCAGTTTAAATCTTTCATGTAGAATATTATCTTTTGCAACAACTATTATTTAACTTTTGGGTTTGATATAACTTGCCAGGCAATAAGTTACAACAGAGTTTATCTGAGTTTACTAGTTGTGATTCTTACGGGCAGACAAAGAAGGTGGCTGTGTGCCCTTTATCAGCCTTCTTCCCCATACCCTTTCTTCAGACTGAGAGAAATCATGGAAACCAAAAAGAATAAGAAATAGACCCAAACCTTAAAAGCATCTTACCCACATCTCTCTCTTCTTCCCAGGCTTTTCTCACAGTTTTCTCTATTTCTTCCCCACTAAAGATGCAGCACGACAGGGCACAGGGGCTATGGTCAGCTCATCACATGTCTGCCACTCCTTCTTCCTCAGAAGGACTCACACTCTTACCCTGCTCCAGCATGGAATCCCTTCCATGGAGATGGAAACAAGGGTGTTGGTTTTTATCTGCTCAGGTGCTCTGGGTAAACATCTTCCAGGCTTTACAATCATAGAGATGACCAAAGAGAAGAACAGGTAATAATTTGTTGCTATTTCACTTAGATTGAAAATGTAGTTTTTAAATTCTGTAAATATTTAAATCACATCTAAAATTAATTTTGTATAAATACGTTGCAGTGGGACAAAATATGGAATGTAAAATACAATTCTAAGAAAAGCCAATAGTCAGATTTGTACAAAAATGTTTTCTAATTTTTTCTCAATTTCCATTTTTACCCATCATGTTTCATACATATGTGGTAAATTTCCAATATTCTCAAAGTATTTTGGTTTTGATTTTTAATATATTTTGTTTTCAGATTGTTTAGATAAAAAATATTTGAATACATATATATATATATAGATAGATAGGAAGTGTTGCTGTTATGTATACATAAAGATGCCAAGTATTTAATTTAGGGAATGCATTCTTATTGAGAAATGAGCAACACAGGATTGTTTGATAGGCAGAATGAATGCAAGCTCTCTCAAAAGATTTTCATAATTCACATAATCTTATAATAAGCATTAGTTTCTTTAGATGCTTAATTTTATCACAAGCAACTTCTGAACCTTTGGAGGTGCACAGTGCACAAACTCTAGTAGAATTCTTCTCTGATGTTTAAGTAATTTAATTAATTATTATAAATCTGCAGGAGCTTGATGGATTTATAAGAAAAATATGTGCATTTAAGGTAGCACTTACACCTCTGTGGGATTGTTCTAGTGAATAAGTCTTTTTACTGTCAAGATTTAGTTTCTTGGAAAACTGTAATGATTTGCTGGTTTCTGAAATTATTTTTTTCTCCTACCACCACTCATTTTGTCTATTTAGGAAATACTCATGGCTGATAAAAGCATGTTAAGATGGTACTTTATCAAAAAAAGTAAATAGAATAGGATCTGGTTAAGATTAAACTGTGCAATTAAAAGTTTTTGTTAATTGTTAATACTTGTGGCCTGCATTATTATCATTCATTATGAGACTAATTAGGCAAGGGAGAATGCATATTCGTATATACATGTGTCTTGAGAACTTGGCAGAGTTACTGAACAACATTTTCTGGTTATGATGGTTTAAATGCATAATTCTTTATCTTAATCTAATGTAATAAAGTAATAATTAATTTGTTTACAGAGCAAAATACAAAAAAAACTGCCTGATAATGGTGAGCAAGCAGATATGAAAGACTTTTTTGTCCCCAATGGTGTATTTTCTTCCTTTGTTACTCTATAATGGTTCTAAAATTCTACAAGGGCTCCTCAAAAGTATTCTGTTATAGAGGAGAGATCCATCTTAGCAGGACACTGATTAAGGCATTCTGCAGTCAAGAGGTTATGAATAGGAAGAACTGCTGAGATAAATTGGAAGAGCTGATGGTGATGTTCTGCTTTATGTGGGGACTGCAATAGACTTCAGAATCTCTAGTATCAGAATACAAGAATAAGGCAGGTCTGAATCTATTCTTCTGCTTCTATATTAATATTTTCTCTTTTTTCTTTTTTTTTTTTTTTTTGCTGGTTTGTTTGTTTTCATTTTGTTGTGTTTGGGGTTTTTTTTCTTTGGGGGGTGTGGTGCTCTGACTGGTTTATTTGTTTTGTTTGTGGGTATTAATACCAAAACATCAGTGAAAAAATTATGTATGATTTTGTTTTCTAGAATAACACATTTTATCATCATCCTCATGGACCTCATTAGCTCCACAAATAAGTAATTATGCAGTAGGTGCATCTATATTTTCTACAGCAGAGGGTTTAATTTCTGGATAAAGTGATAGTCAACTGTTTTCTCAGCTAGCATATTGATTATATCATGCCTTTAAATACATATTTAATTTCAAGAGCATCCTAAATCTATTAAGCATGTGCTTATCTTTCATTAAGTAAGATAAGCTCTTAATGTGGTTTTAGTTTATTGCAATATTATAAGGTTTCAGCAATATCGCGGTGATGTGAGTGAGCACCTCAAAGAAATATGCCTACAAATTCAAACCTTCAATAAGAAAAATAAATTTTAAAGAAAGAAAAGAAGCAGGTGATTCAATCTAATCACTCCTTAGGTAATGCTGGGCACACAGTTCACTTATAAACAACAGCATCATGAGGCTTCCCACTGGTCAAAAAGCTGCAGGTTTTACCATTTTGAATTATGTGCATTTTGTCAAATCAGTGTACGTACTCTGTCTGTGGCATTACACCTCTTGGGGTAACAGATGAGTAATTTTTGAAGTTTTTGTCATTTCAACAAACATTGGCTAACATTATTTTTTTAAACTTGAAGACTGTTTGCAAGAAAAGTATTCAAGTATTTAGATCTTGAGAACAATAGCCCATCTTTAGTAATTTTGTAGCAACTCTCTTGTAGTAACGCAGACCTTCTGCTCTCTAGTAGCAGTGGAATGAAGAAGTCTCCTGTTCACATTCCTTCATTCTGTTGAGAAATCTGGGACAATATTTGAAATCACTGTAGAATGCACTGAAGAACATCTGTCAGCTGAAGCATCAGCACAGTTTAACTATTTACACTGACATTAAAGGACTAGCAAAATAACTTCCCTACTAGAAAGTATTAAATGTATCCAATACATTCCCAGACTATGGCATTCTGAAGCTATATAGACTACTCTTCTGAAATATTTTTGAAAGGATTGAGAAAAAAAAAATCATATATAAAACAAAGTACCTAGAAAACACATCTTTAGGGTAGGAAATTCCTTCAATATTTTGCATTTATTTTCATTTGCATAAAAATAAACAGTAGGACCATATGATAATGGTACACTTTTGTGACTTTTTTTTTCCTAAAGTATTTTCCAAAAATGGAGTAGCAGGGGTCAGGGGCTTCCTGAGGGCTAGGAGCAGTGAGGGAACCCCCAGAGCCACAGAGGGGGCCCACCCCACTGCCTTGCACCAGGGGCAGTCCCAACTCTGGCCGTTGGGCACCTCCCTGGGGATGGGGATAGACCTGGTGTAAAAAGGAGCAAGAAAGACATTTTCTGGTTGGAGGACAGTAAACTTTAACCCAATTTAATGTCCCAAATCACACCAGGGGGTGAAACAGACCCTAAAGCTTAATGCAGGTGGCCTAGGACACTAAACTTTAATCAGAGCATATCTGTCACGAGACAGTTTCTGACAAGCACATTTCCACAAAATACCATGGATCAGAAACTTCCACAGCAACCATTTTGTGAGGGAAAGTTTTCCATCTGCAAATAGACTTCATACACCATAATTTTGAAAGCATAAAGTACATTCAAGTACACAGAGATTATTAACCTATGAAAAAAATGTAACTTTGTATAAGTATAAAGCTATTCCAGTGTCTACGCATGGAGACTAAGCTTTGACACATCAATGTGAACTGCATTTGTTATAAAAATTATAGTACTTTAAGATTGTCTAAAAATATACACTAGCTGACAGTTGGAGATGGGAATTTATCAGTACTGCTGCAATCTTGGAGACTACTGCAATTCTAATACACTGAGCTGTTACAAGATTTATTTAGACTCAATGGTAAGGAAATGACTAATAGCTTAAGAAATTCTTACAAAAAGGAGGGTGACAGAGAGCCATAAATGTTCATCCAGATTCATTAAAAGATCTTTGAAAACATAAATTTAAGAGGTTTAATTATAAAATCTTTAAAGTTTAAAAATCTCTATCCACTAAGGAGAGCAAAAGGAAGTTATGAGTTTGATATTTAAAATGCTCAGGGTACCCCAAAAACATGACCAGCATATATACTGCAACCTACAGTTTTATTACAGATGTTGTATTAGAAAAACATCTCCATTGATTCGATGGCTCATTAATCCAGTTTCTGACAATCAGTGGAAACTGTACTGGTGCAATTGCAACTGATATTGGAAATCAGGGCTGAAACCTTACTCCATCAAACTGCAAAACATACAAGTGCTAAATTACACTGCTGTAAACATACATTTTAATTGGTCCTTACTTGTTCTTTTATTACTCTGAAAGCAAAGCAAGCAGAATCAGAGTGCAGATTATTTAGCTGAAGTGAGGATGGTCCTAACACATGCACATAGTCTAGTCCTAACATTTTTTAGGATCAAAATCTGAATATGGGATACCTGGTGCCTATTAGTGACTTATGACAAGTGATTGTGGATTGTGGCTGTTTTAGTTATCTTTCTATATCATATGTCTTAGAAGAGTGATTCTATCCACTTTGGTTCACATGCCTCTCATTCCTCTTTGCTCTTTGTCCCCTTCTATTTGCAAACCTTATGGGGGTGTTTCATGATATGAAATTATGCATGTTTCAAATCACAAAACATGCTGATTTGGGATTGGATAACATTACGGTTGGTAAAGTATGTTGCCCCAGCAGAATGGAGCATGTCCAATCATCAAGTGATTATTAAACATTGCTGAAAATAAAACACCTCTATATAGATCCGTTAAGTATGGAAAGAGATGATTAAAATCAAAGTGATGGTGAAGTATGCCTATTTCAGACTGCCTTAATTATAGATAGATAGATAGATAGATATGACTAAAGCCTTGCCTGAGATTTTTCCCTTTGTTGTCTATTCAGCCTTGATGAGGCCACATCTGGAGTGCTGTGTGCAGTTCTGGGCTCCTCACTGCAAGAGGGACATGGAGCTGCTGGGGTGGATCCAGTGGAGGGCAACAAAGATGATTGAGGGGCTGGAGCATGTCTCTTATGAGGACAGGCTGAGGGAGCCAGGCCTGTTAGCCTTGAGAAGAGATGGCTGAGAGGGGACCTCATCCTCGGACATAATTAACTGAAGGGAGGTTGTCAGGAGGATGGAGCCAGGCTCTTCTCTGTGGCGCCAGGCAAATAGACAAGAGGCAATGGGCAGAAACAGAAACACAGGAAGCTCCATCTAAACATGAGGAGGAACTTCTTTACTGTGTGAGTGGCAATGCACTGGAACTGATTGCCCTGAGAGGTTGTAGAGTCTCTCTCACTGGAAATAACTCAAAAAACACCTGGACACAATCCTGTGCAATGTGCTCTAGGATGACCCTGCTTGAGCAGGTAGGTTGGATGACAAGGCCCAATTTGTTCCCTTCTAACCCTCCCTATTCTGTGATTCTCTGATTCTGCAATTCTGTGATTCTGTGTCCATGTGTAGCAGAATCAGGGCACAGACAATGCCCCTCTTATGGGACCCCAGGAGGTCTGTGTCTGCTTCTCTTCTGTGGGATCAGTTCAAGCTACAGAGTCACTTCAACCTATTATAATGTTAATTAGGGAGCATTTAATCTTAGTCTAGAAGTAGGAAAAACACCAGTAAGACTGTTATCCCAGCCAAGTAGTTGAAGATAAGACAAAAAAAGAAAGAAAGAAAAAAAAAATAGAAAAAAAAGAGGAAGCTGAATAATATATGCAAATATAACTTAGTTTCACACTTTTAAATTAAAGCAATTTGCCAATAATTATGGTAGGTTTTTATTCCTGACAATTTTAAATGGTGATTGAATGCTTTGTTTATGCTGCCTAGTTTCAATATGATTTACTTGAAGTAATTTCTGTGCCTTTTGTTAGACAGAACCAAGTAGGTCCTCTCCAGTATATCTCTCTTTAGCCTACTTCTTTTCCTGAAAGGAGGAGTATCCTTGAACAGGCAAGAGCTGCTTGTGGAGAAAATGCTATAGAGGGACAAAGACATTTGAGATAACTTACTCTGTCAATCACAGGCTAATAGAAATTGTGCCCATCTGTTACTGTAACAAAGATGAACTATGTGCTTGTCTACAGAGGCTGGATAGAAAGACAAGACCCTGATCTTCCTGCAGGAAAGTTGATCACCACAGTGATATTTACTCTGAAAATTGTGCTTTATGACTAGAGCTGAATTATTAAGCTCCACCTATAGGCAGGATTTATGAGTTTTACACCTGGAAGTATTGCATGGCTTCCAGGCAAAATCTGGCTCCTAATGTGCATCCTTAAAAGTTACATCATACATCTCTGAGAAGATTTACATCCCAAATTATAAGATGAAGAGAAAAAAGAAAAGCTTTTACTGCCTATGTTTCCAGACTGTCCTTACCCATAAAAAGAATCACAAGATCAAATCAGCTGTATGAACTAGTTAGCATTTCAGAAATCTTTGTCATTAAAAAAACCTAAACAATCGTTTTATATATTATATAAAAAACCTCAATTCATTTGCATAGAGAAGGAAAATTCAATTCCTCAATGAGAGGATTTTCCATCCCTCTCTATGCCCCAACTTGGAATAAAACACAAATATTTCATATCTCTGTAGGAAAAGACTTTTACCTCCAGTACCCAAAACCCTAGCAGATCTCATCAAGAAAGTCAGATTCTTGAAGCTCGTGTTCTGGAGTAGACCCTTGGACAATATAACATTAATTCACAGGAGACTTTGAAACCATGTAGGATTTGCTATAAAGTTCTGTGAAAGTGAACACATCTGATTTGTTGAAATGATAAATGGAAAAAATAAAAATGGTGCTTGCTCCTTTAAAAGACAAAAGGCAACTGCAAAGTTTGTTGAAGTTAACAGAAGGACTTGAAAATATTGGCTATAAATGTCTGTAGCGTGTAGCTTTAGTATTTGTAAATTCCTGCTGTGGTTTTTGTCTTTAGCCATATCCAGCAGGCAAAATATTAACACAGAAATAAATTAGATAAAGATGTTCTTGTGTAATTTCCATTCAAATTACATGGAAATCTGATTGCCCCTGGAATATGCATCTGCTGAGAAAAAAACATCCTCATATTCATGGTTTTTAAGACTGCAAGTCCAACAAATCATAGAGTGATTCATTACAAAACTGTCTTCAACTGAAAAGCTTTGATAACTTATTAAGTGAACCATTTACTTGATTTTTTTTCCACATATGTCAAGAGAATAAAATAATTTTTTTTAATTTATTCTGGTATTTTAGGTACAACAACAACAGCAAACAGGCTCAGTAGCTTTGTTCACCTTGGAATTCCTGGAGAACACTCTTTTGGTGAGAAAATTTAACACCTATTTTTAATTTGCTATTTTATTTTTTAATAAGAGAGTATGGACTTGGATTTGGTGGGAGTGAAGAGGCTTGTTGTTAGGTGGTTATTTTTTTCTCTCTTTCCCCCTGCTTCCATGGAGATTAGTAATTCTAAACAGCACTAAATCACTATACAGGAGTTTAACCTTACATAGTGAATAAATAATAAAAAATTGCACACGAAGGTAGTAAAAACATAGTTTCACTATTTTGTGAAGCTTCCTGCTACACTAGGAGGATAAGTAAATATAATTTTGGTGTCCTTATCTTCATATTACACACAAGTTGAGGGTTTGTCAATATTCTTCTAGGCTCTTTTGAACATTTATCAGTCAGCATTGGCAGCTGTGACAGGATGACTGCTCACTGAATACCAAATGCAGCAACAAAGATCTTATTCTGCAGCAAGTTATTACTTTGAAATGATTATTTTTAAGATAAGTTTTCTACAAGTACTTATGTCAGACTTTCCACCATCTCTGAGTTATAGGAGGATGTAAAATACTTTGATGCAAATTGTATCTGTAAGCAGTACATGTAATAGGAATCTTTATGTGTAAGTGGACTTTTGTATTGAAAAGGAATTGGATTATTCCCTAACATAGCAAGGTCTTATATAAACTACTGTTTATACTAATGCTTATAATTAATAATCTTTAAATATTTTGGATGGAAGATCATGCAGAATGCAATGGCATTCTTGGATTAACATACGGGTTTTTACATATTTATAAAAAAATCCAATTTTACTTTTATTAAACAGAAAACCTGCACCACATTAAATGCATAGAATGACAAGGTTAGAGGTGAATAATTTCTCCAAGACATAGAAGCGCATACTTTCAATAACTTAGGAGCTGGATGAGGGTGCAGTGGGAAGAAAAACGCTTACCCTAAAGAATTACAGATGTGCATTTAGAATAGAACAGTTTCCATACCATTATATATTTTTGCATCTGAAGAGGTCTTTGTTTCTGCACATTCTCCACCACTGAAGGTAAATGAAAATAACTCAAGAGCTAGAGATAAACCATGTATCTGTTAAAGAAAACCCTGAACACATTAAAAGCTTTTCTAGTCATCCCACAGCAAATGAAACATAATGATTACATTTATGCAATGCAGAAATTATCTGACTGGTTAAAAAAAATTGTTTTTGTTGATTACAAGGTACACTTTTATAGCATATCGTGAAGATTAAATTCCATCAACCAGATGAAAAAAGTTTAATTAATTAATTGATTATATTAATTTGGAAAGATGTTGGAAATGTTTTTTATATAATTTAATTTCAATTTCTTCTTGAAATAATGTATTCTAGTGTAATAATTAAGATAATCCAGTTCCTTTTCTCTTGCAAAAAGTATCTGTTTATATAATAAAAGAAAACGTGGTTTCAGAGTCTGAGAAAAGAAATTGTTAAAGGTTTCTAAAGAGTGGGAAAAACCTGCCTTTTAACAGCTATAGAAACAGTATACAGTATAAAATGTTCCATACAGCTAATGGCATTCTTCTAGGTGTACCTTGCATAATATTTATCTAATTTAGCAAATGATAGTGATAATATTTTTTCCCAGTTAATATTTCAAAACTTTTTCTGTTGTCTTTTCCATCATTTTTTTTTCTGCATACTTTAGTCTCAATACTATTTTCTTTGGCTCCAACTGGTACTGTTGCTGCTTCTTAGTTGAGTAAAGATTACCCTCAAACTAATTTGTTGTGAGTGTTTATGATGCTGGAACTTAAATGAATATAGAAAGAAAGAAAACAAAAAAGGATGCATATACCTTAAAGAAAATTCACTAATAATGTGAATAAATATCCCTGCAAGTGACATTTACTCAACAGTATTCTTAATTACACCTTGAAATCTGCAAGCTTAAGTCTATTGCTTCACTTAATTAGGCTTTTTCCTTTTTTCGGCTTATATTTTACTGGTTGTTTCTGGATCTCTATTGTTAAAACGGTAGAAGTTCAATTATTTCTTGATTTGCATGTAAAAACAGCATCATTAATGACATTACAAAAAGGAAAACATTCTCACTTTTTAATGTAACACGGGTTTTGTAGCCCAATCTCTGAAAAGGTAATTGTGCATCTGCTTTGTTTAATCCTGTTTAGAATCTTTGTGCTTCCTAACTGATGTGCCACAGCACACACTAGCAATTAAGAGGAAAACTGGGGCTGATGGTAACCATTGAGTTTGGAGTTAAAACAATTAATTCCTCCAACTGTGAGCTGAGTGCTCATATTATTTGTTGTTGTAGTTATTCAGGAACCAGTTCAGCAATTTATGCAAATATCTGTCTCCAAGAGTTCATGGGATCTTTGAATGGGTAATTAATTGTGGTAAACTTCTCATTCGAAATGGATCATTCATTTCCCCACTTAGTCTTTTTATCATCACAGGGCAAAGGAGCCACAGGCACGGAGTAGCACTTTTGTTAGATAAACTGACTTAGAACTGCACACAGACCTAACCTGAAGCCAGCACAGTCCACATGGAAGATGAAGGCATGCGCACAGATCTGGGAGAACAAAGAGAACATAAAGCTTAATAGGAAATTCCACTGACATATCATCAGAAGTGTTATTTGCAAACTTTTTATTAGAATTTACATTGAGGGAAAAAATTTTGAAAGATGTAAAGGGGTCAGTTCTTCTACTTCTTAAGATATGGTCTTCAAAATGTGAGAAATAGTGTCTGTAATTTGAAATTTAACACATGAGCAATAGAGGCAAGTATAAGTAGAAGTGGGAGCCAGTAATGAGTGTAAGGTGACAATAAGTAGGATGGGACATAGCTGTGAAAGACTTTGAAAGTGAGGAAAGGATCTTATGCTTGATTTGTTGGAAAGGAACAAGCAACAAAAAGAGTGGGTGGTATCAAAGCTAAGAAAATGTTCTTCAGAGCAGCATTAAGAGCAGGATGGATCTGTACTTATCATCAGACAACTGAGGTGATGAAAGCCTGAACATTAGCTGCATCTGAGTTTCCAAGTCCTTAAGGACCCCTGACTCTTAAGGAGACAAGGGATATCTAAATTAGATCTCCTGCAAGGCAGTGAAGGGCGGTTTGGGTAGAAATATCTCTTGGAGGTAGGACAGAAGGTTTATTGCGTTCTTTTCCTGGTTCTTATTTAGTTTATTGCATCTGATCCAGAGAAATTTTGTTGGGGGCAGTTCTACAATAAAGAGGCTTAGCTTGAAGTTTTCTTTACACAAAGTTGTTTTCATGAACCAAATGATGTTTTAATTGACAAGGTCATTACATTAAATATATTTTGATGAAATAGAAAGTACATTTTCACCAGGAAATCATTCCAAATAAAAATCTTTAACTATCTTAAAGTGATTTTTTTAAGTAAATATTTTATAATCAAATATCTAGCAGTGATTTTGCAAAAAAAATATTTTTGAATGGTGATACATTTTGCATGCAAACAAGACTGGGTCATGAATAAATTGATAATCAAAAAGAGACTGCATTTGCACATTGTTAGTAATGACTAATCCATCAATATTTAAGAAAATATTCCTGAATTTCATTTTTTTTCTTTTTGTTTCTGAGTATTGCACAAACTGTCAAAAAGTTATACTTTATAAAATTGTAAATTTGTGTCTGTGATGTCCCTACTAGTTTTTTCTTCATCACAACTACTTTTCTTTTTCCTTCTCAATTTATTATAAGAAATTAAGTATAGCAAGCACTAGCTTACAGAGGGTAAATGTACAAAAATAATGCTGTAGGTAAAATACCTCTGAATTATTTCTGCCTTTGCACATTATCATGAACCACAGTTAATGACAGTATTTGTATATATTAAGTGATCTCAGATTATTTTAGAAAATTATGCAATAATAATAAATATGCACTCCTACATTCTATAGAAAAATCCTCAAGAAACTGGTAATCCTCTTCCTCTTCACTGAAGCTTTGAATCACGAAGTTTAGTTGCTCACTAGAGCTTGCCACTGAAGTATTGGTAAGGACCACCTTTACAACCCTAATCTGTGATGGATTGTACTTGGAAATAGTTCTCATTCTGGGGCCTACCTTTCATTGAAACATAGAATCATTTAGGCTGGAAAAGACCCTTAAGATCACCACCAAGTCCAACCCAGTATTACCAAGACCATCACTAAACTATGTCCCAAAGCACTACATCTATATGTCTGAAATACTTCCAGGGGTGGTGACTCGACCACTTGCCTGGGCAGGGCAGCCTGTTTTGATGCTTGACAACCTTTTCAGAGAAGAAATTTTTCCCTAATACCAATTCTAAACTTCCTCTGGCACAACTTGAGGTTGCTTCCTCTTATCCTATCATTTGTTGTCTGGGAAAAGAGAACCATCTCATCTCTACAACTTCCTTTCAGATAGTTGTGAAAAGCAATAAGGCTTCCCCAGACCTCTGTTTCTTCAGACTAAACACCCTCATCTTCCTCAGGTGCTCCTCTTAAGACTTGTATTCCTTCACCAGCTTTGTTGCCCTTCTCTGGATGTGCTCCAGCACCTCAATGTCCTTCTTGTAGTGAGGAGCCCAAAACTGAGCAGAGGATTCAAGGTGCAGCCTCATCTGTGCTGAGCACAGAGGGATAATAATTTCCCTGATTCTGCTGGCCACGGTATTAATGACACAGGCCAGGATGCCATTGGCCTTCTTGGCCATGTGGGCACACTGTTGGCTCATGTTCAGTCAGGTGCCCAGCATCTCCAGATCCTTTTCCACCAGGCAGCTTTCCAGACACTCTGCCCCAAGCCTGTAACACTACATGGGTTTATTTTGACCCAAGGGCAGGACCCAGAGCTCCTCCTGGTCGAACTTCATAATATTGGCCTTGGCCCATCCAGCCATACTCTCCAGATCTCTCTTCAGAGCCTTCCTGTCCTCCAGCAGATCAACACTCCCACCCAGCACTGCATTGTCTGTGAACTCACTGAGTGTATTAACTCTCCATATTATTGATAAAGTTATTTTAAAGAACAGGCCCCATACTGAGCCCCAGGGCACAGCACTTGTGCACAGACTGAATTCCATTTACCATAACTTTTTGGATGTGGGCATTCAGAAAAAAGCACACCCATCCAAGCTATGAGTAGCCATTTTCTCCACCCGAATGTTGTGTCAAAGACTTCAATAAAGCCTAGGTGATATCCACAACCTTTTTTACTTATATCAGACAACCTTCATGAAACACCATTACAATTCTGTATGGTTTACTTGACTACCATATTCACTAGAAATTTAAAAAAATATATTTTTCATAATATTTACACTATTTTCCATATACTTACTTCCTTCTTACGTAGTATTCATTGTTCAGACAGCCTGCTTTTCTCTTTCTTGAGAAGTATTTTTCAAGCATGGTTGTTGTCATGTTCTTTATCTTTTGATGCCTCTGGATATGGTGGAACTGTTCTGCTATAGGAAGTGATAGACTTGACAAAACAATTAGTCCACCTTTTCTGTGGAACTATATTTTCATGGGTATGATTTGAAATATGTTATTTCAACTGTCAGATATATTTTTAGATTTTTAGATTCAGAACTCGCATGTACCGAAGAGAAAAATATATCATGCCAGCCCAGTACCACTGATCAATCAATTACTGTAAAAGACCCTCCTCTGCCCCTTCCATGCCCATCTTATCTTTTAAAACATGCTCTAAGAGATTCAGATCTGAAGCAGGTGCTACAGGTATAGGTTAGTGGGTTACAGCCTTTAATTAACTGTGATATCCGGGAGGACTAATGACAGTCTACCACACAGATGCCTGCAGAGAGCATTACTTCCCCTTTTCAAAGACTAATTATCTCTAGCATGATGAACTATGTCATCTAGCATATAGAAATTATTGCTTCAGTATAAAAATCAAAAATCAGGAAACAAAGATGTTTTGCTTTTTTTTACTCAGTTGTGATTTTGTTCTGTTTCTCTCTGATTGATGATTTTGCATAAAGATTGTATTAACATATGTGAAAACCCTAACTGGAATATGTTCATGAAGTGCTTCGCTGGGGCCTCTTCATCTCAATTACATGAGACACTGGTGCATGGGATCTCTCATATTATTGGGTGCTAAATGAATTAGGTGAAGCCTTAGGCTACACAGTACCGCAGAATTACCTAATGTGACTACATCCTAATGCAATGCATGCTCTGCTACATTTTGTGACTAAATTGTCTCATGAATATGCAAAATGTGGTTAAATTGTGGAGAATGCAAAATTATTTACAATTCAAATACCATTACCCAAATGCATATTAAAATTAATGACTTTTGGATAAATGCTAATGAATAGGAAATAATTCTGCTTAAAAAAAATATTCATACATCAATAATTTATGTATTTTTCTTTTGAAACTAAGTGGCTTCATTTCCAGTTAGAATAGAAACAATAACACACTAGTTATTTGTACTAAATGGTCTTTTATAAGAACTTATGTTTATGCCTACATATTGCTTTACTGTTTCTCAACATGGCTTCAGTCAGAATTATTTTATGCATAATTAGTTTTTGCACATACAGATCAATACCTTGGCACAAACACAACACACTACTAGACCGGGCGTGCTAACTGCCAAGAATTCATAATACAGGTATCGACCGAAAGGGGAAACGTGGACATGTGTCAGCATATTTGTGTGTGTGTGTATTCTTTGGGGGGATGGATGAACTTCCAAATGATGGAAAAAAACCCCACATGAAGTCAGGAAATTTCTGAAGTTTTCACCCTAAAATGCACACTTACACTCAACAGCGAAATAGCACAAGCCAGCATCTACCATATGTGATTCTGCTTTTCATGTGTCAGTTTCTTTACATGTGGTTTTGTGATGACTTAGAAGATAAATCTCTGGCTACCAGCATGCCAAAATGGTTAACTGCTATAGTTCAAGTTGGACAATTTAACATATAATATGGTTCAGTAGAAAATATTCTAAGTAGGAAAGAGATGACTGAAAAAGTCAATCTAGTCATACAGACATGTTCATAAACAACATAGAATCAATGAGAAGCATGAAGAAAGTTCCTTTTGTGCAAATGTACCATGTTCCACTTTTCAAATTCCCAGTTAAGAATGGATTAAACATACTTTTTGAATCATTTAGGTGAACAAATGCAAGAACAGGAACTAAATGAAATAAGAGTATCCTCCATTTCACATTTCATTAAAATTGAACTTTAATCTCAGCTTTAGGGAATGGAGGTAGAAAAAGGTCTGATTTTGGTAGGTAATGTAATCTGCAAAATCTTATTACTTCATGATGGTTTGGGCAGACTTTTTAGAGAGACCAGATATAGCAGAGTCATTTCCAATGAAACACTGATGAAAATCCACCTGTGCTCTTCCTCAGTTTTGTCTCCCCTGTGACTCAGTGCCATCCTAGGCTCTGGCTCCCAGGAGCACTGGCTGCTAGAGGAAGGCAGCTCACATGCAACCATCTTACCATCTTTCTGAAACAATTGCATGGAATAAGGCATCTGAGAACAAACTGCAAATTTCTGTTCTTCCTTCACCAAATTGCCTTAGGCTGCACTGGCATCTATGGTTATGGATTTTAGCAGACTCTTCCTTACTATGTATATCAATTATTTTCCTGGCTATACAAGAAAAAAATATATATTCTTCTATCATCTTAGTAAAAAAAAAAAAAAAAAAAAAAAAAAAAGTTGCACTATCAGCAACACTGACTGTATTTCATCAAAAATGATTTCCTCAAGGCACCAAAAGCAAATGGCACTTTACAGCAATTTCCAATTATTGCAAAATGTTCCACTCCCTCTCCCTCGTGGATTTTTGATATTCAGGCTGAAACTCTGGTTATAGGAGTTAAATACTATTGCAGCCTAACAAATCTATCTTGGTGATTTCAGTCTGATTCTTAGTGTTGAAGCAAAGACCATTTAAGTCAAAAGAGTGATTAGAAATATACTTTCTATCAAGTATGTTTCCTAACACGAAACTTCTGATTTAAGTTTTGTTAGTTCAATGAACAAAGACCAAAAAACAGTGAAGAGAAAATGATGGAGAAATAATAGTTTATGAGACCTCTATATCCCATCTCAAAATCTTTATCTTTTGCTGGATACACCAGAGTGGTCCTCAGCTGTGATTACACCTAAGATTTAGAGTCAATGTATTGGCATGAGAATTCCTTGAAATTAAATGTAAAGAATTACCAGTTCATATTCTGCCATGATATTTTGTAGCTTATTCACATTGTCTAGTGGAAAAGGAATATTGGTGCCTTTATTTTGTGAGGTATTCCTTCTACATGTGTTAACTAATATCTAAGGCTGACCTTGTGATGCATGTTTCATAATTCAAGGTCACTTTAATAGATTTGGGATAATCTGAATGCTAAAAAATCTAAAGAATCCTTTACACTGACTTTCAATTCTCTCTTGAATGTGGTTGTGGAGTGCTATAAAATTTTGATCATGAATGACGCAGGGCAAAATTCAAATCCAAAGAATTTTGTCCATATTAACATTAAAATAGTAAAAAATATTCTGCTTATGACCTTGGAAAATCTTTCTTTAATGTGTTTGGCTTTCCAATATTTCCTACAAAAAAAAGTACATGATAAAAATATTTTAAAGAAAATAAATTAAAGCAAAGCAGTAAAATAATTTATTTCAATGCAGAAATAAACTCTCCCATCTCAATTTTTTGCTGAAAGGGAAGGTGTCTGATTAAATTTTATATTTCATGGACCAGAAAGGATGCTTTCAGTAATCCAAATCTTTGATCAGCTAGAAACTGACTGGAGACCATGCAGTCCTTGGAGACAAAAATAAATTTAATGTCTCCAAACAGCTGAAAACCAACATGCTTACTTAGGGAAGTGATAAACCAGGTTTTGAATTTGATTTTATTACAAAAGTACTCCAGGAATCTTTAAAAAAAATTAAAGCACATAGAGGAATCTCATGCACTCAGTAGGTCATATCAAAAAGCAGCAGGCACAACAGATTGTGAGGCTGAATGATTTTGTTACTCAGAAAATGTGCTGTAATCTGACTTATGTGATATAAAAAAATTGATATGTAAGTTGCTTTCTAAAGCTAATTTCTCTGATCTGAAGTCAGTTTTATACACAAAATGTGAACTGTGGTGTTGTGCTGCTCTTGTTAGGTTTCTGCTCACAGTTCATGCCTGTATTTTGTTATTTTTAGAGTGGAAATATGTACAATTTAGTACTAAATGAATTTAAAGTAGTTCCATCAGAGTGTGAGAGTGTGACTCAGAACACTACTAAGAATAAATAAGGGAATGAAATAAGGAGGCATTTTGGCTATTTTTTATGGTGACATGTGGATGCAATGGAATGAAGACTCAGATTCTTGGTGTTTGTTTTGGTTTGGTTGGGTTTTTTTCCTTTTCTTGATAGTTCTAACCTAACATAATGCATGTTCTCTCAAAACACTGGAATAAAAGAGAATGTGGAAACTGTGCTGTTACACCTTTCAACAACATTTTGTCAAAATATTATCTTAGAAAATAATGCATGTAGCCATAAAATCTGAAGGCACCAATGGGAATTGCGGAGACAATACTGGTTAAGATTTAAACCCAAAATTGCTCATTTAGCCATATTATACTACTCTGAAATTAGCAGAAAACATTAAAACTGAACGCACTATTGAGAGCACGTTCTTGGCCTCCCAACCTTGTAAATAACATTCAGGGTTCTGGATGCAGCAGCAATTTTGCCTGGGTTAGACTGAAAATCAGCTTTTACTATGTCCTGCTCTCAGTTTCAGAAATGTGTCCAGAAAATTTAGGTTCTTGCATTATATAATAACTTGATGGAACTTTTGGAATATCCAAGGTAGTTGCTTGCTTGTCCTATTTAAAATTTTACTCCTACAATGGTAACCTTTTTTCATTCCAGGATGAATGTTCAATGCTCTGAATTACTTTTTCTGTGTTTATCATCAAAACTCCAAGGACAAAAGGATGCAGGGGAGTGTTCAGGAATATAAACCAATAGGGATCAACATGAAGCCATAACTCTATGTCTGACCTAACAAACACCCACTGATGCCTTAAGTTTTAGCTTTCATATTTTTCAGATTCTGTACTCCCCTGTGTGTGTCTCTGAACTTCATATAAAGTGTTAGCAAGTTCTCTTCACAGTTTAGTTAGACAAAAAAATCTTTTTCCAGCCTGAGAACCAATTACAGTGTTTACAGCTTCAGGCCCAAAAGTACAAACAACGGCGAATTGAAGAGACCAAACCAGAAGGGTGGCACTTCATGACCTGAAGCTGTAATTGGACAATTAACCCAAATATGTAAATGTACCAAAATTTATAAAAGTGTTAAAATTCATGACCAGGAGTCCATCTTGGATACAGCCACAGCTGGGGTCTTGTACTGCCCAAGGTATATCCTTTGAAGGCTTTTTAATAAATACCTACTTTATTCCTTTAACACTGCCTAGCCTCTGTTCCAGGTACCCTCTCATCGCATCACTGGTGACCACAAAGATAGAAAGGTATCACCATCAGTCCAGTGCTAATTAGCATTATGTCATGCCAAATTAAAAAATCTTTGCAGCTTTAAGTGCCACCTTGGTCCTCGAGCAAGTTTGCTGGAGTAGCAGCAGGCAGCACGGTTCAAATGCCATCCAAAGGCTTAGACAACATAATGCTTGCACTTGCATCCCAGAGTGTTTGTCTGGAGGGAAGTACACAAAAGAAATATAATAAAACATGAACACTGAACAGATTGGAATAAAGCATTTATATGTGTCAAAATGTAATCATATTTATCTTCATGGTAAAAACACACTAGCCCTCCTGCTATGACTCTTCTACCATATTCAAAGAAGGTTCCATAGAACTTGTTATTTGATAATCTCAAAAAGGAAGAACAGCATATCCTCTTTACACAGATGGAAGTATCTGAAGCATGGATGAGCAAAATATCCTCTAAAAATTGGATGACATCTCAACATCCATGTTAGGTAGCAGAGAACGGACTACAACTCCAGTCTTCTGACTCATAAATCTTTACATTCCAGTGTGTTTCTCTGTTCTCTTCTTATTAGTTCTCTGTGATATGCTCTTACTGAATTGGAGCTGTAAACTAGCACAGAGCTTTTCATTTGTATAACCTTTCCTCAAATATAGTACAAAGTTTTGTCAAGAATCCTAACATGTCTTCCACTGAAATAGTTCATTACAACAGTTTTAAATTTGTAATCTGAAAGTCTAAAAATAATTGTTCACAGTAAGACAGCAACCAGAGATGATAAATAAAAGAAATTATGAGGTACATGTTCTATCAGCAGTGAAAACAAGCAAGTGAATGGTATGATTTGTCACTATATTGTTGGCACTTCGGTAAATAATCACTTTAGGAACAATCCCTTAGGGAACAATTAAAAAATGTGCCCCAAATTATGAAATGAACCTCTAATATGGGCTCGAACTTCTTCAGCTGTAGTACACAGCGTAATGAAGAGCAAAAATGGAAAATATTGTTGATAAGGGGCTTTTATACTTAAGTTCTCTACGTTCAATTAAAGAGGCAAAAATACTATACACTAAGGACTAGATTCACCAGAAGGAATAATGCCTCTTTAGGCAGCCATTTCCAAGAAAGGGTGTTTTGCTGCAGATTCCCTGGAAGAGAAGACTTTTATTTTGGCTAGGAGAGCATTTTGAATAAAGGGAAAAGAAAAATTACATGAGAGTTAGGAAACATCCAGTTTCCTTCTGGCATTGGATGTTTCCCAGATTTGTATTGAGTGTGCTGTGAATGCAGTTCTTAACAGCAATCCCTTAAAATGGCCTTATTCTGCACCTAGACATGTGTTCATTCCTAAATGAAAGAATCTGTTCCAGGGGATATGGAAAACATATGTTAAAATGCAGATGTTAAAAAAACAAAGAAAGATCAAGAGTGAGAAGACCTTTGTGTACTGCTAGCACAGAAGAGATACGAGGTGCTGAGCACCCATAAGATAGAAATTAGAAGCAAAGTATGGAGCCCTTCTGTTAGGTAGATAAAGAAGAAGAATGGAGGAACTTATCTAATGAGAAGAACCATGAAAAATGCAGGAATAGACTCAGAAAGGGATAAAATACAATTCAGAGAAAGATAAGACTTAAAAAATACATATGGCGTGTAGTATGCAAAAAAAAAAAAAAATAGAGCCTTTAGAGTGAGAAACAATAGGATGAAGACAAGATTTAAAGAATGCTTGAAATCCTGCTGGAAAACATACTAACAGACTAAAAAATACATATGGCGTGTAGTATGCAAAAAAAAAAAAAAAAATAGAGCCTATAGAGTGAGAAACAGTAGGATGAAGACAAGATTTAGAGAATGCTTGAAATCCTGCTGGAAAATATACTAACAGACTACCAGTGAGGGAAAATTTGAGCTATAGGGGTGGCTTTCTATATTGGAAAGGATGAAGAGATTGTGAGTTCTTGATGCTGGACACAGAAGCAGGGTTCCCCAGGGAAATGGCTGCAGCACCTGCCTGACAGAGTTCAAAAAGTGTTTGTTCAATCCTCTTGTCCACATGGTGGGACTCTTGGGAATGGTGCTGTGCAGGGCCAGCAGTTAAACTTGAGGATTCTTGTGGGTCACTTCCAACTCAGAATATTCAGTGTCAGTCTGTGGAAACCATGTTGTTTCTGAAGGACTTAGTAATAGAGAGCAATAGTGAGAAGTTATCAGAGAAAGCATGAAGTCAAAGGTGGAATTTTTAAGAGGAAAGAGAGATCATTTAGGTGACATGACACTAGGTTATATGTGACATGTGAAGCTATATTTACAGTCTCATGACACATATATAACTATAGCAGACCTAAATCAGCAAAACACCAACAGACTTCTGTCTGGGATTTCATACATGATCAGCTTGGCTTTTGCCTGGAGTAACTGTATTTGAATAGAAACTTACTTTAGCTGTTAAAGAATTATTTCTCTCTATTCTGATATCTTTGCCACCATTCTTTTGGATTTTAGCCCACAATGGAGTAAAGGAAGAATACAAACAAAACCAACCTAGGGAAAGTTAAGATCCATGCAACTAACACAGAACTGTCCTGTCGATAAATAGAAACACACAGTCGTAACTATGTACAGAATTTCAACATTATGTAAGTATATCTGGATAAGTACACAAGGTCAGGCATAATTTGTTTTTCAAGAGGTTGAGGACCCCTGTAAGCAATACAGTGCAGCTGAAAATTTTTAGGGACCTGTGCAGCTGCTGAAATCAAGAAAGTAATCAAAACTGTGGGCATAAAGGGAACATTTGTCAAATTGATGGGACAGTACTCAAAACTGGCACAACTTCTGTACTCAAGAAACAAATGTGGTGTGAGCACCAGAACTATAAACTTGCCTTCCTTATAATTACATCTCTGAGATGTGGGAAATAATGTGGGTGGAAAAATTTTGGACCTAAAGCAGACTGACAGGCCCACAAATCATGAGTGGTGGATGAATCCATAATTTGTAACAGATAGTCCAATGCTCTTTAATTTTTTTTTTAACAGAAAAGGGAGAGGTGTTGTGGTGCACCAGTTTAGTTGTTCACTTGCACTGGGTGATTGGGAATTTGCACAGAATAGTTTTATATTGCACTGTATTGCTTATGTTACATTATGTGGTTTGTTACCCCTTTTCCCTATCACATGGTCTTTCCCTCACCTATCCCGGTACCCCCTGGAGGTCTTTCCCCCTCCCCTCGCCACTCCTCACTGGTGTCCCATTGGCTGTGGACCTCTTCCTCTGTCCCCATCCCAGGGTATAAAAGCTCCCTGCCACCAGGGAACGCCCTCTTCTCTCCCACAGGTTTGTCCATCGATGTGTCTCTGGAATAAAGGACAACATTTCCCACGTGGAGAAGAGCACTTCTCAATCCTTTACCTTCGTCTATGAACTATCATGTTCATTCATATAGGGCAAGGGTCTATAGCTAGCCAGAGTGGACCCCAACAGCCCAGGAAACACATTTCTTCAGTGGAAGAAGAGATTCAAACTATTAACTTTTTTTTTTTTTTTTTTTTTTTTTTTTTTTTTTTGGTAATCCAAACAAACTCTTATCTAAGTAGTAGATCTCACAATTTAGACATGTGCAATCAGTCAAGTAGTCTTACAATGTTAATTTTATAGCAGATTTAACAACTACAATAGTGAGTTTAGTGCTTGTTGGTTTCAGACAGATTTGGACTCCTGACTCAGACAGGAGAAGACTAATTTGCAACCAAACTTTTTCAAGTAGTGTAGAACATGGAGACTTAACTGATTATATTTTTTCATAAAAAAAAACAAGACAACACTGATGTCAATTAGTTCAATGAAATTATTTTGTATTTCCCAAACTAACAGTTGTTTTCTGGAGGTTTACCCTAGCAGAAAAACCATATTTCAAATTTAGCCAGTCCTTGGCTCCACCTAATACTACAGGGATAAAAAATATGCAGGAGTAAGAGAAAGGAAAAAGCATTACTATGTTATGATTTAATTATTTACTAAAATTATTATTTTATTATAAATTAATTATAAAATAATAAACACAAAGCAGACACTCCAGAGTAGTTTTTCAAAGAGTTACCATTCAAAAATTAGGAAATACAAAGAATGTTACAACCACACTACCAATATCGTATCAGAAGAGTATGCTTATTTTTTTTTTTAACTCTGCTTAAATTCCTGGATCTCAAGTGATAATCATTTCAGTTCTGTTTTGCCATATGCTATGTTTGCATTTTTGGGTACATCACATCTGTACCGTACTGTTCTCAGCTTTAAAATAGTAATAACTGTAGTTCTTTATCTCAAAGTATTTCTTCATGTTTTAATATTTTATTTAGCTTTTCACCTGCTCCTTGGGGTATTTAACAAAAAAATTTGTGTCACTACCTTTATGGCAAGGAAAAACTGGGACCTTGGACTACAGACTTACATCAACCTTGTTCTTGTCCATAGTTTTAATTAAATAAATGGGACTTCTGTGTGTATTGTGGACACCTACTGAGGGTTACACAAGCATTTTTCCCATGAAAGTCTCCTCCACAACTTCATGCACACCACAGTACACCAGAGACGCTCTTGCATTGTACCTTCATCTTGCTTCAGCAATTGGTGCTTGTTGACAACTGGGCTCCAGCCCCTATCGCCAGTATTGTTGATCAGAATCAGCAAGCTCACTTTGTTCTGTGGATCAAATCAGACCAGCTCAACCCAGCTGCTCCTTCTTTTGCAGCAGAAAAAGTAGATTTTCCATACTTAAACACGTTTTTACTCTAAGAAAGTCCCCCTAAGGTAAGTCAATTTGTTGGACCACATCCAAATAATCCAGAACGAATTTTGAAAGTTAGTGGAAGGCATGTAGGCACACACAGCACAGAGACCTTCAGTCTGGACAAAAGAATTATCTAGTTTTTTTCTCTGTTTTTTCTCACCAAGACAAAAAACCAAAACCAGCAAAGACAACAAAAACCAGCCCCTACACAGAAGGGAGAGATGTATGATGCATCTGCCCCCAAAACAGTTGTGATGCCAGCTTAGGTTTTTCTGATGGACCTCTTCCCATGTAAGTCTTAAAATCTTACAGAAATTGACTCAAAATATGCATTTTAAATAAAATTTATTGAAAAAAAATCAACAGTCTGTAGAACTATAGGCAGAAAAAGCAAAAGATTTTATCTTCTGCACAGCCTTCCATGCCTGCTGAGCTCAGCAGGTTTTACTCACCCAGTGAAAGCCAGAGTGTGATCCAGATTTGTAGCTTTTCACAAATTTGCAGGTATTTCAGACATTTCCCACGTAAAAGACATTAAAAATTGTAGAGTTTGCCTGAGACTAACTGTTCTCCATGAGAGCAAAGCCTCAGAATATTAATTCAACAGAGGCTTTCAAGCATTCAGGAAATTGTGGTGGATTTAGGTCTGAAAAGTTAAACAAGAAGAGAGGATCACACTCTATGCAACTGCTGCAATAAATGATGCTCAACAGAAAAACCCAAATTGTGAACAGCTTTATCCTAAACAAACAAAAAGTGAGGAGCAGGTATGAACAATGAGAAGAAAGTATGAGCCTCATATTAAAAAAAAAAAAAATGAAACAAATTACATTCCTGAACAACAAGAATTATACTAAGAAATCTAGAATATAACACAGAAAACAGTTGTAGTGAAAACATAATCAGTGTTTCCAAAAAAGCAATCACCAGAGAGCAATAAACCTCTTTAATCCCCCACTAATTTTCAAAGATCTATGCTCCCTACAGAAACAGAGATGTAAAGCTGCTAACCTTAAGAATATAAAAAACATCAAAAGTATAAAAGGTCACATAAAGTTCCAGAAGAAGCTTGGAGCTTTACCTTCATGTTAGCAAAAGAAAAAATCAGCTTAATTCTTTCATGGTAGTGGCTTAGAAAGAAGCTTTTTAAACCAGCTCCCAAGATGTAAAAATGATATTCAAAGGCAGGATGTCATTTTCAAAATCAGATTGGAACAGGATTACTTAATTAAAAGAGACAAATTAAAAATAGGAAATAGTACAGCTGGCGCCTTGGAATGAAAAAGAAAAAATAGGGTGGGATATGAAGCACGTCAGTAAATGTTAAAAAAAAAAAAAGAAAAAAGGAAGAAAGAGACAAAAAAGTTCTCAGTAGATGTGGACATCAAAAAAGCATAAATGTGGGGATTTGGAAAATAATTTCTTAAAGACATGTGGGCTATAATTTTATCAGCGGAAATTGCATTAAGCATAGACAGAAAGAAAGAAAAAGCTTGTTATCAAATATTAGCTTTGAAGTATGGAGCAGCGACAAAGGTACTGTAGTGGATGAAAGCCAGCAATATTCAAGGCTTAATAATTCAGTGTTTCTCTCCAAGGCACTCTCTAAAGCTGTATCAATCAAAACAAAAATGCATTTGGAAATAGGGTGCATATGCAGAGCAAAGGACCACGAAAGCAGTCTGAATATGGAAAAGCTGGAGAACCTCCTGAACCACTTAAACAGAAGCTCTCATTAAATCTTTGCTGAATGTGTGCAAGTAAGTTTATGGGCAGTGTAAGATGACAATATGTAGTCTTTGTTATTTTTTATTTTATTTTTCCTGACGGATCGGGAGATGGAAAGAAATAAGATCTTAACATTCAGATAAAAGAACTACAGTGTATAATATTGAAGGTTTCACTGAGTTCAGTAGGTCCTGTGGGACTTAATTGCAAGGCAATTAATGTGTAAAGTGTCAGAATTCCACTTTTTTTTTTTCTTTTCATTTTATTTGGAATAGGTATTTTTATTTCTTAGCTCAGACCTGCATAGTGTAGATGATGATGCCTTATCAGACTGTCCTGAGTCACAAGGCACTGAGAATCTTGCAGCTGAACTTCAAGCTGTCTCACGCTAATAATTTTCCTTTTCCAAAACATTTTAAAAGCAAGAACAAAGCACTCCTGATACACTTCCTAGGCTAATTTTTACAAAGATACTGAATAGGAACAGACAGACAAGAATATTTTTTCCAAGCCCAAGTCGATAATTACATTTCTAATGAATGCTTGTGAATGCTGAAAATTTCTGAAAATCAGGCATTTCGTCCTAAATAACAATCTGATCAACCAAGAATTTTCCATACATGTAACTCTTTCCTGTCCATCCTGCATTCAGAAAGACCATAATTTTCTTCCTCTGCCTGTCTGTTCTTTTTTTATTATCTACCTACTTCCTGCTTTTACACCCTTTCCCCTCTACTCCCATTTTTATTTCTCCTTCTTCTGTAGAGCTCTTCTTGGTGGGAGTCTGTTCAGGCATCCTCCAAAGTATACCCTGCTGTGCTGAACACAGCCACTAATGGTAGCAATTCCTTTTGTTTTCTATCTTCTCTCCATCAGAGTGAGTAAAAAAATATGACAAGAGTCTTAGCAAACAGGTTGTTTTTTCTACTCCTCAGAGCATTCTGTGACATACCAATTTGATCACAGAAGCACATGAAATGAACACACAAATTTAGGAAAATCTACATTGAACCCCTATCCCAAAAGAAAAGAGTGAAGAGATAAAACTTCTTTCCTTTGACGGAATGTCGACAAGGTCCAGATTCCTATTTCCCAGCAGGATGGAAAATAGAGCTATACAGGGAAAGATCTGAACAAAAGAAGCTGAGGTCAAACCTTGTACAATGTCAAGGACCGCAGACTTAAAAAGAGATGTAGCTCCATGCCGCCCAAACAGAAAGAGAATGACATAAAAAGAATCCCATACTTGAAAAGAAAAACCAAATGCAGTTTAATAATAGATTTTTAATTTAATGGACTCTCTTCCAGTTCACTTTTATTTTTAGGAAGCTGGTGTCTTACCAGTCACTGGAGCTGGACTTGCACACAGTTAGTTACCACATACCTAATGCAATTCATTCTAAGGAGATTTTCGTGGGACATGTTCCAAGTTTGCAGAGATTATTGTTTAATAAATAATTTAAAATTACATATTTGTACATCTGTGCAAATTGAATGGTATTTGCATCAAATGCCTTGCTATTGGTTTCCCTATGTTCATTTCAGTTCTTTAATTAGGCATTTTGTTCCCTTCCCTTTTCTCCCTTTCAGTAATTAACTCAACACTTTGGGCAGATTACAAAGATGTCTATACAGACAGCCCACTATCGAATCCTGTGAGCTGCCTCTTCAAACCTTGCAATCAGAGATCTATTACACTCATATAATTAGAGCTGGAATGGAGAAGTTCAACCCTATCTGGAAGTCTGGAGCAGAGCTCTACAGCTAAGACCTTGGGCTCTGAAGGTACAAGGGAGAGGTAATCGCAGAGCCACTGATGTTCAGACTGACTGCATATCCTGCAACAGGTTGGTGGAGCTGACCCTTGCTCTACATGAAAGGATGCTGCAAGCTCATGCTGGTCAGCAACATCTTGTCTCTGAGCAAGAGCAGCTTAGCTGCCTTACAGCTTCTGTTGAAATGGTAACAGGGCAGTAATACCTCATTCTGGGCAGGTACCCACCTTTCTAGCTCTGAACTCTTAAATTCTTGGATTTCTGGTTTATGGTGGGCACCTGACTCCACGAGTTCTCAGCTATAAAAAAAGAGGTCCACACACCAGATTCAGTAAAGGCCAATACTTTTGCAGAATCAAACTGAAGTTAACATAAAAAGAGTGCACTCTTTTTTTTGCATGTAAAGAAAAGACAAAAGAAAAAACAAAAAGCTGCTGGATCAAAGAGAAACCACTTAAGGTCAATCCACCTAAGAAAACCCAACTGTCTTCGGCTGGGTTTGCTGAAACAGAATTTTAAAGTTTAGAAGACAGATGGCCCAGCAGTAGTGTGAGAAGGTACCTTGCCAGTCCATTGCTGTCAGTTATGAGAGAATAAACAATACTGCCACAAGTTCAAAACATGGACATATTGAGGAATCCTCCAGGTAATTAACCTGGATCAGGTCAGCACGTTATAGTCTCCAACTTCTGGAAGTCTTCCCTCTGTCTAAAGAAAAATATTTTTTCTCAACTATATTTGATCATCATTTTTAAAGTTAATGCAGTGGAAACCAGATTTTTTTAATCTAATTGGTAACTTTTATAATTGTTTTATAATTTGTTATGTTACCTTTTAATACAGCGGTTTAGAATTTTTTGTGAATACATAATTTATATTCAGATGGCCATGTTTAAATGATACTTTCAATTCTTATTAACAGATATTCTCAAGACTATCAGTTGTCTTATATTTTAGAGAAATTCTGTTTCAATGTTTGACTATCTAATACATGCAACAGGCAAACTTGCTTTGATAGCTTAGCCTTCTTGAGGAAATATGTAGTGCAATACCTGTATGCAAATCCACTTGCAGAAGCAGCATTAGTTGTCACACTTCCTGAAGCTGCCGTGATGACTGGTAATAGAAGACAATGGGTAAAAGTCAGAGCCACTTTTCTCACCCTTGTTAAACTTTCTCTTCAGCAGCATGTGGCACTGCAGGTAATGAGTTCTATCTGTATGTCACCAGCCTCACTTACAGAGAAAAAGCACTCAGATGTTGGAGGTAAAAGCTGACTTCAGAGAAGCCAAAGTTTGCAGCTAAAAATAAGGATTTGCATTCAGAGTTCTGCAGAACTACCAGATATTCCAATTACTTTTCTGTGTTTGGTACTCAGAAAAATCTTTTTGCAATAGTGTTATTGCAAAAAGTGATCTAATTAACTGGGGAAACTAAATACTGATAACCAACAATCAGCAATAATTTTCTTCAGCTATTCTCAGAATTCTAGAATTCATGAGTGCAAAAAGTAGGAAATGACCTTAAACTATTATTTTTTTCTACAAAAAATATTTAGTATTAAAATTAAGAAAGAAGGTAATAGACAACTTCCATAATGATGAACTTTAGACACTATTTTGAAGATAAAATCCTATAGCAACCCAGCCCCTGAAATAGCTAAAACAAACTGGTCAGCAAAATTAATACATCTAAATATTGGGAGCTGCATTAGGAAACAGCTGTGTGCATTAATGCACATCTTCTGAATTAATGCAGTAGAACCATCCCAAAATGAAACAATGATCACCTTTCTTTCACACGTTAGCATTTCTGCAATTCCCATTGCATCCTTTCATATGAGGTAAAGCAATTGTAATGCTGGTCAAAGAAAACTTTCCCATCATTTGCTGTAAGAAACAAATCATCATAACAATATATCTATGTATATCTATTCAACACCTGTAGCAGTGTCTTTTCGCTGTAGTTTTTCCCTTTTTCCTAGTTTTTCAAACTAGGAGAGATTTTGATCTCACACTTAGACTTGCAATGAAATGTGCCAAAATTTAGTAAACTATGGGTTGAAAAGGGGTTTTTGTTTGCACAATTCCATGTTATTTTCTCCTTAATAAAAAGTTAATAAAAAAGTTAATAAAAAGTTTATTTAAAGCCGCTTTCGTATACTTCTTTTTTTAACCAATGTGCAGCTGAAAAAGAGTAGGCTAAATGAGTCAGTCTTCAGACACATAGAAGTACATGCCAGGAGCTTGCCTGTTCCAGTCACATTTCACTCCCTTTGTTCCAGCAGAACTCTCGTTCACTTGAAATTGAAATTTTGACTAAGGACTGGAATATTTAATCTGTATGTCAAATGGTGGAATAAAGTATGCTGATTTCCTGACATTGCAACAGCTTTGGCTCTACCTATGCTGATAGTCTCCAGTATCACCAAGCTATATTTTTTCTCCATAATTTTTTTTTACCAGGATTTTATCACTGTTATTTTTTGATCAGGCTTGCATAACAGAATTTTCATGCATTATCAACTGTGTTGAATATTCTGATAACTTTCAGAAGCCTAACTTTTCATGTTCAACGGGATTTGAGGTCTTTCTGAAATAACCAAGTAGTCATTGAAACTTTTGACATTGTACACACTGTGGCAAGGAGAGTCTACAAATTCAGTTCTCTGATCAATAATTACAGGATACAACATTCCTACAGCTTTGGAAGAACCTGAAAAGTCACTGGATACAGTAGTAGCTTTCCAAATATTTAAAATATAATAATAGCAACCCTAGATAAAAATTTTAATAACATCTGCTTTAAGGGGATAATATCTCAGACTTTAGAATGTATGATGTTTAAATGCTGTTTCAGAGGGCTTCCAAAATACACATTTTCACAGCCCAAGTAACATCAGAAATTGTGCAGTTTGCAATTTCTTAGCGTGATAATAATACTTACAACATAGCCAACCTTGTCTTGCCTGCAAAAATAAACACCTGCTGTGTTAGCATATACCTAACTGCTAACAAATTAGTTAAACCTAACTTGTTTAAATTATTATGTCCCCCTTGAGCTATAAATGTCATCTATGAGCATAGTAAATTTATCCAACCTGATGTAACTGACTGCACATGTTTCTAAGAAACGTATAATTTCAATTTCTTCAATTACTATGAAATATTATCGTTGAAGATCTTACCCTGAAAGCTGAGATTTTTTTTCAGAAATGTTTGAGCAAGCAACATGTTTTCCAGTATTTCTTCTTTTATCTCTTCTTATCAGCACTGAAACACATAGCTTAAAAACACATACATGCAGATAACGCTTCACTCAATATTTTTCCAGTGTTGATAAGAAAGTAAAGCAATTTTACTGAGATTTAGATACATTTTGGAAAACTGATGAAAAAAAACCCTTGTTCATATGTAACAAGACTGTGAAAATAGCATTGCCATGTTCACTTTACGAATATGGACAGTCACCAGTGGTTAAGACTGTTTCCTTTTGTCTTCTTCACTTTGGAGCTTCTGTTTTATAAAACAACATTCCACTGTTAAAACTATATGGGTCAAATCAGACCATTACAGGCTTTACAGCCTCACCTTTTGCATATGCTAAGACCCCCACAGGGGACTTAGAAAACCTAATTTTATTACAGCATTTGAACAATTTTTGAGGCCTTAAATGCTCAACCATACCTTGTTGATGTCTGATCAAGACCCTCATTTCAGCAGGTTTATATTTTATTTTATTTTTACCTTTTGGTTGGAAATTGGTTCCCACACATGTCTAGGAATTGTTCCCATCTCAGATTCAAATTTTCAACAAACTTCTGACAAAGTACCTTACCCTTCTCTGAAAGTGAAGATGAAGAAAGCCAGGAGTATTCATGGCCTAAATTATTTCCAATAATTTTTCCACAGAGGAGATTGAGTGGATAAAAAGAAGCTAAAAATTTTCAGTCTTCCAGTATAATGTGCTATTTTCTGATCTAACAAAAAGTCTTGGTCAAAGTGCAAATTTACTCTTTGCATAGAGTCACTATAGGAATGTAGCTAAAACCTCCAAATACCCCACAGTGAGACAGTGTTAATTTGCTACTGATTTAACTTGGTTTGATGCCACAGTTATAGTACCCATTTTACCAATATTGTCTCTCCATTTATTCTGGTATATTTTTGTAATGCTTATGTCAAAACAGTCCATAAAAATACGAGTGATCCTGTTTTTATTACTATCTCTCTCCATTGTATAAGAAACATTAATTTAAATATATATGTCTCAAAAATACCTCAGTGTCTGCATGTGAATATATGTCTTGAGACCAGGCCACTTGTGATTCTTCTGTATTTCAAGCTGACCATTACTGAGCCCTGTAGTTACTAGAACAATTATTCAATGTAAAGTTTATGCATTAACACTGTTTTTTAAAAACCCATATTGGTTATTCCAAATTAATTTCCATCAACAATATATCAGGGAATATTTTCTGCTAAATACTATAATGAACAAAAAGTATTCTGTTGTGGCTTTTTAACTTTGTAGTCTATTTCACTGGTATCTTTCCATTTCACATCAGTCTTTCTCGACTTTCAGGAAGCTATCATATAAAAACCCACATACCCTTGTTCAGAAAGCTTTGAAAACACTTCATTTATATTTTTGTGTCTGATAACATATCTATGTCTTATTGACTAAAACTGTCTTCTTAGTAAAGAGTAGGAATAATTAAATATCTGTTTATTTTCAGATAACAACTGTCATTGTGCTCAACTCAATCCCTATTAAGAAGACAGTAAATATGGCTATGTTCTAAAAATAGCAATAAAATTTCAGAGCCTCTGAATAATACTCTATTTTTCTTCCATAAACAAAAATCTCCCATCAGGAGAAAACTACATAGAAAGCTGGATATTTTTCAGTTATTACTCAATGATTGATAGTGATTTTTTTGTGCTTGTGAGTAAAACTCCTTAAGTATGTTAAAAAGATGAGCTTAGAATAAAACTTGATATTAAAATAAGAGAGTGCTATGTTAGAATAACACATTTATCAATGTTCACCCATGTTCATTTTTTTTACTTGGTTAAATTATACTAGGATCTTTGGGGGATTTTTCTAAATTCCTGTGTAATTTATTCTCAATCCCCTTTGATAATGATCTATAAAAAAAAATAGTAATATATCTAATATATTTAAGAGTGAAGACAAATAGATGGACTAGTGACTGGGCTGTCATCCATAGCCTAATAACTATGAAGCACAAAATAAATATGGAATAGATATGTTTAAGATTTCTTCTCTATGCTAGACATATAGTATAAATGCAATATATTTATAAATGTATACATATATCCCGTATAGATGTATAAATACTATAAAAATATACTTTCTCTGAAGTGAACATCCAAATCATAGAGCTAGTGATAATTCTGTATCATGTGTCTATCATATCATGAGACTCAAAAAAAATGTAAATCTTTAACCATGTGGTTTAAGTTTCACAACTATTTCTAGCTCTAAGAAAAAAAAAAAAAGAAAAACTGACAGAAACTGGAAAATGTGAGGAAAAATATATCTTTAAAAAAATTAAGTATGCTTTGTGTCAATCTATCTGCACTTAAGAAGTATAGTAGAATTTCATATATTTACATTGAAATGAGAATTGATACAAAACTGTTCTCTTGGTTTGGACAGAAATAAAACTTTGAAGACTGAGACAAAAAATGTTGAGTACTTCAGTCTCCCTCTCATATACTGCTACCAGTTTTCCAGCCTCATTTATTGGGGAAGGAGGAAGTTGCACCTTCTTTATAATTTCTTTTATGGTTAATATCTGTCCAAGTTATTTTTGTCAAAGCCCTTCTTGTTATTTGCTGCATCCCTTACTAAGTCTAGTTACAGCTTCACTTTGGTCTTCCTGACGTTATCCCTATACAAGTGAACTTCATCCCATACTTTTCCCAGGCTACCTGTCCTTGCTTCCACTGCCTGTGTCTCTGCTTCTTTCTCTTTAGTTTTACCAGCAGGTTCCTACTCAGCCATGGCTATCTCTTGCTATCCTTGCTCAATTTCTTGTTCCTGGGGAACTCTAACTCTTGCACTCCATGGCATCTTCCTTAAAGATATGCCAGCTCTCTTTTCTTCCTTGTTCCTGACAGCAGTCTCCCAGGAAAGCCCTCTGACTACTTCCCTGAAGAGGCAGAAGTTTTCTTTCCTAAAGTTTAAGGGCCTGACTTTATTCCTTACCTGGCCATATCCCTCAGGACTGCAATGTCCAGTTGGTGATCACTGCAGCACAGGCTGACTCCAGTCTAGGTGACCTCAATTAGTTTGTCTACACTGGTGGCCACCAGTTCCAGTATTGCATCCCCACTGGTAGTGCTGTCTATTACATCACTTAGGAAGCCATCCTCCCTGCATTATAGGAGTTTCTTGGATTGTCTACAGCTTGCTGTGCCTCTTTCCCAGCAGATTCTGGGGTGGTTGAGGCTCCCACCTGTACAAGATGCTGTGAGTCAAAAGGTTCTCCTTGATCAGGGGCCTGCAGTAGACACCAACCGTGAGTTTCCCTTTGCGGCCTCAGTCTCTGATTCTTACCCACAGGCTTTCAACCTGCTCAGGGCTGTTCTTCAGATGCAAGTCTTCACACTCAATCCACCTTTTAAGGTACAGGGCTATACCTCTGTCCCTCATTCCTCCCCTGTTTCATCTGAACAGCCGGTAGCCCGTGATAGTCACACCCCAGTCATGGGATTCATCCGTGAAACTCAGTGACAGAGTTTCATTTGGACATCTCCACAGTTAAATTCTTCCTCCTAATGTGTACTGCATAGACCTGTGTCTCTGATGTGAGACACACTGTACATATTTATTGCTGAAAAGAAAATCTGATCATTTAATAAAATAAAAACTCATTAACCAACAATCCATTACAAATCAAATAGATGAAATTAAATTCTCAAGTCTTAAGACCAGGTGTTCTAGCAATGTATATAGCTGATTGCTAATCACTTATTTTAGGTTTAACAGTTGATGATTTTTTTTTAAATTAACATATACCAATTCTTAAGATAAAACAGCTGCAACTGTTATTAGTAGAAGCTAAGGAAACAAATAAGCATTTGTGTTCCATAATTTTCTTTACTGTTATGTCCTGTTTGCTGAATATAAGCATATAAATACTGAGGCAGTATTTGTCAGTATCTTCTTCTTGTCATTCACCCTTCCCCACCACATTACCTAACTTCCAGGTTCATACCACACCTGTCTTTCTTGGGGGTTGTACAAGCAATTGATTTTTCAGTTCACAAAAGAAGTGGCATTTGTCCGGACAAGAATGACAATAATAATTTGGAAATATGCATTCAGTTTTCCTCCAGCTGAGAGAGAAGCACAGCAAAATATTCTACACTGTTTCTATACTTGAGAGGGCAGAATCTAGACAATATCTTCATGGATACAGAAAATGGGGAATAAATGCAGATCATAATCTATACCAATAAGTAGGGGAAAAAAATTTCTACTTCCCTGTCTGTCCTTGATCTTCTCCTGTCTTTGTCTATTTGCTTCTTTTGTATGTAGAACTTCTGGCTGTCACATCATGAACAGTTGAGCTGTTTCACTGTACAGTTTGCCCACTGCATTTTAAATCTTAATAGGTGCATTGGTTTAAAAGTTTAAATTCTTTTTACAAAATCCCATTACAGTGAATGTTCCAAAATTCTAAACAATGGGGTTTTTTTTCAGATTTGAGTCTTCACCTTATAAGACTTCACAGGGGCACTAACACAAATGCCACCAAGTTTTGGGAAGCTGGGTCTAGAATACTGATTCAGGCCAAGTGTGGTGGCCTCAGTCTAACTATTTTAGATTTAAAATGCATGTGACCTCAGAATATGACTCAAAAGCATTTATAAATAGATATTAAAATAAAGCTTACCTATATCTATCTCACTGGTATGATAGAACATGGAAATAATATAAAAGCAATAAAGCAGAACATTTATGGGCATCAACTTCAATTTTATTCTGAAAGATTTCTGGATTTTACAATGCATAAATTCACAGCTTCTATGTAGAGGTTTTTACTTTTATTTTTTTTCATTTTGTGTGTGTGCATGTGGTACATCCTTATAATTAAAAAAAAAAAGGCTTATGATTTGCCTTGAAACTATGAATAGCATCTGGTATAACTCATTTCAAAACCATTTGTTTTCCCTTGAAATATGGAGAGACATCGAAGTTCAGAAAGAAATAGGGAACATTGTAAAATGTTTGGCTGTCTTTACTAGAAGAATAGTTTTTTGAGAGTCTGTCTCTCATCTGTAAGGCATGCTTAGATTTAATATCTGTCAACTTCATGAGGTAAAAGTGATGTGGAAGAGAATCATATGGTTCTCGTGTTTTCTTGGGCATACAGATTAACTAGGTGTGCCCTACATCTCGTATTGACTCTGGTCAACTAAATGAAAGAGTTCTACCAATCCCTTTTCTTTTCTTTTCTTTTCTTTTCTTTTCTTTTCTTTTCTTTTCTTTTCTTTTCTTTTCTTTTCTTTTCTTTTCTTTTCTTTCTCTTCTCTTTTATTTTCTCACTCTCCTGTTTTATGAAATGAGGCACTTCGAGAATAATTGCATTATTATTATAATTACTTTTTCCAAAACCTAGGTAAAAGGACAGGTGTAATGTAAACATATATATGTGTGTGTGTGTATGTATGTAAATCACCAAGGAATACTTTCATATTTTTAATAACTATAGAGATTAACTATTTGGTCCATTTCTTGGCCATGAGTAGTATGAAAATCTGCAGTATTCAGTATTATACAATAGTCTTATTCATTTAAGTGCCATTTAGTTCTCAGTAAAATCCACGGGTATGTTTTCCTCCAGCTCACAAACTGCAAAGACAATTCCTCAGTTCATCCTCTGAATGTCCTTGTTGACATTGAAATGGGGGGGACTGAAGACAATGTCCGTTAAGGTTCAGTCTGCTTTCTTTGAGCTAAAAAAATGCAGCCTTTGCACTGCAGAACTCTTTGACAAGGTTTAAAAATATATTTCTGAACAGAAGTTGTGCTATCCCCCTGCTTATATGCCCAATTGTGCTGTAATATAATGCACTTTAACAAAATTTGCAGAAATGTTCTACAAGTGCATGTCAGAAAATTCAAACAGACTGGCTCTGCCATCTGCTACTTCTGATAAGAGACTCATCTGTCTGCTGAGCAGGTAGTGGAGAGACTCACTGAAGAAAAGAGAAGATAATGAAACACTGAAAACATGCTGTATTTCACATTTACTTGTGGACATGCATCACCTAATTGGGGGTCAAACCAATGTTGTGAAGTATTTAGAATGCATTGTGGATTCAATTTGAATTAACTATGAATATATGCAGAACATTACAAAGTAAACCTATTTATGTAATTTGGCCACTGAACTCGACTCCATCTCTGTTTCAGTGACAAGACTAACAAGAGCAGGTATAACCGTGAAGGGAAACTTATCTCTACTGTGACACTCATAGCACAATACCAAATACCTCAGCCTGCTGGGGGCATACATTTAAATCAGTATAAAGGTTAACTCCATAATTACAGTAAGTCTGAGTAAGGACAGCATGCAGTTGCAGTGCTCTAGATGAAAACAGAAGTGACTTGTTCCTTTTTTTTTCCCAGTACCAATAGAAAAGTGCTACAGTTCTGAGCTATTTTAAAACACAATTATTTTCTTTTCCATTCAAATTTGATACATGTGCCAAGGCATTAAAATTTTAATCAAGCCTGGCTTGATAATTGCATCTTTTGTAGGCATGGTTTCCATCCCATGGACACTATTCTGAAATGCAGGTAGCTTAGTAAGCCCTTAATGCTCTTGCACCCTTTATTTTCTTTCATGTTGCCAGACAGACAGTCCTTCCAAAAGCTAATGACATTAATGACATCTGTTGGCTGCTATGGCATAGCAGCCCACCATTATCATCTGTTGCTCTGTGACAAGGTTAACTCTGAAAAAAAAGCGTGAAAAAATGAGTTTAAATGTACACCTGAAGAGTCCATGGTCATGATGAAGAAATTAGATTAAAAAGAAGAGTCTAAAGCAGATTATAAAGATGTTTAGGATGGCTGTGCTTTCAGTACCATCCTAAGAGAGGATAGGGAGAAAGACAGCCTCACACAGACCAGGAAAGGCTGAAAAAGGATCTGTTACTGAGGAAAATGAGAAGAACCAAAAGACAGGAACTGTGATTAGCTCCAGGTATGGATCCTTAGGGGAAAGATGGACTGCAGAAGAACAGCTCTGAGTGGGGTAGAATTAACCTTTTATTTTAAGTGCCTGGAATAGAGAGCAAGCCCACATACAAGGCAATGTGTTCTTCTGTGGTATAGGACTGTTCAGGATGAAAGGCACAAGGCCTGGGAAAGGGTAGACTTGAGGGAGATTTGACTGAACGTTAGATACTCTCCCACATGAGGTAAGTAATGCCAAAGGGACTACTCTGAAATGGCAAATAGTAGAAGTATAACAAGGAAGAACTCTAGGGTAGTGAGACTTATCAAAAGACTAGTCAGGAAAGCTTATCTTTTACAGTTCTCAATAAAACCTTTCCATCTGCTTTTCATTCTCTCTTGTCCTTTCTTTCTCAGTGAAGTAAATCAAGACGTACCTCTCTCCAGGCTGGATGAAATATTTATGTAGATCTTCTTCCTTTTGCCTGACATATTCTATCACCAATTTCCACAAGAGGATTTCTAGTGTTCATCTCTTCCACTGACCTGGCTGTGCCCTGTTTCTAGATGTTCCTAGGTTTCACAGGCTTATCTGAACATTTTGTGTTGTTTTGTGAAATGTACAGACCCCTTAGACCTCACCCCAGCTATATAAATGTGAAGAAATTTTTCAAATCTGCCATGATAACTTAAAAATAGGGATTCTAACACAGCAAATATTACTGATGAAATTTATTTCAAAAGATAAAATATCCAAATGTTGGGGATACAAGCCATTCTTGATTAAAACTAAACAACATTTCCTTCACTACACAACAGTTTGGATTGTTAGTCACTATAGTCTTATCTGCCTGATTTCCTTTCAGTGTGTGTTAAAAATTTAGGAACATAGATATTAAATTAGTGTCTATCTTAATACTCGTTAAATCAATGCAGCAAAGTGATCTTAAAATACAGATAAACACAGTGGAAAACTTGTTGTAGGAGCAAATAAAGACTGAAAGACATTTATGTTGCTTTTTTGTAGCCTAGTGAATCTTATTGAATTTCATTTGGAAATCTGATCTCTTTATATTTGTTGAACTAGTTAGTTCACTTAAGAGCAATATAGTTTAGTTACTCAAAAAAAAGTGCTTTGCACAGTGGGTAAGAACCAGTATGAAAAAATATTACAATTCTTAGTGAATTCTTAGTTTTATCACTGCATAAAATTCCATCCATGAACCACCATCAATCTTTCATGAACACTGTTGAAGACAAAACCTTTATAATTATGGGGAATAAAATGCCTGTTGCATTTCTGTAAAATTCTAATCCATGTAAAGGTGAGGCACAATGGAGAAAGAAGCACACACTCACGGGTAAAGCACATATTTTTTAGTAGACTAAAATAATAATGGTGAAAGAAAGCTCCTGACAAAATACAATTTAATAGATTCATAAAATGGTTTGGCTTGGAAGAGGACCTTGAAGATCATCTATTCCATGGGCAGGGACAACTTTCCCTAGACCAGGTTGCTCAGAGCTCCAACCAGCCTGGCCTTGAACACCTCCAGGAATTGGGCATCCACCACTTTCCTGAACACCCTCACAGTAAAGAATTTTTTCCTACTGTCTAATCCAAATCTATTACCTTTCCATTTGAACCCATTCTTCCTTGTCTTGTCACTACATGCACTTGTAAAGAGTCTTGCCCCATCTTTCCTGTAAGTCTCCCTGAATTTTTTGTACAAGTATTTCTGCTGCATTAGAACTTTGGATGTCTATTTGCCATCAGTACAGTATACCATTCCCATCTCATTTCCTTTGAAAGTGAAGATTGGTAAACTTGTAGTTTTATATAGAACTGGAATGCAAGTGAGTAATGTTAATTATCCTTTGTGGTAGAAGTTATGCATTTTAAGCAACTAGACCAAGAGTGACATTTTATGAATATTTTCTATTACTGCCATGCTCAGGCAAGCTGTTCTATGCGCTCTGCTACCAGAAATCTCTCAGTTTCACTCTTTTTGATTCTGTTTATATATTTGCTCCAAAGACAGCTGATACTTTGCAGTTTTCAGTCTTCCTTTTCATAGTTGATCCCTTAAGTGGAAGCATAAAAGCAGTTTTTACCATGGTGGATGTGACTGAGCCTGCCGTAGTTTCCATTTTTCCTACAAATAGATTGTCCTTGAATTACTGTTGGGAATGACCCTAACTAGTGGATCTTTCCAGTAGCATTCTTTTGAGATACTTGGTACAATTTATACCCTATAGATAATTGTGTCAGGCTTTCTGCTGGCACAGAAACCACTGACATAATAATTTTTCTTGTATTTTATCTTCAAACTCTTTATAAAAATGGTAAGGAGTTAGATAAGCACTTCAGTATTAGTGTATTCAGAAGCTATGGACACATCTGTAAGAACAAATACTGCCCCTGGTTATCACCCTTGGATATCAGCAGTGACCTTTCTTACTAGCACTACCCTCCAATATAATGAATAGAGGATTATAATCATCTGAAAAGAACTCATTAATTAACCCAATCACCTTTTTCTTCTTCAAGTTGTCTTTATCTTACAAGATCACATATGTGACTGGAGAATGATACAAACCCTAATCCCGATGTTGTACACAAAGAGTCAATAAACAGTAAACTACAGTTTCTATAGCCATAGTGAATTATCATTATGGGTACATATCTTAGAACAGTGGTTTCTTGTTTAAATGCATTTAATTATTCACAAGCATATGCAGAATCTTTGTTTACACAGTTCCTTTGTGTATATGGGAAGCCCTCCTGGCAAAGTTAAACACCTTTACATGCATACAAAATTTACTATTTCAATTGACAGAGCTTCATTAAATTATTTATAATTACCTTCTTCATTCCTTTTTGTTATGACTGGTTTGAAATAGACATGCATAAAGGCATTTCTAATTGTGCACTGCATTAATATGAATAAAAATTCCAGAAGTCCAAGATTATGCACCTTTCACATATTTTTCGCCGGCAGAGTTGACTTAGCAGAAAATAATGAATCACTCAATTTCTGTCATAACATAGTAAGCAGTTAAGTTAATTTCCTTTTAATAATCTCTTGCTATTTTTTTTTCTATTGCAACCAGAAAAGTATGGAGCATAAAGAAGATAGGGATACATTTGGAATAAAATATTTAAATAAATGGTACAAAAAAAAAAAAAAAAACCTAGGTTTTTTTTCAAAAAGTATTCCATTAGGTTTCTGGAGTTTTGCAAAATTAATCTATCCATTAATGAAAAGACAGTTTTTACTGTATTGTAAATGACCTATAGTAAATATTGATATTTTGTGATATTTAATATCTATTATCTTGTATTAAGAATTTAATTCCATTCTTATCTTTTCAGAAAATGAATTGAGATAATGGAATTCAAGACACCTGCTGAACTGCATTTTTACTCTATAGCTGTTGACTTGAAATCAGAAAATTTGTTTAGGTTTGGGTCCTAATTTTAGTATTTGTAGCATTCTGAACTGAGTATTCAAAAAGTCATTTCCATTCAATATACCATACTTTAAGTTTGCAGCTTCTGAAACTAAAGGAATACAGATTCAAATTTGAATACAGCTTTGCACATCTAGGATCACCAAAGCTGCTCAAGTATGACTGAAAAAAAGTTCTCTCTCAACACTATGTTTGAGTACAGGGCCAAGTACATACATACAGAGGAAAAAGGACAAAGATGCAGTACTGCAAAACAGAATTTTGAACCTGGTGCACCCAAACCTATCCCTGTGTGTATATGTGTGTATGTGTGCAGGTTCTACCTATGTAGCAAACACAGGGTAATCAGTGTCAGTTCAGAGTGTAGTGAAAAGGAAGCTAAACTAATTGAAATTATCTTGCACTTAATTAAACTATTGTGGCTGGGCATCCCCAACGCAGGGAACAAAGTGCCTCCATGATGACAGAAGGTTGATCAAATGCTTTATTAAGCAATACTATACTATACTGAAAACTATACTACTACTATACTAAAGAAAAACCCATGACCCTTACAGACAGTCACAACATAGCTTTGACCTAATTGGTCAATCAATCAAAACCCCATCACCAGAGCCCAATTAAGAAATCCCTTTTGGTAAACAATCTCCATAACACATTCCACATGTGCCAAAAAACAGATGCAGCAAGTGAAGATAAGAATTGGTTTTCTTCTTTCTCTGAGCTTTCTCACTGCCTTTCCCAGGAAAATCCTGGGAAAGTTGTGCCTGCTGCTTTCTGTGAAGAGAGCTGCAGCCAGAATAAACCAGTTCACCCGGACAATTACAGTGGATCAGCTGTTGTTAAAACCTAACTTTTTCTTGAGCTGATTTTCTGTTGTGTGTCCCAATTAAATATTAATTGTCCCAGAGAGAAATAAAGGATTCTTCTCATCCAGTTTTTAAGCACTGATATGAGAGGGGTTATCTTAGTTGAAATTGAGATATGATAGAATAACTTCATAAGAATTTTACCTATTACCAAATTTATCTGTTAGATTGATGGTTAAGCTACTTGTCAAAGATTGAGAGTTCAAATATTCTCATTTTAAGTATTCGTCTAATCACTAAGGAAAAAAAAATAAAAACAGCATCATCCTCAGCATTCTTTTGCTTGTTCACTTCCTATTGCACATGCCACAAATTAAGTTTTGAGACATCTCGCACGAACAGAATTTAGTGGTTTTTTGGGTGACAGTTACACATTTTAATTTGGGATTTATCTAGCTGGATGATTTTTATTAATTTTGTTCTTAATTTCTGTCACTGAATTAAAAAATTAATCACTTATAAAATAAATCAATGAGCTCTTGTAACTAACATGCAAGTGCTTGTGGGACATAATTTCTGTTTTAATGCCCAGAGGCTGGAAAAGCTCTCTTCCAAACAAAGGTAAAACTTTAGTCCCAGTGGTAAAATCCCAGTCCCACTAATTCCTTGATACTGACTACTGGATCCCAGGATTAATACCCCTCTACCTTCTAAAAATCACTCATATCAGACTGTCGGATGGGTAGTATCTGTACACTATACATAGTATATTCATTTTTATATTTTATGTATCTATACATGTATGTACCTCCAGAGGGTAGATGTAACAGGAAAGGAATTTCATTCAGGCATATGCCACCAAAAATTGCCTAGAGTATTAATAAAAATCAGAGGTCCCAAGAGCATAATTACAGTTGCTGTAAAAATTTCAGGGTTTTTTTCATAATGCAATTTTTATGACTTCTGAAAAAATATCACTGTACTTTAGCAGAAGAAAATAGAATTTTCTTTTTTTCCAATCAGCCTGTGAAATACATAGAATGTAGTTATTTGTACAATCTTCTCCAGAAAACAATTTTAGTGCAGGTTTGTAGATGATAGTTAAAAATCTGTGTTCCTGTACAGTCAATGGAGGGAAGTATAATGTGGTGAGGGGGTAACTCAAAGCTCAGAAGGGAAATGTCAGAGGTATGAATAACCCACAAAGCATGCCAGCAACATACCTACACCTTCGACAGATGGCAGACACATTAAGGTTAGATGTGAATATAAAAGAGAGAGCCTGCATTCCTTTATGGTCCCAGAACACCAGTAAAAATACATAAGTTATGAATCCAAATCTCTCATGACAATAGTTATGTAATGGAGTAACCACTGACAAATAAAACAAAAGTCAGATAATATCTGTAACAGCACAGACAAAGCCACACAATCTCAACTCACCACTTGACTAGTGATCAATGTCATTTCACATAAAATAAGCAAAGGTGAAAATGAAACACTGACATTGTGAACTCTTGATTATATATGGAGCCAATTAGGCCAGCACAGTTTAAATTAAGAATACAGGTGGTAAATCATCTCACTCTTAGGTCAAATCAAAGAAGAGATACAATTAGAAAGACAAGCATATTGCATCCAAGATAATTCAGAGAGTGGAAAATTACATGGTTGTTAGCAAAATCCTGACAAACAAAATCCTGACAATCCTGACATTTAAGAATAATAAAAATAACTGCTTATTAAATAACTGCTTATTTGGATTAAAAGTGTTCTGTGCAAATCTGTTAACAGGGAAGTTGTAGTTGTTTCCCTATACTTCTATATTTAGAATTTTTGCCTATAAATAAGTGATTTCATTCACAGGGACCAATTCTTGTAACTTTTCTAATACTCAGTTTCTTCCTCCATTCCGATATATCCAGACTGTGCTATGGCTTCTTCCTTCACAGCATTTCAGTGTGCTTTACTGTCTCTGTGTATTCTACATAATCCTCAGTGCTATAGGATCTGGCTTCTTTCCACTACTGCATTATGTATCAATTAGTATGTTTTAGCAGAGCACAGAAGAAACCTTCATCAAGTGCAAATTATTTGGATTGGTGCAACAATAACCCTGTTGTATAGGAGATTGAGTTGTCTATATATCTGTTTTATCAAAAGATTTGTGGAGATTTGTGAAGATTTGTGAAGCAGCTGATGCAAGGACATGGGAATGCCTAAAGGTTGGTGTAGGAGTGTTTGACATGAGCCAGGTCATGTTCACATCAGGATGTTCACATCCAAGGTTTTCCTCTCATAAGAAATGAACACTTATAGAATCACAGATTTATATTGGAAAATAGCTCCATGATCAAGTCCAGTCTTTGACCAACAACCTTGTAAACTAAACAATAGCACTAAGTGACAGGTCCAGTCACTTCTTGAACACCTCCAGAGATGGTGACTCCACCACTTCCCTGGGCAGTCCATTCCAATGCTGAACCATCCCTCGAGTGAAAAAATTCTTCCTAATGTCCAGCCTGAACCTCTCCTGGCACAGCTTGAGGCATATCTTCTTGTCCTGTAACAATTTTCTTAGGAGAAGAGGCAAATACCCAACTTGCTACCGCCTCCTTCCAGGCAGTTGTAGACAGCAATAATGTCTCCCCTGAGCTCCCTTTTCTCTGGGCTAAACAACCTCTCTTTAGAGGACTCGGTCTCTACATCCTTCACCAACTTCATCCTTCTCTGGACACATTCCAGCACTTCAAATGTCTTTCATGAAGTGAGGGATCCAGAACTGGGACAATACCCAAGTATCATAAGGACTTTAATCCCATTCCTGTTTGAAATAACCAGGGAATAAGGATGCTGATACTTTAACATTTATAACAAGTCATATTCAAACTGTGAAATTGTGACTGCATTGTAGCTACACCTGACTGTGTCTCAAAAAGACATTAAGAAAACTTGTCCTTCTGCAAAAGGGTCTGACCATGCTTAAAAGTAAGAACTATATCTTTTGTTGTATTCTGGAGAAATATTTTTAGAGATCTCTTGAGCTCTGACAATTGATAACTTAAATAGGGCTAAAATCAATAGATGTGACATTGTGAACTTCTGTAGGGACACCTTGTGTGGACAGACATGGATAAGTTTTTTTGTGGGATCCTTGCTGTTGATGGCACAAGTCTCAGTGTTGCTATTAGTAAAGCTTTCCAGAGACTGATAGTTTTGTACTGATTTTTCACTAATACTGCATGCCACTTCTCTCTTATTATTTATACTGTGTGTGGTTTTCTGACTAGTCTTGGTTTGTAACAGATTATCTTTCATCACACTTTTACTTTTGCCAGTCGAATGGTGTGTTCAGGTTTAATTAGAGGCCATACCACATTCTAGTAAAATTCTGTTCAGTTGGAAATAACTTTGAGATATCTGAATTCACAATTCACTGCACTGAATTTGGAAAAAAAAATGCTGTTTTTACAGATGAACTGGAAATATGATTTGTCATTAACTGTAGAACTACTGGCCAGATGCTTCTATTTAGAATTAAGTTGGGTTTGTGTGCTACTCTCTACCCATCTGAATTATATAACCCATTTGCATCGTACTCTCAATGTAGTACAATGCAAATGGGTTATATAATTCAGATGGGCCTGTTTGAAAATCCCAGTCTGTATATTTAGCTTCTCAATTTTCTTTGCTTTTCTGAAAGGCATACACTAGGCTTTAACAGCTTTTCCAATGTAAAGCAATTGCTTTCCATGTCAAACAAAAGCCCTTATTAGTGTGAGGTAATGTGTTAGCTACTAAGAAGATTCTGGTATGCTAGCAAACTAATAAATATTCATAAATAAACTTGAACTAGACAATACACAGATTCTCTGAAGAATGTGCTATAGTCTTAATCCAGAGAGTGTTGTAGTAATTAACAGATAAAACAGGAGGTTCATTAAATGAATATGCAGTGTCATGAAATCAGAGCTGTACATTGATCAATGCTAACTTAAAGATTCTTCCTTAGCTAGAATATTTTGACACCCCATTTATCACTAGTACTATTTTTAGATTTCTAATTAGCAGATCATCAGCCCTTACCTCATTAACTTAGCTTCTGCAAAAACATTATTTCTAGAGATAATAGCTAGGTTAGAATAATCACCACTCCCAATTTCTTGGGCTGTAAGGAAGGACAGGACTTCAGCTTCTGTGACATGAAAATATATTTCATATCAGGCAAATGTGACCTTGACTCAAAAGTGTGTCTTACTTTCTGAGCAATTTCTCTTCACTTTATTTTCCTAATGCATTAACTTTAAAACGTGTACCTTTTCAAAGACAACTGAAACATTTTCCTCATTTATCTTAAAGGCTTATTTCTAGCACTCTGTTTGCAAAAATGTTTTGGGATATATTTCAGCAGAAATTGTACCTTGATGTGTGTTTAAAACAACTTGCTGTATATTTGTATAGACAGGTTTTTAAACACTTGGCCTTTATAGTCTTTTTTTTTTTTTTTTGAGAGAAAATATAATTTCCAGAAGCTAAAATGAACGAAATAAAGAAATATTTACACTTATGTTTGCTAAGTATAAAGGTTTAAGAAACAAATAATAATCAGACAATTGACAAATCAATTAAGTATGACTTGTGCAGACACTTGCTTCAATTTGAAGTGCCTGTTTTATTGCTTGTACTATTGGAAGGTGTGTTCCACCACTAGTGATGGATAAGAGCTTACCTCATGCCATATGGTTTCAAGACTGTATCATTATGTCTGCAACATTCATGTTATATGCTGCTTAAGGTTTCAGGTTTTCCTGTTGCAAGATCCAAAATTAAATCATCTTAATGTCTTTTTGCTCTAATATATGTAGCTACAATGAAAACATTAGGCTGCCTCAATTAAATAGCCTATGAATTAGGTAGCTGAACAATATTTGCACCCCTAGCTGTTCTATCTAATTAAAATTCCTATCAAATGGAAGAATTGATTAGTCTCTTCAAGCAGAGAGGTTTGCATCATGCAAGCAGTATAAATAATTTACATTAGAGCTTTCAACACATTTCAAATGCTGCCATCTCTGCCTTGTGAAACAGTTTATGCCATCCTAAGGCTTGCTTTCATTACATTCACTGATTTTGCAATCAATAGCAAGACAGAAGTTCAGAACACAGTCAAAGAAGGTCATAGTGCTGCCACTGAAGATAGTCTGGGGAAAGGTCACCTAATTATTTTGTGGTTTATGATGTTTACAGCTATGGTCTGATATGTAGCCATGTGTATGCAAGCTCATTAAGCCAGATTTGTAATGGAAACAATCCATTTTCAAACTTAAGATTTAATTTTGTCATTTGCAACATTTTTGATGCAAAAAATTAAGAGCACAGGACTTTTTCAAGATGAGTACATAAAATCCAAATATTCTCATTACATTATTGAATAAATGCAATGGATGAAAAAATGAATTTGTGGGAAAAATACCATTTGCTCTAATTATAATGGAATGTTTCAATTCAGACACTCACACACATATTTGGAAAGACTCATTCAGGCTCTTTTTTAGTGAATGATACAAAACTGGAGGATGTGATAACCTTGTGAAAAAGTTTGCAACAGGCGGAAAGAAAGTCATGTCAGGGGAGGTCTAGGTTGGATATTACAAAAAAGTTCTTCACCCAGAGGGTGGACGGGCACTGGAACAGGCTCCCCAGGGAAGTAGTCACAGCACCAAGCCTGACAGAGCTCTAGAGGTGCTTGGACAATACCCTTGGGCACATGGTGTGACTCTTGGGGATGGTGCTGTGCAGGGCCAGGAGCTGGACTCGATGATCCTTGTGGGTCCCTTCCAACTCAGCATATTCTGTGATTCTGTGAAATCCTGACAACATTTTTCAAGAGCACTGGTGTCTTAATGAAAAATTAAAGGGCCTAATTCCACTGGTAGACCCCAGGAATCATAGAAGTTTTTAATGTATCTGGAGTATTTAGATGGAACCTGAGATGAGCAGAGAGGCTTTCACAAATTGATTTCTGTTCACCTGGACTCACCTTGGATGTTGTGAGAGACTGAAATTTTAATGGCTAATGACTCAAACAATTGGCATTTGCTGAGGCAAGGTTTGCACACCAATCAAAATGAAGAAGGAGAGTTTTCTGTGTGTAATGGCAAAACCTCTGAGGCTAAGACAGAAGGGCTGCAGAAACACCACTGGAGTCTACAATCTGGTGTTTGAGCCAAAGAATGGAGAAGGCAGATAAGAAGCAGACCCTGCCAAAGCAGGGTAGTGCTTTTTATCATGCCAATATCCCCCCTACCACTGGCTCCATTTTAAAACTCCTCCCTCCCCTCTGATAGGCCTAAATGTATTCATTCCTTCTGATGGGGCATAACTAGCTTCTTTACAGAGGTAACTGAGGTAGCTGTCACATCCTACAAGGTGTCATAAACCACTGAAGACCTATAAAATGCCTAATTTCTGGGGCCTTCCACCAGAAAACTGTCCATGATCTACACTGTTGCAACAGATCCACAGTGTTGCATCAGACACTGTAAAATTCCCACCTCCAGGGGAGGTACCTGGGCATTCCACCCAAACCTGAACGGATATTAACCTGTTGAACAGTTATGTTTTGAGGACTTCCCCAGTCCTCAACAGATCAAACTTGGTCTCATCACTGGATCCATGAGTGGCAATGTCTTTGTACTATTATCCTTTCTTTATTTTCTTTATATATTTTCCTTAACATATTTAATGCTTCTATATTGCTATATTTCTACAGATGAAAATCAAATTGGCTCCATGCCTTCTTTCCAATGCAACCAAATTGTTCTAAAATGAACTCTAGATATAAACATATACACACACACACACACACACACACATATATATATACACATGCACAGTGGTCCTTCAGTGTCACTTCTGTCTAATCTGCCCCAAGGGATCTATTTACAAAAACCTCAGTTCTTGCCTCCAGGGGCAGGTTGTAACAAATGTACCAAGGAGAAATTACTGCCCTTGTATGAGAGTAACTTTCCATAAGTCATGAAGTTTTCAGAGGTCATATAAAACCACTGCAGTTCAGAAAAGAAAAAAAATTTAAAATTTTAAAAATTGTTTCATTTATGCAGATGTCTGTTCCTACGAACTTCCTTTGGATCCAAAAATGCAGAGTTAGGGTGTTGCCAAAACCCTTTGTTCATTCAGAGCACATAATCTATTCAGTAGTAAAGTCAGGCTATTTCAAATACAAATTTCCTTTAAAATGTTGCCAATATATACTAACTGAATTTACATATACACAAAGAATTTGCTCAAAAAATCGGTAATTCAGATGAATCTCCTGAGGAAATAGCTGAGATTCATGACCCTTTCCTCATTTTCTGATTCTTCTGATATAACTAATTGGTTTTGGGTTTTGTGGTGGGGGGGTTGGGGGCTGGGGGGTTTGGTGTTTTTTGGTTAGGGGTTTTTTTGGGTTATTTTTGGTCTTTTTTTTGGGGGGGAGGTTGTTTTTGTTTTTTTTTGTTTGTTTGTTTTTTAATTGTTCATCTTATTTTCATCCCTCCCTTGGCAAATGCTTGTGGGTAGACATGGAAAGGAGGTCAGCTTGCTCCAATCTGAAAACAGTGAGATAAACTGGTGTAATTGTCCAGTGTGTGTTAGAGAGCCCTCATGTTCTAAAAACAATGAGTCCTACTTCATCCACTAATCCAATTATACTTTTGTGATTATCCCATAACTGCTGGTCTGTGCCCCAAGTGGCTGGAGGCAACATGACTTCTTCACAAGGTAGATGTCTTTGTCCAGGAGAAAAGCAGGCACGGGTGAACTGTCAGAAGGAGGACAGAGGGCCTCTGTTACTGACACCAACATCAGCTAACTTGGCACATACATTCACATACTCTGTGACAATGCATTTGTGCAGTGGAAAATGACAATGCAATAGCAAATGCATTTCAATGCAAATGAATAAAGAAAATGTGCATTTCAACTGAGGAATTCCTACATTTTACAGCATCTGTAGCAGCACAGCCATCCCAGCATCTACAGACCAACATGTAACACTGACAGCACGGCATCTAACATCTAAGGCAACACAGCAAGGAGACCTCAGATGAACAGCAGAGCTCACAGGGCCACTGCCAGTGCCACCCAGCAGCTATTCAGAAACACTAATGAGGCACTACATTAGAGAAGGCATAAGAGGCTGCATATAAAAATAACATTATACTGTCTTTCTATAAATCATGGGGTGCTGTAGTCTTATCCTGGCTACAGTACTGGTCACCTTGTCTTAGGAAACATATTGTGAAGGCAGAGGCAGAGACTGCTCGGAGAGAAGCAATGAATCATTAAGGGCATCTCAGAGATTAAGAGAGATTGAGAAGATTAGGACTGTTTACCTTGGAAATAAAAAGAGAAGACATCATCAAAGGGTCTGAAGTACTTCAAGAAGTGTCTAAAGGACAGTGCTGTGACTGAAAATTACCCTTTTCTATGTTTCAGAGCACAAGAGTTGACTCAAGTAAATTAAAATTAAGAGGAATTAAAACTGACTCAGCAACCTGAGGGTTCCAACAGGCCCTTGCGACCCTGCCTAGTCTCCCAGATACCTCCCACACCCTTTCCCTTTCCAAACAGCCAAGGATCTCATTTCAGCTGAGCCCACCACCAGTAGTCCATGCCCCAGAGGTGTCTCCAGATGACCCACATCACTGTGTCGTGGCTTTTATCTCTTTGGCTGACCCAGATCTACTGCTTCCATCTCCCTGTTGCTCATGGGGCCAGCAGAGCCAATAGATATTATGACCCTGCCCTGTCCTGCCGTGTTCTGTGGAGTGGCCCTCCTCAGCTCCTGGTCCTGTTCCTGCAGGAGCTGCGTGCCTGCAGCCACCTCAGGCCACCTGGCACAGGAGGCCAAGGCCGTGCAGCCCCTTTGGGATTCACATTCATTTGCTGCTCCTGTGTTTGTGCTAAGTGGAATGCATCATGGAAAATTGTTTACCCAACAGGATTTGGTGATTGGGTTCTGGTGTGAGCGTTGTGTTTTCTCGACCAGTCTCTGCAAGCTGTGTCCTGACGGTCGGGAGATAGTCACGAGATTTTGTTCAGTTGAGTTCTTGTTCAGTTTCAGTTTAGATGTAGTGTAATATAGTTTAATATAGTATAGAATAATATAGTATAATAAAGTAATTAATTAGCCTTCTGATATCATGGAGTCCTGTTCATCATTCTTCCTGCCCGTCAGGCAAAATTTCACCATAGCCCAAAGAAACCCCCTATGGCCATTGAGCCCCAGGAGCTGGTCAGCATGTAGAGGCACAGCACATAAACTGCCTGATAAGAGGGTTTTGTTCCTGGTGGAACTAAACCCCCTTAGGATTCTCTTCTCCATCAGTCTTTACCTAGACTATGCTGTAAATCTAGGTTCAGAGATCATCACATGTTTTTAAATCTGATGCTAAACTATCAAATGCATGACTGATAGACTAAAGATACTGGAAACTCTTTAGCAAAACCAAAACTTTTATTTGAAAAATCCAGCTCAGTCACGAGGAGTCACATAAGAGCCTATGTCACACTTGATACATGAATTGGCATTGCTGTACTTGACTCTGGGTATCCAAGTTACCTTGGTTAAGAGTGACCTCAGCTATCTCTGCACCCTACTGCTTATCCAGATGACCTTCAGGATCTCTCAAACATTCTGTGATTCTGTGATACATATAAAAAAAAGTAGTTTACAAATTGAATACTTTACAGATCAGCGACTTATAAAAAAGCCATCAATCTCTTCCTTGAAGAATAAAGAGTGTGCATTATTTTTACTCCATCTCTGTCTAAGGCACTACTCTCGTGAGACTTCCCTGTTCTTAAAAACAGGCCTAGAGGACAGTGTTTTCCAACAGCAGAAAGTTTGAAAAGCTAGCAAAAGTCTGTGTATTAAAATGCATTGCTTCTGCCCTCTAGGCCAGACCCCTGAAGGACCTTCATAAATAGTTGGAGTATTTTATACTTGCACTTCTACTTTCCAGTTAATTGATATGCACTGCTCAGTTAAGACTAAGCTCCAATTTTCACTTTCCAGCCACTTCCTTTCATGTACATAACTCTAGTGGTTAAAGTCAAATTTATGGTATGCTATTCCAATTGTGAATTACATTTTTTTCCTTTTTATAAAGATGGACTAATTATTAAATTATAAGGAAGCACATAATTTTTGCTGTATACCCGGAAAAGCGGTTTGGATATTTGTTCCTGTGAATGTGGCTGTCACAAACACTGCTGATTATTTTGTCAAATCTTAATCGGGGTTCATTTCTTCATGGTTTCTTCAGGTACATTTCCCTTTAACTTGAAGTTGTAAAATATGAAGATAGCATTAATTAATACTAGAGGTATGAGGGAAGACAAGAATCACAGTGAGGCCTCTGTAAGTGGCCCAAGAAATATTTGTCTTCATAAGTTTAGCATGCTTTACCAGGAAGATGATGTATGTGTTGAACTTTGAATGTGGAAATCAAAATAAAATAAAGCATTTTCTTAAGCAGGAGCTGTATGTATAACTAATACAGCTTATCTGATATTCAGTGTTCCCCAGATCAACGTGCTAACATATAACATTTAGGACCTCAGCTTTGCTTCTGCTTGTAGATAACAGAACTCTATTTATCATGAAAATTCACACAAATGCCAATTAAATGACAATGAGAAAAAGTTCTGAAAATCAGGAGAAAATTATTATAATTTTGCTGCAGTGTTTTTGACCAAGTAATTCTCCTACTTTGAAAGTGTCACTTGAAGTAGTCACAATAAATGCAAGAGTAAAACTGCTGCTCTAAAGGAACAAATACCAATAGTCACTTAGCAGTTTTCATGAAAATTTAGTACAATCAAGAGTGACAGGGTTTTTTTTTTTTCATGACCGTGATGAAAAATTTAATCCTTTTGACCTTAATAAGGATGCACAGGAAGATAGTTATATTTTATAAAAACTTGTCAAAGCTGCTGCAGGACCTGTTGACCCTAGACAATGGAATCTTGAAACATCTGTCCATAAAGGTGCTTGAAATGATTCTACAGGGTATATTCAAATCATGTTTTAGGTGGTCCCAGGTCTGAACTGGACTAAATTTCATTAATGTCATCCTTACCTTGCTTTAATCTAGTTCTTATTCCCCGTATGTCATGCTATCAAGGGTCAAAGCATAACAAGAATACCTAATACCTTATAGCATAAAGTTTTTTCCAGTACAGTGGAACTTGTGAGATACAAGGACATGACTCAGGCAAGCTATGCAGAGTCTTCCACAAGAAGACTTTCTGTATATACTACAATAATAGAGACCTTGAGTTTAAGTGACAAGAAGCCCTTTTACAAACAGCATCTATTGATTGAAACAGCATCTATTGATTGAAGCCCTCTTTTTGTTTGCATTTATTTTTATCTAAGTACAAGGCACACAGAAGAAAAAATTTAAAAGGAAGGCAAATAACAAACAAACAAGATTTTTTTTTAATTTAAAAAATGGGGAGAAATGGTAGAGATGGGTTGAAAGACTTTTGTGAGATTTTTCTGATTCCGTACAGTTGTTTTTCAGTTGCACTCAAATAGACTACCTGCCAGCTGCTTCAGAGATCAGGAATGCTTTTCCCATAGTCATGTTTCATTTCTTGCGCTGGCTGTACTGCCAAAATGTTACATATATGGGAAGAGGCCAAGAATTAGTTTCACAGAGCATATTATCATGGCAAGAAAAATGACAGTTAACTTCCAAGAATAGCATGATCTTCAACGTTTATTTTAGACAGTATGTAGAAATCATGAACAGATTCTTCAAATAAATGAATTTTTAATTTGAATCACTTATTTGGAGTATTTTGTTTGTCTCCATTTCACATGCAGATCATAGCTAGGTATTTAAGACTTTTAATTTCACAGAAGAACACAAAGCAAATGGAATTTTTTTCCATGGCTTTCTTGCACCTTATAACTATCTAATGGATCCAATATAAATGTGCAACTTCTCAAGTAAAAAATGAAACCATAGCTCTTATGTTGAGTCCCACTGCTCTCCACAGCCTTATTAAAGAGAATAGTTTCTTGTGGTATTAAAAGTTATTCAGCAGGCATCAGTTTGTATTAAATATAGTACCCCTAAAAATCTCATTGATAAAGAAACTGCATATGGTTTAAAGATGTTACCTCAAGGAAAGTTCAGCATTTCAAATTAATGATTTAATCTTTGAAATATTATAGCTACAAATATTAAATTGTTTAAGAGTAGTAATTACAAAGTGGATATTATAAATAACAACATATGGCACCACTGTGAGTATGAGGCTGAATTAATTCCTGAGGCTCTGATGCCATTCATAAAACTCTCACATTTTATGACTGCAGCTGAGTTCTTGAGTGAAATACAGCCTTGTGTTTACTCCAGGGCCATCTATTATGCTCCATGTTATTCAAATGGATTCTAGTGTTGATCCTCATGCTTTGCCTCTGAATTGTTTTCCCCAAATCATTAGCACAAGCTTATAACTTTTGCCCTTAGTACAAGTCCTCATTTTTTTTTTGAGAAAGAACACATCTGAACAGATCCATTGCCTTATTGATGCAACAAATCACATAGTCCACAAATTCACAGCCTTTCAACATTCATGGCTGGAGTAAAGGGAGAAATTTTATATGGAAAGGAAGATTTAGAGGCATTAAACTCAGCTTTTCATCTGGATAAGAGAAACTAATTCTGGGCAGCCAGCTTGCTTTCCACAGATCAACCTTCATTCATGAAATCTAAATAAAGTTATTATATCAAAATGACCTTCTTGAAATTAATCTAAATATAAACCTCCTGGAAACAAGGCTCATCAGCCTAGCAGAGGCAGGCACAAAAAGTTCCTGATATGAGAGTCTCCTACAGACACACAGGAGTAAATACTGCCTTGAGAGAGCTGTTATACAAATCAGAATAACTGAGTAAAGATAACGTCTTATAATGGGTTGCACTGCAGTACTATAAAGCTGGTAAGAACTAGAATGCCATATATGAAAGTTTTTAACTGTCTTCTGACAACTGTGTTAAGGATGAATGTGGCTTTACTAAGGCAGTGTCTGCCCTGATTCATAACTTTTTCAGAAATATTATAGAAGGCTTACTGTAAACCTAGCACAAGGAATCTGTTTTCTTTCTGCTAAGTTTAAGGGTCTCTGCTCATGAGTGCAAATTGATCACAGAAGCAACAAGCATGCAGTTTCTACCCCATGAAAATGTAATTATTTATTATGAAGCAACAAAAGTTTGCTGAGATCAATAAAAAATAAATGCAAGAGTAATGTTCCTGGTTTACAAAATCTAAAAACAAGGGAATGGGAAAAGTGAAAAACAAATTGACTTCGGAAAGATAATTTAACTGTCTGTGTTCAACTGAAAAATTTCAGTAGGACTTGTGTGAATATCTAGACCTTTGATTAATGCATAATCTTACTGCCATTTCCTAGTTTTGGCACTCCAGTCTGAGTGTGGGTGCATTGTTTTAGCGAGAGTATTTGTTCATTATTTTAGCTTCTGCCTATGTTGACAAATTAAACATTCTTGAGAACATTCCCAGAAATTAAAGTCCACGGGTATGAAATGGCCAACATCTAGGCTGTCATTCTTCAGACTCCAAAATGTGGGACCTGAGGAAAATAGCCTATGGGAAAGGATAAATTATTTTAATACCTTATCTCCCAAAGTGTGACAGAATGACGAGGGAGACAGCCAGCTGGCATGATCCAACTAATCTCTATTATAATATCAACACCGTATGTCCAGAAAAAAAGTATTTACAAGTTTTGGGTGGGAAGGAATTTGCTGGAGGTAAGTTGTCTGCATCTGCAGAGGAAATTATTCTCCTTTCCCACTACGTTCCTTACAGTAGCACTTAGTTTCTCCTCTGTAAGAGAACAACCCCAATGCACACTCATCCTTAGTACTTCATATTGTAGTCCTTCTGATTCTTCCAGCATGCCACACTAAGATCTTGGCACATTTCCCAAATTTATGCTCTAATTTATTAAAATTAATCCCAAAACTGGAACCTTCTCTGACTTCTGGTTCTGCCTAAGCTGGTTGCCTAGTGAAGGTGAAACTGAATAGGTGAGACAACCCTGTGGCTGTGGAACTGTTTTCCAGCTATTATCTACATGAGATTCCAACTCTTTTCAGTCCTATGATTCTGGGTCTACTAGCTTCTGTAAGCCTTAGTAGCATTTGTTAGGTTTGGGACACCTCTGAAATCTGTCAGTGGAGATCATTCCCTTCACATTGTCTGGTTATGACACCTCTAATGTATAAATATGGCACACACATATGGTCATTTGACAGTCCATCTACTCATATGAACTCCCAATTTTTCTTTTCTCACTTAACATAGAGTTTCTGCCATAAGCCTGTAGCTTTTCTTGAACATTAGTCCCTGATTCTCAGGCTTCATTACTGTAAAATTATCAAGATTGCAATATTTGGTTTAATTGATCAGCTTACACATTGCTGCATTCCATAACCGGTCGTTAAATAATTTGAATTTTATAAATAGAATTTTAACATTAAAACAATCTTGTCTTCCAAATCAAGTTAGCCATGCTGCTAGAGAGTTTGCTATGTAAGGATTTTTTTTCTGTTCCTCAGGAAAACTTGGAAAGCAGTCAGCCTTAGAATCAAAATATAGCAGCACTAATTACTCAATACACTGTTTAGAATAATAACCTGTATTAGGTGATCATCACCTAAAATCCCAAAAGTTGTTTCTCTGTATTTTAAATCAATTCCAAATCAGTTTCATATACCCCAACACAAAACAAGAGTCTGTGCTTATTAATCTGGATTTATGCAATAAATTCTAATAAATAGAAGATGTATCCTGTTAATAAAAATGAAAAATTTTACAAACCTGCCAAGATTAAAGGAGGTATAGGTTTTTCACATCCCTGCCTATAATGCTATGCTGTTGGAAGATTATTCTGGAATGCTAGTAGACTACAAGTAGTCTGCAAGCCTCAGTAATCGTAATGGGATGATTAAAAATTACATTTATTGTTAAAAAGACTTTCAACAAAACTAGCAGTTTTTCCAAGAACGAGGGTCAGAAACTTTATGGAATTGCTTTTTTCCTCTGCTATTTTGCAGTGAATGGTAAAATTGCTTCCTGTGTATTGTCCTATTTCTATGTCTGGTTGTGAATTGCTGCCCTAAATAATGAACTAAAAATACGAGTTCATTTCTGTACTGTATTATGAATGTGTTATTGTCACAGCAGGTAATTATAATCATTCACAGTGTGAATATGAGGTCTGAATAGTAAATTGTCCTGAAAACAGTCTTCTCCTGTGAATTTATGAATTTTCAACCTTACTTCTCGATACTGATTAATACTGTGTCACCATTTAACATTCAGGTTATTCAGCAGAACAGGCATCATACCTCAGAAGTCATGTAAGTGCAAAAACATTTACTGGACAATAAAAATAAGGTCTTATGACAATATGATGAATGGCTATTATACCTTCATAGAATGAAGATGCAGGCAATAAATATAAGAAATCACAAGAAAATCTTCTACTACTGCTGCTAAGGGGAAAATTTTTAAAAATAGGTTTAACAGAGTAAGAAAAAAATGTCTTTATAGTGTCACTTAGTATCATTTATACAGGGAGCGAGGAAGTTTTCTACAGACAGAGAGGAAACATCTACAGAGCAAAAAAAGAATAAATACTGCATTAACAAGACATTTTTTTATCAGTGGTTGGAAGATTTGTACTTTGCTGTACTGCACACTCAAGTTTTAAAGAAAAATCTGTTTCTATTAATCTGTAATGATGATTTCTACTGTATAGTGAAAGATGTCTTCAGTGAATTTTGCGGCAAGAACTTTTCTGATTTTCTTCTTGAGCTATGTTGCCACAGTAGTTCAAAAGACATTCAGTAAAATAGCTTGCCTGAATTCTAAAGTACATTCTTGATGTTTGAAACAGGAAGATGAAGTTGATTATTTCTACACTTTATCCCATTTTCAATGTTGATTTTTTTTTCTGCTGAGAAAAATATTGATTTTTTAAAACTTCTTTTGCACTTTTTAAACCCTCTTGTAAAATGCATCTTCCTTTTGGTTTTTCAGTAACCTACACAGAATCAAACATTATCACAAGTTGTGAAAAAAAATGTATGAAAGCAATTAAAAGGTTATTTTTTTATGGCTTAATTGAGACAGAAAATTTTCAACTGCCATTCTTTTAAAATTCAAGATTTCATTTCTAGAGGTTAATAATTGCATACATAATTACATTCACTTTCAATTTTTAAATTATTTTCATGTGGATTTTTTTCCCTTCTAGAAGAAAATCTGGTTTCAAATTCTGCTATCAATATATTGGTTTTAACCCAATGGTTGTTACTATGTGTTCACTTATCTGTAGATTTAACTAGAATAGCCTTGTAGAATGCTGAGATTGCTAAATATAATTGACCTTTTAAAAATTACTCTTGTGGTATGTCTATATGACTAAGCCTTAGCCCTTGTTTGTTGTGAAATAAGTAATGAGATTGTTCAAAGCAATGAAATAATATAGGTCCAGAAATGTCATGAAATATGTTACAACTGACGTGATTAGCAATCTCTGTACTATGTAAATGAAGTCATATGGCTTCGTTTGTGGATAATATAATCACTGAGCAAGAAAAGAATATGCATAGTTTTCCATTTGTGCTAGCATCAAGGGAATAAACAATACTGATGAAATTATTAAATAAAATAGACACACAAAACTAATTGAGTCTCTCAGTCTCATTCATTTCAGTGGAGCTTAGCACCTAAATCATGTGTGGGATCATCCCTGCACTATATAGGAAATGTACATTGATTTGGGAACCAATTTACTCCACTGGGACCTCCGCTTTATAACATATGACTTTGCCTTTTTCTAGGGGGAAAAAAAAATCTTGTGCAATGCACAAGTTTTGAAGCTGGTTTTCTTTCCTTGAGACAAGGGTCTTGGATGCTTAATTGCTGCAAGGAAAGTAATACAGGTAAGGAATACTATCTAACCCATTTACAAGAGCCCCTGGAATAGGTGAGATTGTAAAGCATGCTCACTCACTTAACTGTTTCAAAATTTGGAAACCTTCAGCTCAAATTTAAGAGAACACTTGTTTCCCTTTTTTTGTCTTATGCTAGATTTTTTCCACCGCCAGCACCTTGTCCATTAAGCTTGTCTCTTTACACTTTGTGCTAACTTTTACTTTTTCTAGCCTATATTTACACTGAAAAGAGTCTCCTTAATTTAGAATTAAAAAGCACAAAGCCAAAAAAAAACTAAAGTAACTTTATGTGCAACATTTATGATTAATTATAACCTATTCTCTTTACAATCTCATGCTATGAAGAATGAGAATTTTTCTCACAAAGAAGAGCTTGATACAGAGCCATTAGTTTTGTTTTGGTTTTTTCTTTTGCTTTCTTAATTGATTTGAACAGAGGTGGAAGTTTCAGCATGTACTATCATTGCAAATCACAGATAAATTCACTAGGAGATGATATTCAGGGTATTCTCTAGAGTATTTGAAGTCTTAATATAAGTGAAATACTGTGACTAGGACATAAATATTAAACAGAAACACTACATTTTGACACAAGCTATATGCAGGAATACATAAATCACTTAAAGTCACTATTTCTGCCACGGCACAGTCTCATTTGGACCATGAAGGAAGCTAGCTCCATAATGACCATGGCACTTTCCTGGTGCTTTTTTCTCAGCATTAAGTTGAAGTGATGTGGAGACACTGTCTCAGTTTGCGCTGCATCAGATTTTAATTTCTCTTAGTTCCCCAGTGCAGAGATTCAGACAGTCACACATGCTGCCACCTCTTTCAGGAGCATCAGAACTACAAGAAGATACACCCGTTGGCGGGTTAGCTTAGGATAATACGATGAGAGAGTCCATTTATTTATAAAACATTATAAAAGAAAGCGTGAAGTGATAAAGCATCCCTGATTTGTTCTCTTCCTTTAATGAACCTCTAGATCAAAAGCAATGTCAATATACTTCAAGTTCATAGGCTATATAGGCAGTGCGTGACAGACTCTGCTGCCAGTTGCAATTCACTTTGAGCAGTGACTTTTATCTTAGAGGATGCTATTGATGCTGGAATAGTATTTGAGATACTTAAGGATAACAGAATCCTGTATTAATGCAACACTGTTCCAGATTCAATCTGATTGCTTCTGTTAGTCACTGTGCATGTAATATTTATGTATCCTGTGTAAGAGATAGTAAGAAACTCTAAGACATGAAAATCTGATTTCAGTTGCACCATATCTGCAGGATAATCTGCAAAGTTTGCAAAAGAACCACTTGTTTCCCTCAGGGCTTGACCAAGCCTATACAGCCTTATCCAAAAGAAGCCTCCTTTACATTCTGGAGTGGGGAAATCTGAAGGCTGCATGTCCCTGAACATGTCTGGCAGGCAAAGCATCATCAGAGAGGAATGAACAAGGCCAGACTGTTTTGCGTAGCTGAGACCAGGAAGATCTACCTTAAAGAAGTGTCTAGAGAGAAAGGAGGGCTGTCGGCAAAAACTGACACCTTTGTTATCAATATTAAATCCCAACTCTTCAGTACCGTGTCTACTTTAAGATTACTAATGTAGAGAATGAAACTGGATGTGAGGGAAGAAAAAAAGGACAAAATAAACCCCTAATAATCCTATTTAACTGCTTAGTTGTGGAGGTTTTATTTATATTTAATGCCTGCTATAGAAGGAAACATTCCTAGCCTTCTGCAGAGGGACTAAAGAAAAGGTCTTCAATAGTTACTTAGATCTTCCTAACCAATAATCAATAAAGATTTGCAGCTTATGGAGCTGCAACCTGTCTAAAGTATCTTTATCTCTAATGGAAACCTTTCAAGTCCTGCTGCCTAAGCATAAATACCTTCATGTAGCTATAAGGTAGAGGAAGGAATGATTAGCAAATAAAGCAGTCAAATAGGAAAGTAGCTTTATTTCCTTTTCCATAAAGATCTTGACACAAAGCATGTCACATTAAATTTTATCATTTGCATAGTGTTTGCTATATTGACATATGAGAAAATTTCCATTGTATAAAATATGGAAACTATCTATGTGGAAACTATAACTTTCAAATCTGCTTTACTCCATTTGGGAATGAAGCACAAAATCTTTGATGAAGTACACAGACACAGAGATATTTTAGACAATGTGAAAGTACATATCACATCTTTTTTAAATCAGTGGCCAACACCTAAAATTTCAAATTGCCTTTGAAGTTTTAAAATAAAAGTGAGGTTGTAGGAGGTACTATCTAGTGTTAGAAAAAAGAAATTATAACAGCAATAATTTGGGTGCACAGGCAGGTACATGAAAAGCACAGAGAGCATCACCTGAACAGGATGAGCAAACTCTTGTTACTCTTTTTTTTTTTAGAGAAAAAAGTTCCTCATTGAGGAAAGGGGTGGTGTGGGGAGGAGGGTTAGGGTTTTATTTAGTTGGTTTTTTAGTTATTTTTTCATCTGTTACTGATGGTATTGGTGACTCCTTTTTCAAAACCCCAAAACATCATCTACTCTTACCTCAAAAGCTGACATTGACATTCTTCAGATATAACATTGTTTGAATTCATGTTTTAATAGCAATTTGTGTTCAATACTTAAATCTTTCTTTTTCATTTTTACCTGGATGTAACTGTTTCTAGATCTCCATCTCTGAATTGTAGATTGTAGTACACATGTTTTGAAGAGATGTTAGTTTTGCCTATTTCATTGATTATACGAAATTTTATTGCTACATTTCTACCCAGTGTAGTTTCATGTATAGTTGTATAGAGAAAACTTAAAAACATCCAGGAACTTAGAAGTAGATTTATCATTTAGCTTTGTGCTTTACACATCTTGTGCTGAATGTAATCTTACATAATATCCCAGGAGTTATGGAATAGATGTAGTTGCAGTGAATTTTAATAGGAAACACAAGAGATCTGTCTTTTCCAAATTTTCTGGGGATTTATTTGTAGGAAAAAACCCTAGTTCTAAAAATCTGGAAAATAGGTTCAAATGAATAATTCAAAATTTTCTTTCCATTCCAAACCATTTTGTCTGTAGAAGCTGTTTGTTTACAGGATTTCACCACACCAAACATGTAAAGAGTGAGAAATATTCCCATTTCTCATTAACCTGATTGAACTTGAAGGTTTAGGAGACGACTGTGCTTCAAATGTTGGCAGGGGGTTCTTTCAAAGCAACATAAGAAAGTTAACAGGATACTCCTACGGTTGACTGTCATATATTTCTCACTGTTATTTAATATATATTCACTGTGATAATAACATCTTGGAGATCAGCTGACCTCAGATGATCATATATAAAAATATGTATTTAAAAATTTTAAATTTAGTTTTATTGGATCTGTCATTGGCAGATAGTGTATGGGTTAGTGTTTCTGAATTTTTCACCAGTGTTTACTGCTTTTCTTAGTCATAACTATAAAAAAAAAAACAAAAAAAAAAAAAAAAAGCACCCAAACCAGTTTCCCCCTGCCCAAAAGCAAAAAAAATCTGCTGTTATGTAAGCAAATACAAAAGAACTCATTGTGAAAGAATGAAATTCCATGTATAAGATTTATATTCCTCAGTTTTGATTGTTAAAATCTGAGGTTTTTGACCTGTTCTGTTTATCTAGGCTCTCTCTGTAGTTAATGCAGCATCTTACTGGACATTCCCAACAATATCCATTTACTCAGAAAACCTTTTCACATGGGATAAATTGCCTTCTGAAGCGTCCTGACTCTCTCTATCAGCTATAGGGGGAATCTAAACAATTTACAAGCTATTAAAAAGCACCAAATTTACATAAAATATACTTCTGCTGTGCAACTTTCTTGTTCTTTAGGTAATTAGATCAGTGATCCACAATGCACATGTAGTTTCACTGTGCAAAGATATTTGAAAATGTGAACTACATTCTCTCATATCAGTGTTTTAAACATTAAGTGCTGCATGTTGTTGGCATAAAGAGAAATCATTTGGCCTAAAGAAACCCATAGTTGTATTACGTTTAATTTTCAGAGTCAACTTGTGTGTCTGTACAGAAGTCAAACTATTCTTAAGGCAGCACAGCACAAAACTGTACTCTACTATTCCACCTACCCCCAAAAATCAGACAGACAAACAGATTCAGACAGGCTCAGAAAGAATAAATCACATCAATAAATTTATAAAGGTAGAATATTGGGGGGAAATGATAAAAGGTCTGTTTTGTTTTGAAGCCTAAGGGATGAAAAAAACTAAGTTAAGGAAAGTTTCTATGTCACTTCTGCATAGCCTCACTACCTTTTGTTTTTTTTATTATAATATAAAATCAGGCAACTACTAAACCAGAGCTCATGAGATTCAAACAGACGTGTTTTAGACACATCAGTTTTATTCATTTTAATGGATTTTTTTTTTACTGCTCAGCAATTTGCTTTTGATGTTTATTGAAACCATGTATTTAATGAGCAATCAGGGTAGAAAATAAGTACTCAAATTTAAAGAATATAAATAAGATAGGGAATTGTAGTAATTTAGAAACAGTTTTAATAAAGGTTTTATTATTATGCAAATACTTAATTAGAAAAATAAATCCAGATTGGCTTGTAAACAAACTAAAGATGATTAAAAAATTATTAGAAAAACAGAACATCTGCAAAAATAATCTGAAAAATAAACTGCTACTATTCTGAAATCTACTATGAAATAGTACTCTGAAATCAGTAGTAACAGAAACTTTGAGATCAAGATGGACAGTAAGCTATGTGCTAGCATCATGCCTACTTTGCGAATAATTTTTTAAAAAACCTTTTCCAATATGCTACTTGAAAGTTACTAAAGTATCCTTTTCCTTTTATTTTCCCACATATAATCAGGAGGGAAAAACTGCAGGAAACAATAAAACTTTTACATGGATGGTTTGTCTGAAGAAGGGTAAAGAAAGGTGTGATGAGTGTTTAAAACCATCAAAAGCACTGGTTAACATCAAAGATATGCAACGTAGGAAGCAATGAAGAAGTCTAAGCCGAAGGTCTGGAACACCTCCTTAGCTCAAAGAGAATTTCTAAGCTATGGAACTTCCACTTGAAAGGTGTTTAGGTCTCATCGCTTTGGTGTACAATATTTAGACAAGTGCTGTGTAAAACTTTCTAATGTCATGAAACTAATTTCGTCATAATAGGCTTCTAATATGACTTCATCATAATAGACTTTCTTTTTAAGTGCTTTCAAAGACGTGTATGTAGGATCCAAAGACAGGTTTGAATTTTATGTTTGTACAACATATTAATGCATTCTCCTACTTTAGAGCATTGAGGGAAAAAACCCATATTTTTAACCCAATTTTCATATTATTTGAATGGATACTATAACAGTTCTAGAACAAAAAAGAAACTACATCTGAGAATGTGACAACTAGAAACCTGCTATACTATAATCACAAATTTAATAAAATCTATATATACATAGCCATTTGTTTCTCAGGGGTTTGCTGTTTTTCTCTTTTCTGTTCTTTTTTTTTTTTTTTTTTTTAAGTAAAGAAATATTGTTTCACTCTGTTGAGTGAAATCCTATAGGAATTTAGTGGAATAAGTATGGCTTCAATAACTGGTATTTTACAATAGTAGTAGAGTATAATAATATTCTCAAGCCAGTAGAGAGAGATTTTTTCCCTTTTCTCAACAAATACAAGAAGTTAACTACTGCAATAAATCACCTTTTCTCAGTGTAGCAAAGCCAATATGTATGAGTCCAATGTATCATAGCAAATGCCATAAAAAATGGTAGCTTATTCCTGAGACATGATGATTGTATATCTTACCAGCTTCAGTCTGACTTCTATCACTCTTTCTTTGCAATAAAATAAGCACTTGATTAAGATGTCAAGATTTTTTTAATAGAAAATTTCTTTTTGTTCACTTTCTGCTTAATATTCTCCAACACTTACTACTAGCACATTGGAATAATTTTAAACTAACAATGAAATATTTTGGGTCACATTCAAAAGCAAAAGGCAAATAACTTTTCTGTTTGACATAGGAGGAGACACACAGCATGCACAGACAGTGTTCATTGGGCATAAAATCACCCTGATGGCCTTAGCTGCAGTGAGCCATATCAGTTAGACAGAAAGTACAACACTTTTCTGACTCAAGAGTCTTTATTTCAGATGTTTTTTCTCTGTGACTTCAGAACATCCTCACAAGACATATGTGGCTCTCATTGGCAAATATAAGGGCTAAAATACAGGAGAGAATTCCACTCACCTAACTTAAGACATTTAGATGTAGGCCAAGCTGGTTAGGCTAGTTAAGAATAGTCTGTGGTTGCTGTCTCTCTAGAGATGCTTGTGGAATCTCTACAGATTACTGAGGGTACCTACACATCCTCTTTATATGGGCTTAGCCCAGTTTTTGCATCTAAATATGGACAAATGTCATTTAACTTGAGGTATTTTATTCAAACAAAAATTTCTCTATTTTTATAAATAGGGAAACAGAGGATTCAAGGGTATCTTTACATTTAAAGTATTCTGCTATCAGTATATGGAATCATAGAATCATTAAGGTTGGAGAAGGCCTCTGAGACTGAATCCAACCTTTGACTAACACCAGCTTGACAACTAAACCAAGACTAAATACAATGTCCAGTTTCTTCTTGAACTTCTCCAGGGACAGTGACTCACCACCTCCCTGGGCAGTTCGTTCTCATGCCTGACCACTCTTTCAGTGAAGAATTTTTTCCTGATGTCCTGAACCTCCTGATGAATTGGTTGGTTGATGAATGGATTGGTTTCCCTGATGAACCTGAACCTGAACCTCCTCTGGCAGAGCTGGATACCATGTCCTCTCATCCTGTCACTGATTTCCTGGGAGAAGAGGCCAATCCCCACCTGGCTACACCCTCCTTTCAGGTTGTTGTACAGCGTGATAAGGTCTCCTCTGAGACCTCTTTTCTTGAGGTTAAGCACCCCCAGCCACTTTTTATATGACTTACATATTTTATTGTCCTGGCCAGTATCAGGAATAGTGTGGCCAGCAGGAGCAGGGAGGTCATTCTTCCCCTGTACTCAGCACTGGTGAGGCCACACCTAGAGTACTGTGTCCAGTTCTGGGCCCCTCAGTTCAGGAGGGACGTTGAGATGCTTGAGCGTGTCCAAAGGAGAGCAATGAGGCTGGTGAGGGGCTTGGAACACAAGCCATATGAGGAACCACTGAGGGAGCTGGGATTGTTTAGCCTGGAGAAAAGGAGACTCAGAGGCGACCTTATCACTCTCTTCAACTTCCTGAAGGGTGGCTGTGGTGAGCTGGGGGTCGGTCTCTTTCTCCGGGCAACAACAGATAGAACAAGAGGACACAGTCTCAAGCTGCGCCAAGGGAGATACAGGCTAGACTTAAGGAGGAAGTTTTTCACAGAAAGAGTGGTCAAATACTGGAATCATCTGCCCAGGGAGGTGGTGGAGTCACCATCCCTGAATGTGTTTAAAAAAAGACTGGATGTGGCACTTGGTGCCATGACCTAGTTGAGGTGTTAGAACATGGGTTGGACTTGATGATCTTAAAGGTCCCTTCCAATCTAGAAATTCTGTGATTCTGTGATTCTGTGATTATGTGGTTATATATCCAGATAGAAAAGCATTTCCATGTTATTGGTGTGTTTGGTCCCATTGAAGTTAGAACAGCATTTTCTTACAGAAGAGCTTTCAAAAGACTTAATAATTTTGCATGGGTTTTTCAAATATAGCCCTAGCCTTTGCATAACTGAAAAGAGTTTGATCTCTTCAGACTTTTTCTCCAGATTGTATACTCCTTTTATATTTTCAGTTCACACACAAGAGGAATGTGAATATTTCAAGCAGATCTTGTTAACACAGACTAATTTTGCTTATGTTACAGTACCTTGGAGCATAGGAAAAAAAATTGAAGAGACAATAATGAAAATAATTTCTGGCAATGAGGTTAAAGTAAACATGGTCTGCAAGGTTAATGGCATTTAAACATGATAATTTTCTAACAGTTCCTTCTGCAGCAAATAGGTATGTAAGAGTATTGTATGAAACATCAAGTTACACAGTTTGAAGGGCCAGCATTAAATTAATTTAAAACCAGAAAAACATGAAAACATGCATGCACAAAAATAGTCCACTGTGCACACTAAAAAATACTGCCCATTCCTTCAGAGAAAGCTCTCTCTGTTTCACTTCACTGTGACAGATCAATGACCAGTATGAGCCAGGTTAATTTGATTCAAACAGATTGATAGTCATCATAGAGCCATCAGTGTCAATTATGCAATTGATGTTTATTAATTAAATTTACCTCTCAGAACAGGAATGCAAACCTTACAAAACTGTGTCATCTCTAAGACAAAGAATAGTTTATATCGAAGATCTCCATAAGAAAGGAATAAATCTTGTTTTCTGCCTGCGAATATTAGAATGCTTTTTAAATTAAAAAAAAAACCTGACCACAATATATTGTCAAAATAGACATCCCCAACATTACCCCAGATTCATATTATATATAGAATAATATAAATAATATTATTAAATAATATACGTATTATTTTTGTTTAACAAGATTTCTGCATATGTTCATGTCCTGTATCATTATTGAAGACTTTACCCCTAAGAAATTTTTTCCTCCTGCCTATATTCATAATTGATAATAACACAATCATGTTACCTATATCTAAATCACATGCTGAATATGTTCCAGTGTTTGAAGATTGTGCTTTGCAGTAGAGAGTATAAAATATCCATGGGGTTTAGAAATATTATTTTATTTACATATTATTTAGAAATAATATATTTTTAAAAATGTGATTAGAAAGTGTACGTGTGTAGCCTGCAGTATCTAGAGACAGTAATTATTCATTAATGTTTTGAGACCTTTGTAGTATTTTTACTCTTACTTTTCACAGGTATTTCTATAGAAGAAAGCTTTTTCTTAAGTGTATGAATGAATGGAGAAAACCAGTTTTGGTCTGACAGACAAGAATTTGACTGATGAGATGATTAAATTGTCACTAAATGGATTTTTTTTCCATTATTTGCTGGTTAAGTAATAACGAAACCAGAGCTTTATTTGGGCACTGTAGCATGGATGGGAATAAGACAAGAGAAGCCATAGGTAGGTAGGATCCTTGGGGAGGAGGCATGTTGCCGGGCATTGATCTCATTTTTGTGGTCTGCCGTTAAAAATCCCTCAGAAAATGAACCCAAATGCCTCATAATGGGTTTCAAATGGCTTCTATTTATGCAAACTATAAAGATTAGTAACTCATTTTTCAAGACAGTCCCATATGAACTCATGGTCTTGGTTTGCCTCCAAAGAGAGAGAGACAAGGTAGTTACATGATGTCTCAAACTAAAAAGTCAGCAACATTGACTACAGTTTACTACTCTATATGAGGTTCATATTGAGCATTCATGGCATCTGCACTCCATTCTAGAGCTGGAACATCATTAAACAAGGGGTGGAAAGAAACCTACATAATATTCAGGATGTGTTTGCTGGAAAAGCAAACATCTTGAAGATGGTAATTATATTTTTCAAATTTACTTTGTTAGTTCAACAAGTTTTTATGTGAATCATAGCATTAAGAAACTCAGAATTACCAGTTATTTGTATATATTTTGGTCCTGAGTTCGACTTTCATATATTTTAGTTAACATAACAAGCATTTTACTTCTATGGCTTTAATGAATCCTGTACCTACAGTATTAGACCTGGCTGTTCTTGTCCAAGTGAATTATTTTTCTTAGCAGTTCACTTGAAAATTGCATTGATAACAGGAAGCTGTAACAACTAAATAGTGCTATTTTATTGATTTTTATATAATTGGGGAAGAGGAAGTGTTTTGTATGCTACATCTAGTAGGAGTGAAATAGCATGCGATTTAAAGCATTTAAATATATCACAAAATGCTAGGGGAGAACACTGGGTATTTAGACCCTCCAAATTAAAAACATATGATGCAATTGAAATGTCAAAAATAGTATGGAACACAGAATTAGGGAAGTTGCCTTGTACTCAGAACTGGTGTGGTCACACTTCGAGTATTGTGTTCAGTTTTGGGTCCCTCATTACAAGTGAGACTTTGAGGTGCTGGAGGATGTCTAAAGAAGAGCAACAAAGGGTTGAAGAATGCCAGCAGAAGGGTCTGGAGCACAGGTCTGATGGGGTGCAGGGGAGGGTGTTGGGGATGTTTAGCCTGGAGCAAAGGAGGCTCAAGGGTGACATTATCACGCTCTACAACTGCCTGAAAGGAGATTGTAGCTAGGTGGGTGTCGATCTCTTCTGCCCAGCAAAAAAAAAATGGCCTCAATTTTTTCTATGGAGGTTTAGATTGAATATGAAGAAAAATTTCTTCACCAACAGAGTTAAACATAGGAACAGACTGCCCAGGGAAGTCACCATCTCTGGAGGTAATTAAAATATGTGTAGATGAGGCACTTAGAGACACAGTTTAGTGATGGGCTTGGTAGTGTTGGGTCAATGATTGGACTTGTAGATGTTAAGGGTCTTTTCCAACATAAATGAATATATGATTCAGTATTTCAAATATAACACTTTAATGGATTCCTATGAAAAATTCCATATTTTCCTATGATATGCAAATCTGAGTGGCTTAGCACATGTTGTGTACTACTGAGGAAAATATCGAACAGTATGACATATTCATTCTTCACACTTTAAAATGCTATTCAGAAGGTTGAAATTCTGATTATTCGTAAGATTCAGATCACTAAGATTCAATATTGTATGTTTATATTAAACATTAAAACTTTGTTAATCTTAAGTTTTTTCTTGTTGAAAGCCTTTAAATGATATTTGTTTTATTTGCCTAAAATATCAGACTGAAAAACATGGAAAAAAGAGCAGTCTGGTGGTTCTCTCTCAATTTATATTTATTATTGTTTTGTACTCAAAATCTATTATTATAATATAATATATAAAAGCAAGCAAAAATTTATTTTATCTTTAAAAAGAACATAAGTCAGGATGTTTTGTAAGTAATCTGAATCAATGTAAGCATTTTCATAGCTTTTTCTTTCACTACTGAAATTATTCATTTTTATTTATACCTTCAGCATGGCATGAGTAATTATACCATGATCACATGAAAACATTAACTTACACCTTTAGTCTTGGAGGTTTGTGTGTGTGTGTGTGTGTGTGTATATGACAGAGAGATAGCAAACTAAACTGTTATAAAATGTAATTATTTATAAATTACAAAATTTTGTAGATCATGCAGACAGTCTGTCATGTATCATTTGTTCAAATGCATGCCAGACTGAAACTAGAAATTTATTTCCATTTTCTAACTCTTTAAGACATTTCTCTATTTAAATGTCGATCACAACAATTTTTTTTCCTGTGGTTCTCAGTGTGGTGCAGTTTACAAGCACTGAATTGGTATCATCAAAATAAGAAAATTGGAAGGAAGCAACCCGTGGTTTCCATTTGTTCACTGAATGGTCAGTGTAGTCTTCAGTGATCTCTTATGTCTTTTGAGAAGAACATCTTGTGAAAAAATCTGGTCAGTCGAGACAAATTGAAGCAAAGTTTCCATTCAATCCCTTGCAATTTCCATCTTCCAGAGTTTCTTTTTTTTCGCTTATTCTGTTTGACTGAATGAGATCTGAATAGCTTACCTTTCAAATAATCAATGGCTTCATTAATCACTCTCTGGTATTCCCTAATGCTTTGAGATTTAAATAGCTTTCAGGAAAAAAAACCAAAAAAACATTAAATCTTCATGTTAAACTGTTTTACCTCATTTCTCATTGAGAAGTGTGGGAAATTTTGGCATCTTACAGAGTTCCTCAGGGTGCTATTGCAGGTTAGTCTGGTAAATCAATCTCTGAAAGAAGTTTTTCATTTTGCAAATTCATGTGACATTATTTAATTCACTATGCACATAATTTGCAAAAATTTGAAGTGGCAATACTGTAATAAAGTTTCAGCTTTCTTTGAGTATCTAAGAAGATGTATCTGTAATTAAAATTTAAGCAGTGCATTGCAATGCATCTATATGGTTAACCTGACTGGATGGTTTTTGACATGGTTTTGTTCTGGACCAGTTAGCATTCTTCTAAACAGCTCTTTTGCTCTGGGACTTGGCAGAAGCCAGACACTGTTCCAAGGTCAGACTGAATATAAAATTCTAATCTGGAGAATAAGAAAAGTCAACATTAAAGAGATGAGTCTCCTGTGTGGTTTCCTCCCAAGTGCCAGAGAGTGGTGGTAAGCACGTTTAGTTTACTAGTACAGATGTACTAGTAAACTACAGATGTAGTTTACTAGTACAGAGAAGTTTTTTTTCACCCAGAGAATTTTTGAGCATTGAAACAGACTCCCCAAGGAAATGATCACAGCACCAAGCCCGACAGATTTCTGGAAGCATTTGGACAATGCTCTTCAGCACATGGTGTGATTGTTGGGATGCCCTGCTAAAGGCCAAGGCATGGATTTGGTGATCCTGCTGAGTCTCTTTCAACTCAGCTTATTCTATGACAACTAGATTAGTCATAGGAAAAGCTACCTCTGTGTCTACATAGAACTTTAAAGACCTTTCTTCATTAGATTATATATTACTTCTGATTGAAAATATCAGTACTTCGTATTTCAGTTTACCCATATTCAAAACAGATCCAATACTTATCAAATTACTGTAATTTTAACACTGTGAATGACTGGAACATCTCAGCACTATCATTGTTTAAAACAGAAATTGTATTTTTTTCTAAAATCTCTTGCACTATGAAAATGTGAAATCTGAGCTATAACAAAGCCTTCAAAATTAAGCAATATCATTGATGTAAAATGGTCATCTCTTTTTTTCTATGTTAACTAAGTCTTTATCAATTCAACAAAGGAAATGGCTTTCAGTGGTTTACTTGCAAAAAAGGAATTTTGTCTGAAAAAAGAATATCTCTTTAGAGCATCAGGAAAATACTCAGTGTTCACATAATGAATACTAATGTAGAACTGAAAATGGCCATTGCATGTTGTAGTTAATGTTCTATGTGTTCACAGTAGGAATGAGCATTTCAACCCAATTACTGTCTGAGTATGCTGTCTAATGAGCACAGAATGAAGGAGAATCTTTCAGTGACAAGAATGAGGATGAAAGTGTTGTGCTGGGGAAGTTTGAAAGGGTGGATTTAGGGAAGTTTAAAACAGTGATTTTCTAAAGTCCCAGACAGGTCTGATGACTTGTATACAACAGTGGGGCAGATCAGCCACAGCATGGAGAGATGAAACTATTTTAGAAGTCATGGAAAGTCTTAACTTAGGAAAATTTGAAAAAAAAGAAAGAAATATGATGCCAGAACAACTAGGACATTATTCCTGTGGTTTGCATTAAAACTAACACAAACCTAAAGAAATGAGGGGCCAAGACACCGAACATTTATGTTTATTTATTGTTTTCTATTTACTGTTTTCTCAGAGCATTACTAAACATTCACTAATATCCTGGGCCTTACAAAGGTCTCTCCTTAGCACTGGGTAAAAGAGTGCTTGACTTTCCCTAACCATCTCCAACAAATACTGAAGGTACCTGGGAGTAGAACATCAAGACATGCTCCTTAGAAGCTGCTAAACCCAAATATTTGCACATCCCTCATAAATTTCCACTAGGAGAAGTCCTGGGGAACAGCCTGAGGAGGAGCAGCCCCGTGCAATAACACATAACAGCAGTGACACAACTAGGAAACAGCTTTCAGAAAAGGTCCTGGTGAACAATTTGAACATGAGCTGGCAGTGTGCCCTTTTGGCAAAGAAAGTGAGTAGTATCCTGGGCTGTATTACACAAAATATAGCCAGCAGGTCGAGGGACATCGTCACTCCCCTCTGTTAGCACTGCTGAGGCTACACCTGGAGTTCTGTGTCCATTTCTGAGCTCCTCAGCACAAGACAGACATGGAAAGGGGCCAGTAAAGGTCCTCTAAGTTGATTATGGACCATCTCACCTATGAGGAAAGGTTGGGAGTACTGGGACTATTAAGCCTAGAGAAGAGAAGGCTCAAGAGAGATCTTGTTAATGTATATTTAAGAAGGGAGAGTGCAAAGATGCAGCCAGACTTTTTTCAGTGGTGTTTAGTGACAGGACAGGAGACAATAGACAAAAACTGAAGAACTGAATGTTCCATCAGAAAATCACTTGCTTTCTGTGAGGGTGACTAAGTGCTGAACATGTTGCCCTGAGATGTTGTGTATTTAAACAATGCCTTTTGCCATTTCTCCTAATTCTAACCATGTAAACCAGCTTAGAACCTCTCAGTAGCCAATATAAAGAAATAAACATGTCTGGAGAATGACTGATCCAGTTCCTAGGTGGGTATAATAAATTGTTCTCTAGAGATACATTTGCCATGTTGTCAATTACAGCAAAATCGACACGGTTGGGTGTCTCATAGTTCTTAGATTTTATATTAATGCAGTAAACTGAGATGAATTCTAGCTCAGCTATCCACATATAGATGACTGAAGGACTGAATATTAAAGGAAAGCCAAAAAAGAACTTTGAACAGTGCATTAGGAAATTTCATTTTGTTAAGGTCTTTTATTCCACAAGTAATGTCCTTGTCAATCAGGAGCTGCATTGTTCTTATGATCAATTTAATAATAAAATTATAAAGTGTCAAATGATGCTCTCTTTGAAGTAATAGAAATAGTGGCTAGACTACAAATAAAATATGGCTTTGGAATACTGTTTAGGACAATCCATTGAATGCTAACTGTAGAGTTGTCACTTTCCAAAAAAGACATGATATGCAAATATTTTCATGTGGTTGTTCAGTTCTACAATTTTCTATGGCACTTTTACTCATCTCGCAGACTGAAGCTTGACAAAGAAAAATCTAAATAAAAATTTTAAATTCTTATATTTCTGATTTATTTTTCTTGTAGAAGAAGGTTGCTGTAGCAGCGCCAAGTCATGGATATTATTTTTGCAATCTAAAAGTAGGCAGTGTTTGAAATATCTGGGTCAAAACTTCTATTTTGTCTGATTCTTTTCTTCTTGTCTATTGCTTCCTTCATGTTTCACGTAAACATGGTTTCTAATTTAAAAAAAAAGTTAGGGTATGTATCGCATTCATGATACCATACCTTCTGTTTTTCATTTCTCATCCTTTGTAGTATTTTTGCACTCAAATCATGGCAGTGAACAAAGACTAAAGAAAAAGAGAAAAAAATTGTAAAGACTTTAGTAGTTTTACACAAAACATGCAAAACCTAAATACAGGACCCAGAGGCCCTAATATTATTCAACTTCATTGGTTATGATCTCATACATACAGCAACATGATCCTTCAGAAGTATTCTACAGAGTCACATATTGAACCCCATATACTTAGGATGAGGGGGAAAAAAGGTAGCTGTAATAAGTGTGAAGTAAAATGGTAGCAACTGATTCAGAGTTTCAGCTGTATGTATAAATAATAAAGTTTATATATCTTATAAGCATTCTTCATAAGCCTAGATATAGCTTTGACCTCAAACATCAATTCTGCAGCCTCCACTATAACTGCTATAAGTATTCACAAATTAGGAGTATGGATAATAGTGAATTATAGGATTCTTCACTTCAAAAAAAAAAAAAATCAAGTCATAGATACAGAGATCTGGAGAGTCACTAAGTCACTAAAAGTAACTGTCTCTCAAAAGTAAAATCTGCTTGCAGGAAAACCTGGTGATACTCTCTTGCCTTTAGTTAATCTCCTTTTATGAACACAAAGCAATACTTTGAAGCCATGATATTTTTCCTGTGTTTCTTACCAATCTGCATTCATATGGATTAAGCAGCCATACAGTTTTTAAAGTGAAAGTTAAAGCATCTTGCTTCTAAGGATCATTTAAAAACTTGTCTTCCAAGAATTACCTGGCATCTATTCACACTGTGATATTGCTTATATTTTTCTGATTTTTTCAGGCTTTCTTTCATGCTTTCTCCAATACTTTTTCAGTCTTTTCTTCTTAATGCTGTTTTTTTTCTTTTGTAGAGCTCCCATACAGTCATAGTGAAATAATCTGTAATGCTTATATCAGCGGAATCACTACTCATATATCAGTCTGTTTGCTTAACTGACTCTTTTTTCAGTCCTTACACATCCAGATTTAATTTACTTCTTCTGCTACTTCCTCTAAAAATATGAATTTTATCCTTGTGTGCCTTATGAGCAACAGATACTGTAAATATCTACTAAACATCTATGAAATAATAAATATTTTGCTGTAATTCCGAGTGTAAAATCATCTTGATGGGCTTTAAAATAATGTTGCAGAATGAAGCTGACAATCAAAGGGTGATCTCTACACCCTTTGCTGCCTATTTAAAATATAACTTCATTTTTCTCCAGTGTGTGCTGGGAAGAACTGAGATAAATCACCATCTTCCTATGAAATTTTTGCACATGAACTTTTTTTAGGTACATCAAAGCCTTATGACGCTTACTTCTCCAGAAAAATAAATAAAATACATTCTTTACAGATTTATTTTGTATAAATTAATAAATTTTATCATCTGATACTAAAAATGTCCTTAATATAAAAAACACTGCAGTCTTGATAAAAGAAATTGGTTTTTAGAAGAAGGAGACAAGGCTTTCATGAGTAAGGAATGAGAAATGTTTCTAAACATAGGAAAAGACATTGAAAAAATAGCAATGTAAAAAGCTCAAAAGGCAGAAGATCAGAAAGACCCAAGAAAAGAGCAAGTGAATGGGGTAAAAAGGCGAGGGGAAAGATCAGAAGTGGGAAAAGTGAACAACAATTTGTGGCAAAAGAAAATCAAATAAATCCTAGCTAATGAATGCAAGACAGGGAAGAAATCATGGTACAGTGGTTCTGGCAGTGCAGTGACACAGTTATGAGCATATAGATAAAAAAGGTCAACTAAATAATATATAGGCAGAAAAGGATACACCTAAACTTCTTTAGTCATTGCCAAGAGATTTTTCCCATATTTTTTATTTATTCTACAAGTCCATGAGACCAGCTGTGGTGATTATTCCATCAATATTTCAAGTGCTGTCATATTATTTCTAGATATGTCATGTTCTCTTTAGATACATCAGAACATGTAATGACAGATTCACCATTAATAGCAAAACATTTTAATTGCCTCTAATAGTAATGAACACTTCTAGTGCTAATGAACACTTCCACTGGTAATGCAGAACATTTACAGCAGAAAAAGTCTTGATGTGTGTCACACAGATATGCTGACACACCCGGAAGATCAAGCACTGGCTTTCAGAGCTAAAAATCTGAGTCCAATTTGAAATTATATACCTGAGGTTTTCCAAAACAGACGTGCAATGAAATTCCCCAATGCATGTACATGTTGATAACCTTATGCAAAAACAGGAAAACACAAATGGATTCTGGATTCACTTTTTTGAGATTTTGGCTACAAGTCTGGCATAATGGAATGGAATACCTTCATTTGATTTTCATGCTTTGGTGAAAATGTTGCAAAACATGTGTGTTCACAAGACAGATTTTACTCTTCTGCACTTACTCTCCTGACACTTTTCTGCAATGATTTTGTTGTTTATGGCGAATCATATTTATGCTTATCTCAGCAATTTTATTTCTTTTTTTCAAGTACAGATGATTCATTTCCAAACTGCAAAAATTGAAGTGTCTGACACATCTGAAATATATCTTCATCCCTCATGGCCTGTAACTGCTTCTCTTTGCACGGGTTGTAATTCCCAGGCATCAAAAATCCTTCTGAAAGATAACAAAATGTCAGAAAAAGTGATACTAGAAAAATGCATCTCTTATTTCAGGGTGAGACTCTGCAAAGTGGATGTAATCAGTGAAAGCAGGAATAAACAGCAATTGAAGAAAGCAATTACGATCAGTTCTTATGCTCTTCCCCAGAAGAAAATCTGCAGATGGCAGTTCAGTGCATACCATGGAGAAATATGTATTAAAAATAGGAAAAATCTGGAAAAATCCAGATCTACATATCATGGTAGAACAGAATTGTTAGTATGATAATATTCTGTATGAGACACCTGATTATCTGTGGTCTATGTTCAGTTGTATTCACCTACAAGGTATGTCACTCATGCCACAGCAATTTGATGCTCTTACTATTTATTACTTTCTATTGTCTTTCTACAATACCAGTGGTACATGAACAAAATAAGCTTCAAAAAGGAGTTTACTCTTACTTGAAAAGATGAACCAGCACTGCTACTTTCAAAGTGTTGTTTTTAAAAAATGTGTTCCTAGAGAAGGCACTTGTGTGAACAAGCTTGTGCCCTGATGGAAAAATGAATGTGGTGGTTTCACTGGAGAAATCCCCATGGTAACATGAGACTCGTCAGCTTTCTGAGAAACAGGTGATGAGGAAGGTGCAGTTGCTTATTGGCAAACTGGCCTTTGTGATTACAGGGTGCTTACAAGACCCTTGTCTTCCTCTGTGGAGCAAGCTCAGGACTTGAATAGTTCTTTTTACCTTGGCTGGTGTTAGTGTAAAGGGTCACAAGCCTGTCTGTCCTTCTCAAGGTATGACTACTGCATGTAGGGTGAGACGGAGATGAGAAGGGCTGAAGAGCCTTGGCATCTGCAGTAGGCCAAGATTGCAGCACTTCTGCCACTGGAACTGCGGATTCATCACTTGGTTTCTAAACAGAAGGGAGATGGAAGCCTATGTTAGAGTCAGAGCAACATCATGCAGTGGAATCTGCAAGATAAAATAGCAGGTTCCCTGTCTGAAGGTCTGTGCTCATCACTGATTAAGAGGACTAAAAAAACTGGGCTTCTGTTTCCTGTTGGGAACATGAGTAAAAGCTACTGCCTCATTGAGCTTTCTTTGCCTGCAGAGAAATGAGAATTTATTTCTTCTAAATTCAGATCTGGCTACTGCCACTCGTGCCTCCATCATTCTGACACTGCCTTTCTACAGTGCATTTCATCTGGGCAACATTGCTTTATTTAATCAGGAGATTCAGTGAACTGCAGTGAAGGCACTTAACAATCACTTAGCATGCTGAATCTTTTCACTGTTAACTTTAAACTCACTTTCCTTATAATCCATGTCCTAGGAATATTCAAAAGGTTTAAAGCTCAGATGTTAATACTAGGAGTTTGGAATACTAATTTCATATCATATTTTAACATCAGAATTACAGATATGCTCACTTAAGTTTCAATGATATTAAGTAAAAAAGTTCATAGTCACAGGCCATGAATGATTAAATGTTGTCAGCAAAAAATTCTGAACCACTAATCACCACTTAATATATGTGTGAAATCTAATGTGGAGATTTACACTGCTTATTGTGCTTTATGCTTCTGTGAAACTGCCTTATTTCGTACTGATGGATGGAGTAAACAATGTCACCTTCATATTTCCTTGTGGATGGGCTGTATAAACAGCTTTGCTTCTTGGTTAGATTTATATGGCTTTATTCCTACACAGAATGTCATAAACTTTTCACTACTGAGCATTGTAATTAAAAAATAGATAATTCAGTGCACTGCTTATTTCATAAGATTTTAGGAGTACCTTTAAGTGTTGGCTTCCCTTATAATGTTTTAATGTCCAAATTTAGGGTTCGTGATTTCTATACAAAAAAAGCACACAGCATTGGGGTTTATTAAGTCCATAAATGGAAAAGTTAACAGTCAGTTTAGGAAAGGAAAGCAGATTTATCTTATCAGCATACAAGTGACATTTCTTTCCTACCGTAAACAGAATTTTTTGGCCAACTTTTAAAGCTACCAAAAATTCTAGTTAAGGGATGGTACTTTTAGAATGAAAGTATTCAGATACGAGTAGTCAAGTCTTCTTCTAGGAATAAACTATGCTTAGAAAAGATGAACACCTTTCATGCTAACATAAACACACATCCATTAAGATTTAGCTCTGGTCTGTAGAGGCTCATTCATTCTTTATGCTGTTCTAAAATTACAGTTTAACAGAAAACTGTTAGCATGCTTATTCCCTTAGTGTGAAATGTTGATGGTCCTATGGAACTCGAAATTCCATGTATTTGTTTATTATTTTTTGGTGGCTTGAACTTCAGTCACTGTAAATTAGCACATCCCAAAAATAGCACAATTTTCATCTTGCTCCTTATTTATAGCTTGCTCATAATAACAATTTATACAATTAGAGGCTTATTTTCGCTATGACATAAAGTCATGTTTTACAAAGGTCAACACCAATTTTAGCCATGTTTCAATAAGCTGCATAAATTAACTATTTCTGAGTAAAAGTCACAGATTAAAAGGTGACTTCATTGTCATTTCTAAAATTAAGACACTGTCCAAATATTTGACATCCAGCAAAAAAATACAGCCCTCTGTGAGATCACTGCTTTCCCATGGCTTGTTGTTCAACAAGCCCAGCAAAGCAATGCCTGGGGCTATGAAGAGATTGTTGAAGATCACTCAAAAGCATGTGTAGTCCTGTTATCATCATAGAATTGTCCATTGCTTCTTAAGCAATTAAGGCAAACTTTTCAGATCAGTTTTGTCTTTATCTCCTTTTCTCATTAAAAGAAACATTAAAAATGTAGAATTGCTAGTTATAGCTCTATCCTGAAATTTTAGCAAGTAATACAGAAATAAATATTAATGTTTCATTGATAATTCTTATGCTGAATTTCATTAGTCACTGGAACTAACTTTTCCTGATTGTTTTTTTGCTGATCTTGAATGTGACCTGTGTTGTATGACTGGCAGAGGACAAAGCAAATTTCAAAATGTCCTTCTTGGTAAATTGGAGGGCTGTGTGTTTGCTCTTTAACAGTCATCATATGTAGCTTTTCATAAGGTCTAGTCTCCTTGGGTACAAAACAGATGGCTGAAACTTAATAAAAGGGATACTATGGGGAATACAAGAATTACTTGTACAAAAACTAACTTCATGCTCCCTTATAGGGCCCAGATGAGCTATGATGTGAATGTGAACTCTGAGACTGCAGCCAGATTGGCCTCTAATCCTGGTAAAACGATAATGCCATTAAACTGGATTTTTCTTTTTTTTCTTTCCCACATCTGCCAACTTGAAAGTCTCCATTACTTCCTTTCACATATTCCCCAGATTAACATGATTTTTTTGCCACTCGGTGCTGTTACCTTCTGTGTTTCAGGGCTGTGTTTGAGCAAGGCATAAGGAGATTCATCTCTTCAGAGGGTAATTGCCACAAACAAAATGCATTACATGAATTGTCTAGGTTTGTCAAAGTCAGTCCTTTGTTTTTAGCTTTTGCCTGAGCAGTCATGAATCCCCAGTGTTTGGGGACCAGAGAATTTCGACTCTTGCACCGTTTAGGAACATAACTACTTGTAGACAAATGAGTTTCAATATGAAAACTCAGTCTTTTAAAGACCAATTCTGAGCATAGAAATGAATAATCTATACCTTTCAGTTTCCATGCAGTTGTCTTGTTTACTCTCTGCAGGGCTTTGGGCCAGAACTGATGTGCTAACACAGAGATGCTGAAGATGAGCTTTGGCAGGCAGGATCCCATGCATTCTGGTAGGCAGACTCAGGCAGACTCTCACCTGAGAGCACATTTCCAGATTCATTATTTGCATGGAGAGCAAACAGCTTTTGTGTCGGCAGAGGTTACATCCCAGAATACAGCAGAAGCATCAGCAGAGACCATGCTGACACCACAAGAGGCAGGCCATCATCATAACTAATTAGCAGAATTGCATCGCTTCAACTACCAGTGTGGAATGGTAAAAGTACTAGTTGAAGCCTAATCAGAAACCAAAGATAAAACAGAAAACTAAAAGTCAGATTGTCAAACTAAAGGAAAATAAGAAGAGAACTGACTTAGTTCTGAAACTTCTGAGTCTTCTTGTCATATCAACATGCTGATTCTAAGGTTGCTAGCATGTTATGAAACACATTAGTTTATATACAGCTGTTAAAATATGTTCTAGTCACCTAAGCTATTTGTTTCTCTTGGATTTGTCTTTCAGTTGATATTTATTTAATAAATATGCATTTTTTAAAATAACCTTTTTTTTGCCTGCTGTCATTTAGCAGCTCATTGTTTTAAAATTGCTCCTTTGGCAGACTTTGCTGTCAAATGGATTTCAGCTGAACTGCTCAGTAGTTGAACTTGTTAGCAGTAGGAACTCTATTGCACACAAACCAGCAAGACACGATTAGCAAGTGTCTGTCACAATAGGAAGCACTGTCCAAACTACACTTTTCAGTTCCCAGGCAATTTTGTGTGGTAATGTTTTTGGTGAGCTGGTGTAATTAGAAGGGGTACATTTTGAATCCAGTCCTCCAAAAATAACTCGAAACTTTCATGTGGGTGGAACTACAGGAAAGAAATGTGTAATAGTGTTACACCCTTAATACAGCAGAGACAAAAATCTTGTCTCATGAGTGGTATAATAATGTCAGTCCTAAGCATCTTTTATGAACAATCTCTTTGGTGACTGCCATCTTTGGCAAAGAGATTGAGTGATGCTATTACTGTTAAGATTGCACTGGTTTTGGTTTTGGTTTTTTTTTTTTTTACTATATCTAAGTTATAGTATTAATAAAAAACAAAGACAATTCTATTTTTGAATTATCTTTTTTCTTTCTCCTTATCTGAGATATATGTATAGTTTAAAAACAAACAATATTTCCTTGAAATGCCTGAACGCTATAATCTGTGGAGTACATAAGTATCATTTTAAGTAAAAAAGAGTCTTTTTTATTGTTAATTGCTATTCAGCAAAAAGTCTTTCAAGTATTCTATGTTGCATAGTAACACAGAAAGCTTATGTGGTAAAAGCAAGCTAGATTTTTATTAAGTGGAGTGTTGAAAAATAAATCCTATTTCCATGACATAAGAACATGCTGTCACCTTTGAATTGTCCTCTGCATGTGGGCGTTTACTCCAGATTCCATTTCTGTTCATCTGTACACAGCCTTTGATGAGGTCTTTTTTAGAAATTCAGCATTACAGAAGTCAATTTCTAAGACCATGTAAACTTACCTACAAATAAGACTGGTTGGGAATGGCAATTTGGAAGGGAAAATTTTACCTTATGCTGATGATTTTTCATAATTTTTTTTCAAACATATAATTTCAAAATAAGCATTGAATGTAAAGCATCCCTAGACACAAATGCATATTCTGAAATGATAAAAGCAATTTTAGTGAAAAATAAATTTGGTTCAAGAAGAAACATAAAAAGTAATGTGGTTCTTGGGTTTTCTTTTTATTGTCATTAAGAGAACTTGTTTCATCATATGACAGAACTTGGTAATCTCACTTATTATGCACTTTCAAATTTTTTATTTTATGTGTTGAATTTACTTTTAATATATATATAATACACCTAAAATTTTATTAACATTTAAATCATTGACTTTTATAAACTAAGTGTAATGCAATAAAATAAACTAAGTAGGAAATTAAAATTATACTGAATACAATTTGTTCTATTCACAGTTTTGTGTAGTCCATGCTAGCTTCACAGATAAGAAAAATTAACTGTAAGAAATAGTGCAAAGATTTTAAACACATGGGAGTTAAAATAAAACATAACTCTGTATGATTTTTTTTCTATGTAAATAATGAGTTATTTCTACTCCTTCTTATTTCATTAAAGAATAAGAACAAAATCCCTGTATCCAGACAGCAAGAAACTTTGCAAATTTCTGACTTCATTCTTGTGACTCAGGCCTGCCTGTAGTTAATTTAAAGCTTAGTTCACTGTATACTCTGTGATAAGAATAATAATGAAAAGTTGTCAGCCCTAGGAATATCCTGGAACAAGATTAATGTTGCATTTAGAAATTGTGAAAAGTGTTTATTTCACTGAAAAGTTATACAAAAGCCTTTTGGGTGCCATTGTTTTATATGTGAGATTAGAACAAAACAAATTGAAATTGTTTAAATCAATAACAGCTATCACACACAGATCTTCAATGATGTTCCTAAGCAGTCACTTTATTTCCTGAGTTCACAGTTCTGGGTTATCAAGAGATGGAAAATGATAGATAGCTATAAATTATGCACAGCTTCTAAGCTTTCTTCATTCCTTTTAAAGATTTTAAAAATTTACTCATCTCTGACTTCTGGCTGCCTACAGCTTATTATTTCCTAATCCAAACCGTGACTGTGCAGCAGGAGAGTAGAACATGTTTAAAGTAGTTTCCTTTGATGCACAAAGAGTTTCTTCCTCTCCTGTCCTTGTTGGCTGGGATTAAGGCTTCTGTAGGAACAAAAACAGCAGCACATGACTCCACTGCAGAGCAAGGTCCCCTCCAAAAGCAGGGAGAGCTGAACTTCTGTGTGCCCTAGGTATTATTTGACAGAAGTGTAGGTTGTCATTCATGAATCTGGAGTGGTGGTTATATAACAGCTTTGAAGCTTCAAACTTCTGAATTCCTAGAATTATGAATCCTGCTTAGCTCCATTATGTAAATTGATGTGAGCTTTCTTGGAGTAGTAGCCCATTTTCACCTTCTTTCTCTACACATATGTATATACATATATATACACAACACATCAACACACAGAGACACAGGGACAGTTTACATATGTGCACAATCTATATAGAGTATGTGGATTAAGTTTATCTCTATGTATGGCATATATATACATTGTTATGAAATTTATCTATGTATGTGTCTTGATATACAGAGATGCATAGATACAGATATACACATATGGATAATTTATTTTCAATTGCCAACAGGTTTTTCTAATTTTCTTTATTATCTGGGAACTGTAGTGTTTTGCCTCCTCTGTTTTCTTTTCCCATGGCCTCCACATTTGTGTATTCTTCTACCATCTCTTTTATCACAACTGCTCTGCTCTTGGCTCAGCTGTTTGGCAGTTGGCACTTACACCACTGGAACTCTCTTAGGCCTGGATTAAAATGGTACTATTGGCCTCAGTGTAACAGAAATTGCAGCCGAGATAAAGTGTACAGATATGGTTAAATGATGGTATCCAGAAAAGCACTTAAGTTATTATAGTCCTTTGCTATTTATGTAAGTTGCTCACTAAGCAGTATCGCTTGGACATAAGCAGAGCTTTTGGGGAACTGGCAAGGCAAAAGCAAATGCCCATCTGAGTGATTTAAGTAATTCTATACTTCATATGAAAACACTTTGTAAAATGGATTCATATTTTAGGAAGGAAAACAAGAAATAAATTTTCTATTTGGAAGATTCTGGATGCTGTGACCCAGAACTCCTCCTCTTTATGTCTGCTGTCCAGAGCCTGTTGCTGAGAACTTCACTAGGAGTTTTTAAAAGTCTGATGTTTTTCTTGATTATGTCTGTTAAGTATTCTCTTTTTAACTGACTAAAAACTCTTGAAATCTTGTGTAGAGCTACTAAGGTATCACATCTTAGGAGAAATTATTTTTACAGCCTGTACAATCTCCACTGCCTATTCCTGTCTGGGAAGACATGATTACTTCATTGTTTCCCAATCCTGCTTTCATTATACGAAGTGGAATCTACTTTCTAAAATGTGACTGGTTTTTTTTTTTTTGAACCAGAGCTTTAATTAACCACACAAAAAGCTATTAGTAAACCAGGACTTTTTTCTTATTAAAGAATTATTAATCATTTATACCTTATTTTCCCCTCTGACTGTAAAAGTCCATTTTAATTATTTCACAGAATGAGTTCTTATAAATTAAGCCAGTGCATTTCTATGGTTGTGCCTCAGATGATTTCTTTGATTTTTGGTAGTGACAGGGGAAAAAAGCCCAAAAAGTGATATTCATCTCCTTTAAGTTTTCTCTGTTGGCAATCTGTTAGTTTCAATTGGTTGGTAGAGTCTGCCATGGGAAAATTGTAAATCAGTAAAGTGTTAGATAGTCCACGGGTTACAGCTATAAACTAAATAGTTTCATATCTGCCACTTATCCTTCACAAACTCCCTGTCTCAGAGTATCTGTCTTTGGAGCACAGCCAGCAACAAAAAATGAAACTCAGAAGATCACATAGCTAGATAGATCTAGCTGGAGTTAGGATGGAAATAAAATAGTTTTTCTCTCCTTTTTGTCTTTGTGCAATGTAACTATTTGAGAAGCTAAATGAATTCATAGACAGAAATCTTCCTACACTGTAGTAAAATAAGAGAGGATTAGCTGAACTACTAAGACAATAGATTGGTATGTACTCACAAGTCATTTTCTTCAAAAGCCATACCAAGTAACACATACATTCTTTATAGCATGGAATATTTTATGATCTTTCCAATGAACAAAGTTTGACTACCAGCAAACAACATAATATTTGAAGGGGGGACGTGAAGGGGATTTGGAGGTGTGATTCATTATTCATTTGGCCACCTGTAGCTCTCCAAATATGATCTACCCAAATGTCATGAACTGTTACCAGTGGAGAGAGACCTGTACTTCTAGAGGGTGATTTGTTCATAATATGCATAATCTGAGTAAACCACAACAGTCCTAACAAAAATGTTATTCTTCTCTTTTTTTAACTATAAAGGGAGCCCAAGGTGACTAATTTGAATGATGTGCATATTTTAGCTTTCTAAAATTACAGAATATCTAAAAGTAGATCATATGAACCCCAGCTGTGAAGCCCAAAGAAAGTGGAACAGATTTAGACATAGGTTTACACACCTCCTAAGTACTCTTCAAGTACATCTCTCTGTTGATTGGTCTTTAGTTTACTGGTAGCTGCTATTTTTTCTTCCTTGACTGTTTTCTCCTGTATGTTAACAGAAGTTCAAATTGGCTTTTTGAAACCTTAGACTTGTAACCTCTTCCCTAAAAATGATCAGGTAATAGGTATCCAGACAGTTCCCAAGACTGGATAACTGACTTCTATGTTCAGGACAGCATCTCCAAAACAGATAGAAATTTCTTAGTAAATCAATCGCTTTAGAAGCTGGGGAAGAGGTGGCAGCATAGATGACCATCTCATTTATCAGGTTTTCTGTCAGCTGATACTGGCATGATGTCATTGAGGGGTTTTTTTGAAATTATTGTATAGCATTTTTTGGCTACACGAACAGAACACAATATTTTTTACTGCCTTCATTTATCCTTCACTCCTCCTACACAGCTTTTCTTTCCTGCTAGCAGAGGTCCTGATAGATGTGAACCAGCCTTTCTTAGCTGCTGTCTTGCTGCCTGTCTTTTTCTAGGAAAAATCTAGCTACCTTCCCATCCATGTCTTAGCCATTGCACTGTGTTTTTTATCCTCACATTGTTGTAAAATAACATGAACAAAATGAATTAAGCCTTTCCGTTTTCTTTGTTCATAGAGAGCATGAAAGAAAAGGTCACAAAAAGTGACAGGGCCTCTCGTTTGACTCCAGTTTGGGAATGCCAATGCAGATGCACACAGGAGATTACATATATATATATGTATGTATATATAGGTACAAACTTAACCAGAGATAAAGATGTTTTACAAAAAGTACAAAAATACAAAAACTATCCTGAAGAAAATTAGTTGGAACTTGATTTGGTTAAATTCTGTGCATATACAAAGAATTTCTCCTTCTGTAACTGTGATTGCCTGAAAACTAGGTACTTAGTGTGCCCTGTTTGTTTCAGGCTCCTTTTCACAAGAAGGAAAAGAAACAAAGGTGTTCACAGAGTGGTTCATTCTGTTCAGAGGTATGAGGAGATTGTCACCAGGGTATTGCAGGAAATGAAATAATGTAGTAGCACAACTTAAAGTTCAAAAGCAGAATATCATCTGTATGACATATTCACAAACAAACTAAGCATTTTCTTCTGGAATAAAAGCACACTCACATACATAAGGTTCACACACCCAAGTGAGGCATTAGTTTGAAAAAACTGAGTTATAATCTACAACCTAGTCCTAAAGGTTTATCAACTTAAATGGAAAGCAAGTTGAAGTCCCTGTCTCAAGATCAGTCTCTCAAATAATTAGTTAATAAGGTTTTTAATTGTTTAAAGAATCCCTCACATCTGCTGCTATTCTAAATCACTGTTCAGCATCAAGTAACCTACCACATTTTCAGAGATGGAAATATTATTGCAATTTTTGAGAATTTGCATGACCTTTAAAGCTGTTTTTTAGTCTCTGATTTTGCTGTTGATTACTGTGCACAGTGCTATCACAATACAGAGAAGCAGCTCTGCAAGCATGTAAATTAAGTAATTTCTCATCTCAGTTCTCCTCTTTCCTTCCAAGTGAGTGGTTCAGAGGAAGAAATTTCGAAAGAAAACAATCACCTAGCATGATGTAAAGCAGACATGCTTAATTCTGTTATTTATACCACACTATCAATCACTAATTCCTCTCTAAAATTAAATTTTAAGACTGTCCCTTATCTTTATATATTACCCATCTATCTTAAATATTGACTCATTATTTCATATGAATCCTCATGTACATGCAAATGTTTGCAGGGTTCTGTTTGACTATCTCAGTGAAGAGATCTAGTTTCAGTTCAGATTATTAAATGTTTGTGTTTTCTTGTCTCTTAGAGTATCTCAAAATTCCAGGGAGGTTATTGACAAATACCTGGAGGTTTAACTTTGTTATAGAAAAATCTCAATCAAATGGTTTGAAGCTGCATTTAAAACATCTTTGTGCATTAGTGTCAACAGGGGACCAGTAATAATAATTTGGTGTCAGAAAATCTATAAAACACATTAAGCCAGTTTCAGTACCACTTTTTTTTTTCCTTAAGTCTTGTTACATTCAAAATTGAAGTCACATAGACAAGATCAAAATTCCAGGAACAGAGCTTACCTTGAAGGCTTTACTGATAAGAACTTATAAACAAAAGGTTTAAGATTCAGCATCCAAACTAACCTTTACTAGTTCTGTAAACACTATTGATTTCCTACAGATTCATCAGAAATATTTAATCCAAATCCTATTTGTCCTATGAAAATGAAGTGTCAGAGTTGATCCATATTTTCAGTTTACAATATTGAAGTCCATAGGTTAATACACTAAGCAAACTGCAGACTCTGGGGTTTTTATTCACTTTGTAGGCTATGGGAAAGACAAGCATTTAATTTTTTTCCATCACATGGTTTTGCAGCAGAAGTATTTGTCCTGCATTGAATCTAAATATGCGGTTCTGCATTGCAGTAATATTCAATATCCTTTTTAAGTTGCATTCTGTTTCTGAGATAAAAGCTTAGGCTGTGATATGTGAATTTTCATTTCACTGCTTGACTTCAGGATTCTGAAGGGATGGAAAAAAGTAAAACACCAATTTCTCTAACTTTTTGTTTGGGTTTTTTCAGTTGTCATCATAGTAGGTTATAAAGAAATGCTCTTTTTTGAGAGAAAGCCCAGAGAAAAATTAATATTTAAAGGTACATTTCCAAAATAAAAAATTATTTGGGATTTAATGCCAATTAATTTTATTGGATAATTCTTCTTTTATCTAGCTTAAAGCAAGATGTACATTATCCCACTTCCTGCTAAGATTATTTATAACCGATTAATGGTTACATTTGCTTTTCCATCAGAAAGAGAAGAGACAGTCATTGAATAGATCTTTCTCTAGACACTGATATATTATTTAATTACATATAGTTCATGATTTTGTACAGGATCTGCAGAGTTTTGATGGGAAACTAGAATAATTGCACAGTAATTGTTCAATGGTTATATTTTTCTAAATCACATCTTACTGGTTATTTAAATTTGCTGTATAGGCAGATTAGCTGTGACACAAACATTTGCACAACTTTAACCTTCTTATGATCCACCAAGATATTGCCTAACAAGAAATATTTATTGTTTTCTGTGGGGATTTATGTAGATGGTTTATTGATTTTTTTTATTCATACCCATAAGACCTGATTAGAGGATCTGTAAAGGTCATGCCCCAGCAAGTTAATTTGGTACCTATATGTCCTCTCATCTTGACTATGGCTCGCTGTGACAGAAAGTGATTACACTGAATTAAAAATATCTTCTTCAAAACAGGGCATAATTTATTCATTTAAAATTAAATAGTGTGCAAAGTAATGAATAAAACCAATAAAGGGCCATGTGTTGGTTTTTTTCTCTACTATCTCCATCAGCTTCCAGACTTGCCTGTTCACCAGTGGCTGAGGGAAATTTTCTGTTCCAAACCCAGCTAGAAGGTATCATTGCCCTATGTCATTATTTTCTGATTCACTATGCATATCCAAGACCACTACCCTTTTCAAAACACATACTTAAGGGACAGGCATGTTTTGAGTCTGTATGTAAGTTGAGAAATACACTTTTTGCCAGACTTTGCATTACCAGGCAGTCAGCAGTCAGTAGTCAATAGATTTCCTAAAAAAATTTTCCTTCACCTGTGTGGAACTATTTTTACTTTGCTTCTGCTTTATTTCTTGCAGAATTTCTTTCCTTGTCCTTGTATTTTGATTATCACCATGCACATAGTCAGGGTAATACCTGATAGGTAAACTGAGGTTCAGAATTTATTTTTAAATTAATATCCATACACATCTATTTTCTCCAAAAGAAGTTGATGGATGACAGTTATGTTTGTGTAATCATATAGTAGGCATAAAAGGATAATGAAAAACTTTTTCTAAGAATATGATGAGTCAGTGTTTTCTATCAAAGAAAATTTGTAATGATCTGCAGTTCAGCAAAAGTACTTTATATTGTCTTTCAGACTCACAAAGGGCTTTTCCACTTCCTTCAAAAAAATTTTCTTGATTTTGGGCCAATCCAAACTACCACAAATGAAGGAAGGATGCAAATAGACATGACAGAGTGTTTGTAAAACAGGAACACATAAAGACAAAGCTAGGAAAGTACACAGAAAGGAGGTAATGAACACAAAGGCTATCAACAGTCATTATGAAAATTGCTTTGTTTTTTGCAGGAGGGGCATGGCTGAAATGGGACTGTAAAATGTTCTTTGGAAGTGAGACAGGACAGAATTTAATGGATTTCAGGATCCACCCTTGTAGGAGTTCAGTTATTTGAGGGGAGGCATGACCATGGGATACAAAAAATGTACGTGGTGTGTGTCTTTCAGCTTCAGACTCCAAGAGCCGATCTTATACGCAGGGCCAGCTCCATTAAGTGAGGTGAAAAACTGGGAGAAAGAATGGAAAAATCAATCTTCCTCTTCATGCACTGGGAAGGGAATGTGAAGAAGCAAAGGAGGGACAGTATGGAAAGCTGTTTATAGATTAAACTGGTGAACAGTAGTGGCAGTGTCTTTTGACCAAGATGCAAAGAACAAAGCACACCTGCCAAGTGTCTTGGGAGGAAAAAATTAAAATAAGAAATTTAGTTTTTTGGTCAGAAGGAATGTGATATCGATAGAGCTTACTCATGTAAAAAACAACCTGAAAGTAATCTTTATATTGTATCTAATGTATGACTTCCCATGCAAAGGAGCCCTCAGAAATTAACATTTTTACTAGACTTCCTCCAAACTAGATATTTTCTTTAACAAATAGAAATGCAATAGAACAGCAGAATTTCCAGAGTACATGTCCTTTACCTAAAAGCAAGGCTTCTGTCCTTCTATGCTTAATGACAAAAGTGTTGCCTGACTATGTGTATAATAATCTTTTTTTTTTTTTTTTTTTTACAGAGAACCCACTTTGGCTAAAGAGCAATTTTTAGGTAGATCTGCCAGCATTGCTTTTTCCGGTTTTATTTGCTTGGGGTCTTTTTCATATGAAAGAGAACATTAGCACATAGTGCACTAGCATGTAAATCCAAAATTTACATTCCTTGTACATAAGTGTTGATGTTTCAATTAGCAATAAACCACAAACTGTTGTCATAGACTGCAACCATCTGGTGGACTATTAAAAAGAAGAAATGAACATCCTATTAATATAGAACTTCCTAAAGAATAATTTTCTGGTGCAGAAATGCTCACAGTTTCAAGTCTACCTCTTTCATTTATTTTTTGTAAATAGATCAAGTAAGTAAATGAGATAATAAAAATGTAACAGGAAATGCAATATCAGATGTGACCCTTGAGGTCTGAGAATACAGGTAGACCTCAGGTAGTGCTCAGATTGGAAACTAAAGGAACAAGTGTATTCCAGAGATAAATGTTGTTGCACAGACTCCATCTCTTCTTATAATAAAATGACACTTTATGAATATCAGGTATAGACAGCAGGGTTATGGTTGCTGCCTACTACTGAAGCAGGCTGAAAGTACTTGCATGGATACACTTCTTCTAATCCCTTGGAATTCATGATCTGTATTTCATCTCAAAGTATTCAGAGAAGCAGTTGATCATTAGGGTTTCAGCTTCAGAGTAAACATGAGTAAGCATAAGTAAACTTAGTGTTAATTGTTAACCTTGTAAAGCCTATGAAAGAATTGTCCAGATCAGCTGTAAACTCTCAGTGGAGTTTAGAAAAAACTTTTATTCTTTTGCTGGGAATAACATAGGTACAGTTAACCCTGCCTTCATCCAAGGATGAACTAGATGAGTTTTCAAGTGCTTTGCAGATTCTGTGGTTTTAGAGAGTGTTCTTCTGATGGACCGATATAGGAAAGATAATGCAAGCTAAAATCCAGTTCAAATTAAAAAGGCACAAAAAAGGCTAGAAACATTATCTAAGTTATGTCTCAAGAAATAAATATCACACAGAAAAGATCAAAGCAAACCAATGCCTTCTATTTCATCTGTATCATCCTTATTTTTCTTTATCTTATCATGTCAGCAGATATCCCATTATGTTGTTGCAATACTTCTATAAATGCACAACTTTGCTGTGTTTCCCTTCTACTTTTATCGAAAGTACTTTAACACAGGAATCCTGTATTCTTTTTTACCTCTAAAATACATCTCCAAAAACAAGCCAGGAATACTTTAATATTTTTCTCAGGAAAAAAAAAAAATAAGAAGCCGTTGATTTGAACTGACATCTTCTATGATGGCTCACCTAATTTAATTTGTTTAATATGGTGCAGAAGGGAGCCAGTATGATCATAAGCATCACATCAGCATGATGTGGAAGGCTTTTTATGATCTTCTCTCAAGGTCAGTCAACAGCTAACTGAAGCACTATATCTGCAGCCTTAGGAAAAAGAAGTAGGTTCTATAACTGGTAAATACATTTACTTTCTTTAAAATCTAAGCTTCATTTATTATGTTTGCATAGAACCATTTCAGACAAAGAGAAGCCATCAAGTCAGTGGAGTACTTGTCAAAAAGTAAAGATTTATTGCTAGTTACTCCAAGACACATTGTCTTGTCAGAAATCTTGAACTTTATAATGTGAATGTTAATTGAAGTATTTTATTTTTATTCCATTTCTTCACCATTGGTTAAGTTTCTCACATTGCAGATGTTCCTTAACTGGAATCAAGCAAGTCAACCAATATGACTTCAATTTTGTTCAACCATTGTTTCTTTGTGCAGCATAATTTATATTTTGAATATGGTAATACCCATGCCTCTGCCACTTCCCCAGCCTTGAATGATCACTTGAAGGTTCAGTCCCTTAATCCGTGAATTGTGAATCAGGAAGAAAACACTACAGGATTATATAAATAAATGCATGCAACAAAGAAGATATAGGAATAAAATCTATTTTTTGTTTTCAGTTCAGCTTCTATTCAATTAAAACAAGACTATAAAATAAATTATTTAAATAAAAAATAAAAAGGGAAATTGGTAAAATGTTTGGGATAATACCAATGGAACCTAGTTTCTAATATCCAACAGTCAGTTTTTTGTTTTGTCTGTGAAGCTGAACTGCATGCAAATCTTTAATAATAGCCACCTTCAAAAGAAAGATCTTCATTTATGCATCTGCAGTAACAATACAATAGCTGTTCTGGAGTTCTTTTAACAATAGCTTCATTCAGTGATCTGTGTGTTTTTTCTAATTAATTATTTAAATATTCTGTCAGGTGCTGCAGTTAAGTCTTAATCACTTTGTAAATGGAGGAATAGAAGGAGAGTTTAAGTGACGCTATCACATCAGAATGCACTAGTGGTATGATCACAGAGAGGAAAGTCATGGCTGTATGTCCAGGCAGGTTTTATGACATCAGTGCCTGTAATAATAAACCCCGGAGGAACTTTTTGATTCTTTCAGTCAAATATGGGACTCATTTAATACCACAAGGAGGAAACACAATACAGCCATGCTTAATGTTTCAAAACCACTATAAGTTCTTGTGACATTACAGAATTATATATGTACTGACACTGATTTAAGCCCGCAGGTGTGTCCTGGGACCTAAGACCTTTCTGATTCTTTTAAACTGGCACAATTCATTTTAAGAGAAAAAGGATAACTCTTGAAAATATTACACAACATATGATATACAGAAGCACTCCTGGGTCAAGTTCTCTACTCTGTTGTTGTAGAGTTGATGTTTCATCTTTAAACCTCAATTTTCTGAAGTCTGAGTTCTCTCATGCATCATAAACCTTCCCAATTCATAATAAGTTGTATCATTAAATGTATTGGTAGAAGTACCTATTAATTTTATACATATCAATGTGTCACTTAAGACTATCAAACCAATTGATACCAAATACCTCTCAGAGAAAGAGGGCCACAGTCTCTATCCCAGAATTCTGCAGTCTAACTAGATAAAGCAAAGAAAGTACTACAGAGAAAATACGGCTGAAAATTGAAAGGTTTTCTCAGGTTCATGAAATAATGTAGTGGCAGTAAGAAAAACACTCTAAGATTTCTGCTTCCAGTCTTCTGAGCATCTCACCTATTTTCTAAATAGTTCTTCCATTTCTTTTCAAATTTCAGCAGGAGATTATAATTTATATTCAGATCTGGTATATGTAAGTAGAATATTACTGATTTGTAAATAAGCTGAGATGGGAATTTCCCTAGTGAGTTACTATTCAGTAAAAAGCAAGATACAAAAAAATGCAGTACTTCCCAAAATTTGATTGGAACAATATTCTCACAAGTTCCTTTATTTTTTCTGAGATGCTCATACAGCTATCAGAATCTGTACTGGTAGTGAACAATGCAAACAAAAGAGAGCTATAATTGTTTGTCCCAAATAACAGTAAAAGATCTATATCACATCCTGTTTGAGTACTGCAGTATCTAACACCACAACCATTGCTGAAAGAGAGGTGTTATCTTCAGAATTATCATTATTCTCAAGAAATAGGAGGTAAAAAACAAGTCTGTAAGAATAAAAATGTTTAATTAAGTGCAAGAAAAATCTTGTGAATTATAAAATTCTCAACTCACAAAAGAAGAAAGGTATATTCATCATTTTCCTCCATAAAACTCATGAAAGCCATTATTAGGGGTTTAGAAATACAAAACCAGATTCAGCCTTTAAATTAGAAAGCACTTACACCAAGACTACTGTTGTAAGGAAGGAACGTTTTTCAAAAAATTGTTGTGTTCAGCTTTTGCAGTGGTCTTTTTACATATCTATATACCATCAACATTTAGAAACAACCTCCATGTCTTTACTTTTATGAATATGTTGCAAAGTTATAAAAATATTAGATCCCTTTGCACTACACAAATGGTACAAAGAAGTAACTGGCATTGTATGATGTTGTGGTAATGTGGTGACTCTTAAGAAACCAAACCCAAAACACCACATAATTATGCCATGACATTATTATGTTATCTTCATTACTGTCTTTGATTAGGACCTGGTCTGGTCCTTTGCCTCTTTCATTTGCAGTAAAACACTAGGTTAAAGGAGAAACATTTCCTATTAATCCACACATTTATGGATCTATTGGAAATGTGTGGGTCATGGGACAGAGGTCACAGAGGTTAGGAAAAATGTTTCTGCCTTCTGTGTGCCTGGGGAAGAGAGGAATGGTTTCCCTGAGTCCCAGAGCTGCCTCAGACTCCATCCTCCAAAACAAGGAAAGTTCCATTCCAATTGCTGTTTTCTTAGGACTTTAATGAAAGTTTGTGTGTTGTTTTTAATGTGTTCACCTGAAGCTGGCCAAGTTTAGAACATTCCGTCCAAGGATGAGTCCCAAGACCTCCTTGAACTCCCATCAGTCAGCTAGGTAGCAGGCAGTAATAAGGAAAAAAAAAAAACACATTCCTACCTGTTCTTCCCAAAATGCTACTCACTGCTTGTCCAGCACTTGAAAGCATGGGAAATCTTTATGTTGCTGAGACATTTCAATGCATTTTTAAGAGAAAAGTTTCATATTCATTACCCACCAAAGAAGCTTAAAAAATTAGAGGTGTTATTTTGAAATATTGAGCATGATTTCCTAAAGTCACAGTAGTATGCTGACCTCTCAAAAGAAGACTGAGGACATCAGCATTGGGGGATGAACATTTTTACCAAGAAATGACATTTAAGTAATGTGTGAAGAAAGTTATATTCTAAGTTTATGCAAAAGCTTTCCTCTTTTCTCCAAACCTTTTGATCCTTTTTCCAGTCAGTATTGAGGTTGCTTTCTAATAATAATTTAAAACTGTATAATGTTGGTTTATTAGCTATTTTATAGCAAGCTTGCTTATATTCTCAGTTTGATAATGTTATATGGTATTTGATTTTCTCAGACACAAGAAATGGAAAGATATTTCTTATATGTATGATTCCCATATTTCCTATACTTTCTCCTTTTTAAAAGGAACCTCCTTTTATGCTTTTATTGTTTACTTCTTGCTTGTTTCCTCTTCTTTTGTCTTCCTAAATATTTTTTCTTATATGTCAGTCCCTTGACTCTGTTACTCTTTCTATTTGAAGTCAAAACCAGCAGGATTCCTCCTTCTTCATCCCACTCATTTCTGATTTTGACCTTATGTTTAATTCAAAATATATTGAGTCTTTCATGAGCAGATATGAGATCCAGTCTGGGTTAGTCAACACACATCTAGATCAGAGATGCTGCAAATAACAATGTGAGCAAGGCTCCAGGTCATGCACCCTCACAGCGTGCTACTGAATTGAGATTCTGTTATGCTGATATGAGACCAGTTAAGAGTGCTATTAAACCCTGAGTTCTACAGCAAATAGTGTTTTTTTTCTTGTCCTGAAATATGAACTATTGTATATCCTGCCCCCCCCCCCACCCCCTCCAGACACAGAAGAAATTCAGTGGTTGAGGATGTTCCTGTTGCACCCTCTTGACCTTGGCTAGAGCCCAAAGAACAACACAGAAATTTGAGGTGTGACAGAAAGGCATCACAAAGCAAATCCTAGAGATTTTCACCACTGCATGAAAGAATTCAAATGATTTGTCAGGAGGGTCCAAATATGTCTCCAGGGCTACCTTTTTCTAGAGCTGAGGCTTTTTACTCAGGGCACAGGAGTCCTCTTCTAAACTCAAGCCTGCAGAACTTATTTCTGAGAGATCAGTCTTTTAAGGCACATCAAGCAGGAACAGCATTTCCCAAATTTTATATGAACACATTGTCTGTGAGAGGCTGGTGTTAAAACCCACCTAAGTGTTTGAAGGCAGTGTCCTCACCTGAGACTATAAACCAGAGTGGACTGGGTGGTTCTTTCTACCCTGGCCACTGAAGCTGGAACACTCAAGAGAAATAAAGAATTTCAGGTAAAAAAGATAAACATTAATAATTATATACCCCCAGTGATGAGAGTACCTATCTGCAAACAGGCAGATGAGAGTTCCAGCCCTGTTCTTCCTTCATTCTTAATTTTAATGCAGAGAACCCATACTAATACATGCAGAAACATCCCTAAAGTAAGAACCAGAATATCAGCCTCCCAGCAGATATAAAAGCCATAATCTTTCCATGCCATCTCTCTCATTTTGAGTAATTTGTAACATAGCACCATCACTTCTAGGCAGACAAAGTTTTCCACTATCGACTTCCTTCAAACATTTTGTTTGGGATGTCCTCCCAGAAAATCAGCTGAGTTTCAAATGCTTCAGGCAGAAGGAGGGCACAGGTCTGGCTTGCCCTTAGTAAATGGAATAACTCCTTTTCTGAAAAACAACCACAAGCGCTTTTTTTTCACATCATTGTGCCATCCACTTAACATGTTTTAGAAACATCTAGGTATAAAATAATATACACCAGATAAAATTTAATCAAAAATTGAGGCAGAAAAAAATGCTGTATTATTTGTTCCTTTGTGAAATTCAATGGCAGAAGGTGGCAAGCTGCTGAACATGACATACCCCTCCAAACGCACATCAGCAGAGCACCTTGAAAACCCAGATTTGAGTAGTGATGTAAATGCAACTGATCAGCAGGAAGACTGCATTTCATAGTTTTAATCCTAAATTGTGCCTGAGTCTTTCTGTAGACAAACAAGTCTCTCAATGCAGCTGTCTGTAACTCAATATATTAAATATTTCTTGTAAGAAGTGAAGCTGGATAAATATATTCTCTGGCAACAGCTGGGCGCCAAGAGATTAGAATTGGCATGCATGGGAATACATGCATTCCTTCAGAGCCATTGACAGAAAGCAGCTGGCAGCAGGACTATCCTGGCTGTTGCCCTGGCAGGCAGGTGGCTTGCTTGGCTGACCAGCTCCAAACCTGTCCCTCTGGGCAGCCAGGGAGACAACCAATGTGTTAGCTTGCCAGCTTCTTGGCTGTCTGAGTGGCAGATGGGCTTGCAAGCTGCCTGGCTGGCTGCCTGCCTAGCCCTACTTCTGCCTGATGGCTGATTTACCTGCTGCCCAGCTCCCCAGATGCCTGGCAGGCTGCCTGCCCAGTTTGCCTGATCATGGGTGAGGTTATGGGCCCAAAATAGTTTGTTCTGCAAAGCAGGAGACTGCAGTGTTGGTGTTTTGTTCTCATCCAATCTGGAAGGTCCCACGAAGCAGAAATTCCCATCCCAGCAAGCTTTAGTAATCAGTTTACAACATTTATCCATGTATTCTGTACATGGCAATTTAGACTTCTTAAGACTGAAGAAACACCTCACTGGAAATGCTTGCATAATATGTGCCAGACTTGCTTCAACTTCTCAGATTGCTTTGTACAGATTTTCTCTAGCAAAGTCAGAAAATATTTTTAGACAGTCTTGTAGTGTCATATTAATCACTGGCTCTATTTCTATTGAATTAAGCTACAGCCCAAACCATAAAGTACTAATAAACTGTAATATAGACTCATGAAAAATCATAATGATGATGGTACTGGATATGTGGCCAATATATGTGCCAAGTGGATTGGACCTTTCCTTACTTACAAAAAATAAAGATATAAATTTCTATTTGTCATAAAGACGGCAGGAGTCTGCCTTTTCTCAGAATACCTTACCTTTAATATTCCAATTTCATTTTAATCACGCTGTCCTAAAGACTTCACTCTGCTTAAATAATGAAAAAAGGTGTTATAAAAAATGCATGAAATCAGCTTGCCCCAGGACAGGTTCTGTTGGATGTAATTACATATGCCTCAACAACTGGAGCAATGTGTTGTGAGAAAGGCTTTTAAGGTGATGGAAGTTAATTGTACAGGTTTTAAGGTAAAAAGGGAGTGGAGAACAATGACCAGCACACTGACAAGAAGCTGTTCAATTTCTTAAAGCTCAAGATAGTAAAAAACATTATTAAATTATAAATGGACAAAAAAAGTAGTGGTAAATAGGTGATACCCTTTATTATATAAGGGAAATAAAAGCAGACTTTAACCTGGTAGAAAGTATTGTACTCTGAGAAAGACTGTCAGATACAAAGTTCTTTATGACATACCTACATATAAAATAGGACAGTTGCCTATAAAAGAGGCTGTGATATTTCCCTGGTGACACTGCTTTAGAAGGCAGTACAATAAGAAATACAATTTTTTTTTCTGTGGTATTGGTAATGACAATACATCAGAATTGAAGTCTGAGGCTAAGGAAAACATTTAGACTTCTTTTTCCCAGCTGGAATACACACAATTTTTTTTAAGGACTCTCTGGGGGTCATTTCTTGAACTGTGAACTTGCTTTTCTAAAATGTGCCAGATAGTCACAAAGAAAACAAAAGGACTATGCATGCCTGTAAGGGCGTCATTAAAATTAATAAATAAATATATCAAACACCCTATAAATGTTCTCATCAGCTTATACTGTGCATATGATATAGCAGTTCTTTAAAACATAGTGTATAGTATAGTGTTATACTTGGTGTGTAGCTAATCCTGTTCTTGTCCCTGATAAATATAATTTTCACTTCATATTGACTTCCAGCTATTTGGGTATCAGGTTTCCCATTATGCAAGAGTCACTAGAAGCACAGTAAGTTGTTTTATTAGCCATGATTTCTTGAGTTACAGCCCTTGTTCAAGAATATTGCTACCAGTACATTAATTGCTACTAATAAATTAATTATATTGCATTGAAATACTTAATAAAATAGAGGCACACTCAAGGAGTGAAGGATTATTGTTGAATTTTAATGTTAGATTCAAATACATCAGCTTTACAACTTACTCTTTCCTGCTGTATGGCCACTTGATTTTGATGAGCTGGAAGCATGCATAAGTCCTACAGACTGCTTAAAAAGACAGCTATATTTCACATGAGAGAATGCAAAGAACAATATGCCTTTCACCCACAAATCTAGCCGACAGTACTTGGAAAATCTTTATTTCTTACAAAAGGTTCTCAACTCTTAGCTCTTCTCCTCAGGGACCTCTGGCTTCTCCATGACTTGAATTTTTTTTTGTTTTAGGTCTAGTCTGTTCTTTCTTCTAGTTTAAGTTTTATCCTGTTTCTCATTAGTGATATTGCTGTCAATAAATCTTATAATCTGATTTCCTCATTAAGGTACACAGCATGTATTGGTCTAGTGCCTAAGAGTTTCTGAGGCAGAGTTAAGGTATTAATGCCCAAATCCTGAAATACAGTGCTCCTAGATAGGGCCAGCACCATGCCTTTAGTTGGGCCAGAACATCAGAGCTGAGCTGAGACAAAACCCCCAGAGTCCCATGGCTGGTGGGGACTGGAAAGGAAGGTTTTGTTACAATACTGAATTTTGGTTTTAAAATTCTTTTTATGTCATCTTTTAGGAATATAAAGTCACTTAAAGATGCTCCTCCAAATAAATAACTGGGTGTAGAATTTCAAAGACAGGTTTCTTTCCCTCCTTTCATAGCCTGAGCCTGAAATTCTTTCCACATAACTGAATGCCCAATGATTATATTTTTCATTTGTTTAAATTGTATTTCCTCTCCCATCCTTGTCTTGGCAAGATGAGTGATTTATATTCCAAAAAGTTCCCATATACTGTGTGTTATCAAAGTCAATAAAATATCAAAAAGTTGAAAAATTTAGTATAACCAGAGGCTGAAGGGGCAAGAAACAGGTGGTTTATATTTTTGCTAAAGCTTGCAATCAAGTCAGTAAAACAACTTTTAAAGAATAAAGGATCCAATCTTAGAAAGTCTACTTCCTTTTTATTAGGATGAACAACTCCATGGAGTTCTGCTGCCGATGGATTCAGTTTTGTAAAATTCTTACAAAAATGTTTTACTCCTAGACTCAGCTTGGGTGTAAATAACATCCTGGAAAACATCCTCTCCAAGTATATGAAAGATAAAAATATTGGTTTGGTGCCCCTGCAAACTACCTTACAGATTCACAAGGTACTCATGAGTTTTGCAATTTTCAATTTTTTCCATGATTTTGGAGAATGTTCATGTTAAAAAGGAGACTAATTGGGTGAAAAGCTGCAGTTCCAACTGTGGCAAAGGGGTAAGGAAGAAAGGCTGACTATGATACAGTGATACAGCAGTGATACAGCAATCACACCTAGAGATCTTGATTAAGCTATGCCTCAATGAAGTGGATTCATGGCCACAATTTCTGAGCCACATTTTCAGTATTTATGAGTGTGTTTCTATATAACATGTCCAGCTGATTTGCATTTTCTTCATTACTGTCATATCACTCCATGGGCTTACTTTTCTGATATTAAGAGAATATCCTCCCCTAAAGAAATACAATTTTTCATGAACCTTTGGCTACCATAATAATTTACTGGTTCACTGAGCCTACTCTTTTCTTGCTGACTTTTAGTTGAACCACAGGAAGCAGTATGGGAATAGAAAAGTCACTAAAAAATGAAAAATAACAGAGTTAGAAGTTCTAACAAAATACATTTTATAAATCATTGATGCTTATTATGACAGCACAGTAAGTCACACTTATGTGACTTACTATGTTGGTGTGGTGCTATGCAAAAACATAAGGACACAGTGTTTTTTCTCTTCACTGAGTGAAAGGCAAAAATGAACACACCACCCTTTAGGCAAAATGTCCCTAATAAACACAATGTTGGCATTAAAATATGACAGAATGACAGGCACAACGAAAAAGAAAACTCAAATCATTCTTACCACATGAGACATGTTGAAGGTAATGTATGAATAATCCAGAGAAGGTTATGCTAGATAAAACAACTTAATTCATCTTTGTCAGGTTTTGTCTAACATGCATATTGATTCAGTTCAACCTTTTAGATGTTGGTATTTGAATCCATTGGAAACCAGCTAGATCACTTGGGTCCATTAAAGGTGCAGGGATTTTCTGTAATTTGTTGAATACACACTTTTCTACCTATTAAGCTGATTCAGTACATGACTTATGCTTCTTACAGAACTCATGCATGAATATTTTGTTAGAAGTTTTCCATATTTTAACCTAAATTTTTGAAAAATATTTACTTACCAGAATCTCCAATGTTTTAACGTTTGTTTCATTTTGTTTTGTTTTGAAATGCATCTGTAAGACCTGCAGCTTGGTAACCTTTTCTTTTAAACTAGAGAAAATAATGCATGCTAAGATCCCACGAGCAAGCTATCTCCAAAATGTAACACGCTGTTACGTACACCTTTGTAACACTGTGCTATCAATTTTATTTCAATTTAGTGTCAGATGTTCAGACGTTCTATGTACTGCAATAAGCAACACAGAGAAAATAAAGGTGCAGAGAGTGAGCCCAGCCTGTGGATAGTCTTAGTAACCAGAACCCACTTCTGAAAGCCCAGAACCCACTTCTGAAAGCCCATATTAGTTTAATCTGGACTTTAAGCAAAACACAATGTCTAATCATATCAAATGGTTGCTGTTTCTCCACCAGCCTGTGTGGAAACGCATTATTGTCCAGTTATCTGGCAAAGAATCATCACAGTACATCTTCAGTTACATGTCTAGCTGAGAAATACAGCTATAAATAAATAAAACCTGTCCTAATTCAGAAAAAAAGGGTTCCCTTTCAGCATAAGGAAAAGCAAGGAAACAAGAAACAAGAAAAAAGAATAGCTACTCAGTGAAGTCACATATATGCTCTTGTTAGTGATAACCTTTGTATTTACCAACACTGAAATCTTAACCAAAACATCATATCCCTTTTTTTCTTCTTTTTTTTTAAAAAAAAAAAAAGAACTATGTTTAAGTGTTTATATTTTGACTGATCATGACTTAATTTCTTCAGCCAGTAATTTAGTTACTTTATCACCTAAAAAGCACTAGCAGCATTTCAAAGCCATTAAGCTGTTCTGTATCTCTCTCTCTCAGTCTCAATTTATACTGAAGGAATTTATGCCAACTGGACCAGCTTTGAAGGGGAAGACTGACCAAGTATCACCTGATGGTTTGCTGTCCCAAACTGTGCTAATACTTTTTCTTTATGACACTCAGGAAGAAATAGATCATATGAAGTTCAGTATCCCAGTGTTAAAGAAAAAAAAATCTTTTTTTTTTTTTTTTACTAAACAAGGAAATGTTAATCAGTCCTAATAGTATTCAAAAAAAAAAATAAAGTATTTTGTTTCAAGAATCTGTAACATATTTATCATCTGTAAAAGGGTGACCTTTTTATTTCTCCCTTGAGGCAGAAAAATAATAAAAAAAAAAAGAGTATTAGAAAAACAACATCCTTTGAGAAGTTTACCTCTGCATAATTTTTCTTCACTTTAAACAAAATTATCTTTGCTCTACCTCCTTTATACCTACCTATATCTTACTTAGTCAGCAAGTTGTAATAAAACAAATTAAACCAGACAAGAGTTTCTTACTTCCCCTTATCTCATGGCAATGTAAAAAAACCTTAAACCTGTACCCTGACAAACATTTTATTTAAACCTTCCTCTATTCTCATCTTTTCATTCTACCATAGGGATAAATAGTGCTACTCCTTAAGATGGGTTTTATCCATATTATAGACAAAATTATATACAACATACAACACTTCTCTTTCTGTTTCATGGTTTCAGGTTTTCTTCCTCCCTTCTTCAGTCCCATGTTCAGAAACTAATAGATAGATTGCTAAATAGTTTTCTCCAGGTCTTTCATAAACCTCTTTCCTAACTTCTTTTGTTACAAAAGGCTTTTCCAATTTAGAGCATGCTAGGAAATTTGCACTCTTTTGACAACATTTCTTTAGTGTGAGAGCTGTTGAGAAGTCAAGAGTATATGCCTGGAAAGCATCCACTGAATAAAACTAGTCCAAACATCAGAGTCTTCAGTTTCAGCAGAAGCCCCTTCCTAGCCCTGAGAAGCTGTACAAGTTGAAACCAATACCATTAACTTTCACAGCATCAGCATTTTGTGGCAACCACCTCTTTCACAGCTGTCATTAGTGACAATAAGTACAGAATGAGTTCTTAAGGTGGCAGGGGGGAAGAATTAGCAGTAGGTAGATCTATAGAAGTTAGAGCTGTCCCAGCTCTAAAAATAAAGAAATTCTGAAAACTTGGCTAAGCCTTAAAGCATTTTAGAACTATTCCAGCAAAGGCATACTTACCTAGGGGTAAGCCAATTGCTGTCTTCAATTCACATAAAGCTTCTTCTCTCATGTTTTAAAGGAAGCAGCCTGTATATTTGCATCAGCTCCTGTTATGTAGTCAGCTCTGGGCCTCACCTCTTCATTTCTGTGTCCATAATTTCTAATGCCGTAGTATGGGAGCCACATCAGCCCTTAAGAAAGAAAGTAATAGCTAAGTGTGACAGTGTCTATGTGGCAAACCATCTATGTACTTTTGTATTTCCATGGCCTGACTTCCTTTAGAACAGTTAGACTTTGTGCAGCATGAGGAAGGCCTGGGGATGCTCTGGTGCTTCTGTAGGCAGCATTGGCATGAGGCAGGTAGAGCCTGTGCTCCCTGTCACAATGGAAAATGCTGCTGTATTCAGGCTTCAGCACTATTTGTTTTGGCAGTAAGGATGGTTTTCACCTGTGGAATCTCCTCTGTTTGCATTGAGACATTTATCTTCAATACAGCTTAGATAACCTTCTCAAACTATTGAAAGTAGGTGTAAATCTATGAGTGTTGTGGCATAAGAATGATTGAAAATAATTTAATTATGGTATTTGAAACAGTCTCCACAGCAAAAGCCTCCTTGCAATCAGCACAGTAGAAATACCTTCTTCTGAAATTAGTATCCTTAAATGCAGGATATAAAAATCAGTGTCAAGCAACTATTAATATGGAACCTTATATCACTAAGCCTGCTCTGTTGCACCAGAAAAATCAGGAATTTCTTATGAGGAAAAACAAAGTTATGAAACAGAGTACTTGGTCTTGGGTTATACTGATCTTCAGTAGCGTCAGGTAGTTTTCGTCAGACCTTTGACCTTGACCTTACAATCAATTCACTGCTTCTAAGTTTTTCAGGACCAAACATTTCATCCATAACCCAAAGAGTCTCATTTTGAGGGTAAAATAGCATCCTTTGTGATAGGGCTAGAGTACTAATACATTTGTCTACACATATCCACATCAGTCTGTAAAATAAATATTATTTGACAGCATCAGGGTTTTTTGTATTTAATATTGGCCTTTCAATTTTACCTTTTTCCTTATGCTTTGGAAATTATCAATGACATACCAAAAGGCTGTATCATTTATTATTAGTAAAAAAGCAGAAAGAGAGTGTAATTTAGAATAAGAAACTTGGAAAATTTTCTGTTCAAGTAGGAGTAGCTTACAACAGTGAACTAATTTTCCCAGTATGGACTGCAGATGAGTGATAACCAAGGAAGGAATTAGTTATAAAGACAGGTAAGCTATGTTTTCATGTGAAGCTTAGTCAGTCTAAGATATCATTGCCACCCAAACAGAGGTGTCCCCTTCTCCACATGTGTTTTAGCTCCATTTTCACAGTTCCTCTCCTCCTTTTCACCAACTCCAGGACTCAGTAAATCTTTCCTGAAGCTCATCCAATTCATAGTGCAGAAAAAAACCTTCATTTTTGTTTCTCTGTTTGCTTTTTCTGTACTGTCTTTTTGCAAGGTAAGTGGATTGGATTAGCTCACAGTGAAGTCCAAAACTGATGCAAAGTCTGTAGCAGCAGCAGCATGTGGTCAGGAGCAGGAAGGAAAAATGAGGAAAAAGTGGAGTGCCATCATCATACATTGGCTGGGATGAGCAGAGGGATCTATTCACACTGCCCCAGGGAACCTTCTTCTTAAAGCTATGTAGAAGCCATGTAAGGCATACAAAATGGAAACTGAACACTGCTTCTTACCAAAACCTCCATTGCACTATCCCAAAAAGAGGGAGAAAAGACTATGTTAAGCTGGGAGAGTAAAAAATCCTACTTAGAGCAATTTTACACAGGTGAGAAGAATAGGACAGGATAATTTTTGCCCCCTGATTTAATGTGTGATAAATAATACAGAGTATATGATAGGATGTGCCAGATCATTGTAGAATGCAATGTCATATGATGTCACCAAACATAAATCAGTGCAGAGGGATTTTGTCTCAATTTGCACCCCTGCAAGATTCAATTTCCCAGCAGTCAATGAAGAGATAACTGCCATATTTGGAACAATTTAAATAATTTTAAATATTTCAGTTTATGTTCTCCTACCAGAAAGGAAATCACAGGTCAGACAACAGAATTTTTGCTTGTCTTAAAGGGCCTTGTCCAAAACAAAAGAAAAAATAACTAAATGTATATCTTAGTTGCAGTGGGTTTATACTGAAATGTACAAAAATGTATTTGTTTTATGAAATGTAGCTCTTGGGTCTTAAAATATATCTAAAAAACCATTTTTTTCCAGCACAAAGTTGTCTCATTTAGTGCCTTATTTGCAATATTAGACTTAAATTAGGCTTGTTTATGCGCTTTAATTTTGTTCATCCTCTGAAGTAGTGAGTAATAGCTTGTTGGCACTGAATTTCCATACAAATATGAAAAACATCAAAGTGTGCTCAAGCAACTTTTGTAGAGCATATGCTTTTTTAGTTATTCTTTTCCTGTGCCAGGAGCTCACCACCTTCACACCACAGTATGAATGTATATTTTTAGTACCAGTCAATTGAGACATATCCACATTTAAGGTAAAGGAGCTCTTCATTCCTATTCAATTTGCTCATGAAACTCCAGGGAGTGGGAAGAGGGAGTTTCTCAGTTCTGCTTGTCCTGCCAGGAAAAGAGTACAAGCTACTATTGAAGTACTCAAGCCTAATCCAAATACTGGATGTTCCATAGTGAATCCTGAGAAAGTACTGCAGTCTCTTATATGTAGTGCTATCACTGGAACTAAGTGCTTCACAAAGCCTGTGAGCCTGTGAGCCTTACTAGGACCCTGCTGAACTCTCTCATGCTTTAGACACTTAGGTGATATCTTAGGAGTTTAGCTTTTATGTTTTTCAAATCCTGTAGTGCATTAGTGTATAACTCTAAACTCTATATAGAGTGTTAGTTTACTGTCTTCACACTTTGGTCAGACCAAACAATTCTTCTAGACCTGAAGTTCAAGGACACCCTACAGCCTCAGGCCCTGAAAATTATAAACAAAAGTGAATAAGGGGGAGCAAACTGGAGGTATGTGATTTCATTACCTGCAGCTGTAATTGGAGGATTAACCCCCTGATATGTAAATGGACCAAACTTACATCTGTCTGAAAAACTCCTGACCATTGTCCACCTTGGGTGTAGCCTCTGGGAGGCTTCTGACTGGCCAAGGTGTACCTGTTTGAAGGCCTTTAATAAATACCTGCTTTTGCTCTCTTAATCTTGTCTAGTTTCAGGTAGCCTTTCCAAGGCATCATAGGTACCACACAGGTACACACACCACAGGACTGCAGTACCTGGGGTGGATCCTGGAACTAATAGTGCCAGACTGTGAGAAAGTGATAAGGAAGAAAAAAAGAAAATAGCCAAGGAGAACTCATTTGGCTTCCCTGCCTTTCTGCACACACGAGTATTGATGTAACTCTGTGAGATGAAAAAATGGGGAATACTTTCCCATCTAATGCTATCGTTTTTTCTCTAAAACGCCTCACCAAAAAAAAAAAAAGTTGAAAATCTAGTTTCCAAGGGTGTTGAATCAAAGACACCAAGATGTATTAGTCTGAATTAGTTACAAGACTGAAGCTGAAGTATTTGGAGAACATTAAACAGTCATGTAGGCAGCCTCAGAAATATAGTGGCAGTATTTCACTTAGTTCACTTCAAAAGGTGCTCACATGAGGATTCAATGCACTTTAAATTCAGACCTCAAATAAATTCGATTACCAGGTAGACAAGTTCTTAATTGGCCATAAAATCCTTTAAACCCTCTTTTTTGTCTGAACTCATTGTGGTATTGCATGAAAGGTAAGAAAAGGCCTCAGAAGCACTACTGGCACAGTCTAAGGAATTTTTCATTGGACAGAACTGATTGGGTTGCCCACAGCCTTTTCAGGATTGATGGGGTCAGTGCAACATATCTTGCAATCGAGGCTCCCACATTTACCTGCTGCTATGAGCAGGCAGCAACACCTCACCATTGCATGTTCACACTGTTGTGTGAAAGGTGCATGGCCGCATCCTGCTGTCCTCAGCTAACCTCATGTTGTTCCTGAAGACCTTTCTGTCTGGAACCCCCTCAGTGCTGTTTCACACCTCCACTGCCCTTGGATATCCACAGATCCCCCTGCAGCCTTTAGCCCTGTAACATCCATAGCTAATTCTGTCTTCCTCTCCTCTGACACACTGGTGTTGCCCCAGTGAGTGCTGCTGCTCAGAGGAATCTCTGTGTCCTCAGGCCCTCAAACACTAGCTTGGTAGGTGAGTATTTAATGTACTTTATGAAGTGTTGAAATAAATGGCAAACGACAGATAAAATGTTGAAAATAACATGCTACTTCGACACTTTATGCTTCATCAGCTTTTTATTTCAACACTTTACACTCAAAGTGTGAATATGATAGGGTTTATCAAGGGCATTTATCTTTGAGTTATGTTAGCATGGAGGATTGTGATATAAAACATCCATGTTACTCACAGTTACAACATGCTGAATATTCAATGCACAGTTTGAAATATTTGTTAAACCCTGTTTACTTTCATGTTCTTTTTTTAACCAAGGATGCATTGTAAGTCAGCCAGAAACCAAAGGTCCTTCCTTTTCTTAAAATAAATAGCAATACAAATTGACTGACTTCAGAAGTCTTGGTGACTGCTAAGTATGAAATTGTTTTATGCAAAAAAAGCTGAAAGGTAGAAAAGCTGAAAGTAGAACCAGTCAGTTTCAAAGTATGATAGCTGAATTAGACATTTTCAGCACACTATTTAGTCAGTGCAAAACTTTTTTGTACATTGTTAATTAGTAGAATGAATATCACACTAGTATCAGACAAAATTCTGTGTTCCATCACCCCAGGCATCAAGAATGCAGAAGATTCAAACACTTTGACAAATAAGATGCCGTAAAAATATCATTTTTTCAAATATTCTCTTTAGCCAGTTTGTCACTTATTACCCATCATTTATAAATGTGACAAGAATATGGTCCACAGACAATGCAGAAGCTACTTGTGCTGTTTATATATATTTAATCATAGATATATCATATATATATAGTATATATATATTATATATACTATATATATTATTAGTATATATATAGTATATGTATATATATATTAGTATGTATATTATATATATAATAATAAACCATTATTACTCTTATACACTATTAGTCCAATGTACAGAGCCATCTGAATCACCTGTTTTTATTACAATTCCTACAAGGGTATAAATATAATTTCTACCTGGCATCACATTAGAAGATGCAATAATTTCTGACAGGAATCAATACTGTTACTGAAAAAAAAAAAAAAAAAACCTTTACTTGCTCACAAGGAAGTTTCTTTAGAAATTCTACATAAAAGTGAATTGTTTCTCCCAACACAATTACACCTGTCCCGCTATTTCAGTGCCTAATAGAAAAATCTTTGATCACACTTTCAGAATGGTGTGGTCTTCCTTCAGGAAGACAGAGCATGTGGTAGAAGTGGCCCAAGGAAATGAAGAATTTGAAAGCACTGTGAGTTTCCTCTGGGACTGTTTTATTTGCCTAAGAAAACAAATACATGAAAACTGTTTTTTCTAAAAGTTGCTGCCAGATTTAACATTTATATTTATTTTATCATAACATCAGTAATTTGTTTGGCATAGCTGAACTAATTTGTGAGCTTTTGAAATATTTAAAATGTCTATTTGCACCAATATGCTTTCGTTAGGATGTAAAAACTTTTGGGTTTTTTTCTTTTAAATGCCGTGCTCTTCAGTATTGAACAGCAGTGATGTATTCCAGGAATCATATTTTCAGGGTGCATTGTCAGAGGTACTGTTAACAATTTTGTGCCTCTCAACCATCTTTCTAGACGTTATTGATATAATCATATAACACAAATGAGTTTATCTGCATGAGGTGATTCAAGATCTGACAGTGCTTGGAAGACACCACATTTTGCTGAATTCTGTATAACATCTGTCAGCAGACACAAAGCTTTACAAGCTGCTGTGAGCAGTGGGAGCTCAGACATGTATCCATGGGGAAAGAAAAGGAAAGGAGATAGAAATATTATTTTCAGAATATGTCAAGTTTGTAGGCTTTAGATTAAAAACACATTACAGGATGTGGAGAAAGTGTGATGTCATGGAAAAACTGCACATTAAAAAGAGGGTTAGGGTGATTGAAACTTGCTGGTAATGAGACAAAAAGTCCCTGTGAGCTTGATTTTCAGCTGGTCACCAAGAAGACTTTCAATATACAGTTGTTTTTTAGGTTCATATTACTGAAACAAAACACTTTGAACCTGAATGTACTTTAAAGGGTTTTGGATAGATATCATTTGAAACAAACAAAAAAAAACCCTTTCCATCAATGTTATGTATTTGCAAATCATTTTCACAAAATAAAAGAACCTGATTTTTCAAACACAGTATCTGAGCAGAGATTATCACCCAGCTGTATAAACAGACAGTTTAGTACACTGCAGCTAACATAAATATATATTTTTAAGACCTAAGGTATAATGTAACTTCTGTGGAACCATATGGGTAATCACTTCATACAACAGCTTGTGAGATGCTTCTTGTCCTTGAAAAGGGCAAACTTTTCCATGCAAAGTCTTTAATTTGAGATTCTGTATTTCTTCTGCAATCACCTTGAGAAGAGCAAGGGAACTGCAGTCTCTAGATTACTTTTAATTGCTTATCAGCTATTATAGAGGAAAGATGTGCAATAACTCTGACTTTGGTCTTGCCAGAAGGAAAAAAAATACTAATTATGTACTATATAAATTGTACTGGACCTGGATAGAGTTAATTTTCTTCAGAGCAGCTCACATGGGGCTTAGAGTCTTGACCAAAACAATTTTGATAGAACACAAACTTTCAGGCTGCAGCTGATCAGTGTTTGTAGAGTGTCAGGCCCCCTCTTTCCCACTCTGTGTCCCCAGGTGAATAGACTGGAATGCTCTGCAATAGGCTGGGAGAGGAGACAACTGGGCAGATCACACAACAAACAGGAGGCCTTAGGAGGCTTAACCATGTTTTTCTCAGGAGCTGGCTGGGCTCCAGTCTACTCATGGCAGGTGGTGAGTGGTTGACTTTGCATCGCTTGGTTTGTTTTCTTCTCTCTTCTTCCACATATTCTTTATTTATTTTATCCTACTATAACTCGTAGTACTAGTGATAGTAGTAATGATTGATAATAACAATATTAGTAATAGTAATAATAATAATAATAATGTTGTTGTCTTGACTCCACAAGTTTTCTTGCTTTTATTTTCCATTTCCTCTTCCCCATCATGCTGGGAGAGAGAGGGTGGGGGAAGGGAGTGTTCAATCAGGTCTGTGGTGTTTAGCTGCCTGCTGTGGTGAACCAACAGCTTATATAGAGACATAAATCTACAAAGTCTTCATTAAGGTCCATGCATTTTCTCACAGACACCTGAGTAACTGCATATGCTCGGATTTCAGCTTCCTACTCTATCCTTCAGTCCCTCTAAATCATCTAAAGAAATGTTTTTATGTCTGTGGAGCAGATTAGTGAACTTTTTTGTGTTAAATTTTTTTCCCCTTACCAAAAAATCTAGCATTGACACAACAAGAGGGGTCAGTAACTGCAAGACAGGGGTCTGGAATAAGGAGAGGTGGGTATGCAATAAGCAAATTTTATTGCAAAGAACAAAAACTTTAATTATCCTCTAAATGCCTTTTATGATTTCTGTCCTGCGCAGCCATACATAAGTATCCAAAATGGATCAACCCCTCATGATGCCAAGCTCTCTACAAATACATATTTCCAAAATTATTTTATCCTTATCAGACATTCCAGTCTAAAACTTGGAGAGGAAGGTAGAACACATGGAAGACAAGTGATTTTAGTCCTAGAGTTAAGTGACTAATAGAGCTGGGATAGAAGTTCAATTAGCCTGCTGACACCTTGTCCATTCAACTACCATGAACTACTGAGAGATCTTCCCTTTCTTTAACTCCCAAAGCACATTTTTAGTGGCATTCAGCATCAGAAAAGACTGAAGGTCAAGCAACCTCTTCAGGTCAGGAAGCTTGGCATTAAAGACAGAAAGCATAATGCTCTTGTCAGAAATCTCAGGCTTGTATTCTGGTGGTTTAGGTCATAGTTGGTTTTGGTTTTTTAAATTGTCATTTTTTTATTTATTTATTTAATGTATCTCTTTTTTCTATCAAAAATATTAGGGAAAAAGAAAATAAAATCATGTTTCATTTTGCAAGATTGTTTTGCATGAAGGACTACTTAAACTTTTTAGTTAACTGGTAAAGAAAAGCAGGCTTTAAAACATTTAAAAATATATTTTTAATGGTTGTTACATAAACCATTTGCAATTAAGTATTCTATGAACAGAATATTTAAGAAAAACCTGCTGCTAACAGTATAAAATGTAGAGTCTATTCATCGCCCATTTAAAGCAAAAGGCGCCAGACTGCTGTTGGAACCTGTGATGACTTGTTTGGGAAACTAAAAATGTTTTTCTTTAGAAAGATTATAGTCTTCCTAAATTTGTTCAGTGATGAAAGAATATGAAAAGTTTGCAATGAATACTTGTCATCAACAAAAAGAGTTTAGGAACATTGAACTAAAGCACAGGTTTCTCTGAGTCTTGAGCTCCATATTTGGCAGACCATTTTTCTTCTTAGAAAAATGCATACTGACAGGGAATGTCACATGTTCATGATGTGCCAAAAATTTTGCATCTGAAATACTTTCTCTGTTCTCTTGTAACTCGACTTTTGTCCTTTCTGTTTAGAAATGCTTCATGGGGCAGAGTTAGAATAAGGGAATGTGTGCAATCAAATAGAAAAAATGCTGGGCAATCCAAGCAGACCTGTGAAGCCATGCATCACACTTAAATTCTGAATAAATCATGTGTGAAATTACACCTGTTTTATTTACAGAGTGTGCAACAAAAGGAATAATAATAAAAAAAAAAAAAAATCCTGAGACTGCTTGACCAAGTTTTTACGCAAACTAACCAGCATGTTTAAAACAAGATTACACATTGAATAATAGGGCCTGAGGGACTAACTTATTGTAAAATCAGGCGATCCCCCAAAGAAGAAAGATAAAAAGAAGAAAAATAAACTATATTATATTACATTATACTATATTAAAGAGATAAGTACTATACTATATCATTCTTACTTACTAAATTCTAACTTACTTCTAACTAACTAACTCATGGTTCTCTGCCAGAGAGTCCCAACCCACACATGTGGATCCAGTTGGTCACCTTGAGTAAACAATCTCCAGAGCACATTCCACTTGTGCACGAACACAGGAGCAGCAAATGAGATAATTGTTTTGATAATTCTTTTCTCTGCTTCTCCAGGAAAAACCTTGAGAGAGAGGATTGTGTCACTCTGTTCAGGGAATGTGAATCCCACACTAACTCACTTGCAGGACATCTACTAAATTACCTGCTATGACTTACACTGACATAAAGAATGGGAGAAGGAATGCAGCTGCATGTGAAACACCCTGTCTCAAAGTTCATCATGTTCTTGAGGCCCAGCTATGTGTGTCTCCCTTGCAACATCCATAGAATTCTCATATTCTGGAAAGAAAATAGTACATGGTCATTTCTTTATCTTTTTTTTCTCTTTATTTTTTTTTTCTTTTTTTCCCATTCCACCTGTGAGACTTTTCCAGAAAAGAGAATAAATCAAAAAGCACAAGTCTAAAAAGACCTATTTTTTAGGTAGACAGCTATTGCCATATGAACGGAAATGCAGGGCTGGTAAAATGAGAAAACATTTTCTTTTTATCTTATATCTACAATAAATTGTTTACAATACAAGTGCATCCCCAAAGAGTGAAGCAGCATTTGTCTGTACTGTAAAGCCAGCAAACATCAGAACCAGAGTAGAGAATCCTGCAAGTGATGCATGATACCCTAATCCATCTGGTACATATGTGTCTTTCAAATTCCCCTATACGAGATTCACCAGAAGGAGAGGTTTTGTGTTTTCACTGTTTAAAATCCTCTAAGGGGAAAAAAAAAAGCTCCCTTTGCCAAATTCCACTCCACTTGAAGCATAAAAAAAGATAATGAAGTTTATTCAAATACAAATTCAAATACTGTCTAGTACAATATGTCTGAAGAAGGAAAAAATCCCAGAGGATACTATTCCCCTTCATTTGTGTTGAGAAGTTAAATAACTTGTTCAGAGAATGAGATTATCCATTGGTTTTGTCAATTTCTCATGTTTTCATCACAGAATATCTTTTCAGACCAGAGAGGATGTATAGGTCACCCCTGCACAAGCCACCTTCTTTTATAAATTGCTGACTTCATATCAGGTAACAGACAGCTGAGCACTAGGCTCTTTAGTGAACTTCCATTATTTAGTGCAGCCTTTTGTATAGTTATATACTTTCAATATATCCATCGGGTTTCCTTGGCTTCATATAGAATTTTCCTTTAATCTTCTTCATAGAAAATCTTTTCACTTAATATTCACATTGTCTCTCTTAACACTAATCTTTTCAAATTTCACTTTAAAATGGTACAAGGCCAGGTTGGATGGGGCTCTGAGCAAATCATAATGGAAGTTGTCCCTCTCAAAGATAGGGGGTTTGGAAGTAGCTATCTTTACGGTCTCTTCCAATCCAAAGCATTCTATGATTCTGTGAATGGTTCAGCATCTTTCAAATTGTTCTAATGCCAAATGCCTAAGTTGTTTCTCTCAGGTGACGTAAGTGCTTCTGGCCCATAGAGTAATGGTGCCTAGCAGTGCACAGATCTGGTATTTTTGCACTTAGAGAAGTAAAGTTTTTGTCAGCTTGTAGTTTCCTCAGCTTCTGTGAAGCACGTTTTCTTTTATTCTCATTTGTAAGGAAACCTCAGCAGTGGCCAAGGTTCCTCTATGCACAAGGATCCTTGCATATTCTTTGACTTCACAGATGCCACATTTCACTTGCCCTTCCTATTTCTTTTTTTCATGTTGCAGCCAATTCATCTTCTTGGCATTTATTATGAGTCAAAGTTGACCAAACCAATCTTCCAAGGTTAATTACTAATTTGATTCATCAATAATTCAAGCATTTTTTTCTGCTATGTTATGTCATCTGTGTTAGTTAAGGACCTTAACTTTAGATTATCTCAAGTCATGCCTTCTACCTTATTTATCATTCTTACTGTCTAGTTTAATATTATGATGAAAAGCTGCTTCTATGCTTCCTTATATTATATATATCAGGCTTTGAACTTGTTTAATTTTTCTTTTTTTTTTTTTTTTTTTTTTTTTTTTAACATTGCGATGCTGCAAGAGTCTTCAAACATAACTTTCATACTTGCTGTTATAATATGTGAATGCCATGTGACTTTGCAGCTTTCCACATTGTTTCCAACCAAGCTGAAACAAAAGTCAATGAAAAGGACAACCATTGTTGGCTTCTTGCTTCCTTCAGCAGCCAGCAGAGCGTACATACCCAGTCAGTGCAGCTTCAGTCTGGTTTGAAGTTGCCCTAGCTGTCCTCCCTTTTCACTCTTTAAAATGCCTTCTGTCTGCAAATTATTTTGCTCACCTGATTTTCTTTCCCGATTTGCATCTCAGCAGAATCTTTTTACCTAGTCAGTTCAACTATAAGTGGTAGTCCTTTCTCTCATATTTCTTCTTCCTCTCATGCATTATTCCACCAAAATTGACTAACAGTTTTTTTAGCATCGGGTTTTTCTTTAGCCACAGTGATTATTCTCAGCTTAACCATTTTGTGCATTCTTTCAATTTTTCATTATTCACAGTATCATACAATGGTTCCTGTTTGGAGGAGCCACAGTGGTTCGTCTGGTCCAATCTCTCTGCCCAAGCAGGATTGCTCGAGCACATGGCACAGGATTGCACCCAGACAATATGTCCAGTGAGGGATACTCCACACTTTCTCTGGGCAATCTGCTTTAGTGCTTGGTCACTGCACTGTAAAGATATTTTTCCTCATGTTCAAGTGGAATTTCCTGAGCGTTGGTTTCTGCCTGAGCCTCCATTACCTCTTGTCCTATTGCTTGAGACCACCAAGAAGAACCTACATATTTATCCACAATAATGAGATCCCCTTCTAGTTGTCTCTTCCCAAGCCTAAAAAGGACCAAGTCTCCCAATCTTTCCTCATAAGAGCGATGCTCCAGTTCCTTAACCATCTTTGTCTGTGTGATCCTTGAATATCAACCATCTCTCTCAGACGCCTCTTAAAGTATAGGCGCTTTATAGAAGAAATTAATTGTGTCAATATCCCAGTAGGGCTTCATAGGGATGCTCCACAGTCCTGTCTTGTGATTATGTCTTTGACTGCATCCACTTGCTCAAGGCTTTCCCTTGCTATAGTTCTCCCCTTCTCACAACTTCTCTCTTTTGGCCTTGTCCCCATCCTCATTTAAATCTAGTTTAAAGTTCTATACTCCTGATCTCTTTAAATTGAGTTTTCTTTCTTTTTACAAGTCTCATTCTAGAAATGCCTTCATTCTTTACAATGATGTCATCATACTTGCAGCTTTTCCCAGAACTATGATTTCTTTCTGTATCTTAATCTTTTTAAAGCTTATCCAGCTATTTCTGTCATTAGATCTTCTAATAATTTTCTTTCCTGCATTTAGTTTTGCTTCCCTGAATATTTCTTGTCCAGTCTGTAATGAGATTTCTTCATCAACATGAATTAATGGACTGAAAAATGTTGAAATGGCACCTTGAATGCCTTCCTTATAGAACTTTCCTTTCATCAAAATTGAATTTGGTTTCAACTACAACCAATTTTGGAATCTCAGAGTTGGGGTTTTTTTTCACTTAACCCTCTTTCCCACAGGGCTTTCATGAACAATGGCATTTTCTACTCTCCTATTTTCAACATCCAATGCCTTTACTAATAATAAAGTGCTCTCTCTTCTTTTTATTGTGGGTAAATGGTGAATTCCATAAAACCTTCCAATGTCTTCAGGAGAAATCCACCTGCAACCTGTAATCAAACTGTGCATCTCAAGGCAATTCTGAACTTTGCCCTTGTCAATATGAGAGAAAGAAATGACTGAGCGGGGATGCAGTAATGTTACCAAGAATTACATTTGTTTTAGTATTTTTGTCAAGCAACAGAACATCTTTTTTTAAAAGTAGCAACCCCTTTTGAGAGTTTTCAACTACCTGCACTGACAAACATTCCTCTCTTCTATTAAAATAAGATCTTAATAATCCATAAGGGACAATTGAAATAATAATAAGCTACCATTTTGCAAGAATTACTTTTGTAATATGATGATTTCACCATTAAAATAATTATGTTTTTAAAATTATTATCCCTCACAGTCACTATTTAAAAGTAAACCGTGTCTATTGTTCTTGAATTTCTGATCAGTTTTGTCTCATGTAATGGGTGGGTTGCTGTCAGATGTTTGGCAGACTACAATGCAAATTAAGTTTTCTAGTCTGTGGAAATATCCATTAACCATACACATTTCCAAACTTCAAAATGCATGCTTGAAAATTACAGTTGATTAGATGCTTTGTTGTGAATCGCAGAACAAAAGCTGAAAATCCCACTCTGCTTTTCATTTATTATATCAAACAATGATGTTATTCCACCATTGTAGAGCATAAAAGGTGTGTTCATGTTTGAAGAACATAGTGTCCATAAGGTTTAATCTGCAGTCTTATGTTCAGAGGGGTTTGTAAATCGATTCTTCACTAGATGCTGTAACTCTTGTCGATTGAAGATAAATGGCTGAATTCCAAGAGAATACAACACAAAGAAAACCATTAGCCCTGACAATTCATAAACAAAGTAAAGAATATTATTCGCTCCTTGTTCTTGTAAAATAGTACCCATGTTTCAAACAATATAAAGGAAGCTTACTTAAATCATTGCAATTATTTAGTCAAAATGAGTTTGTTTATGAAAAAATGTACCAAAAAGAAAAAAAAATATTTCTTTATAAGAAGTAAAAAGAGGGAGAAGAGGCAGGAGAAAACTTCGTCGTAATCCCAACAGCTATGTTAATAGCTATAGCTTTTTTTTTTTTTTTCAGCCTTTTTTCTATTATTATCTTCTTGCTGACCTATTTCTTCACTGAAAAAAGAGTGTCTGAAACACATTGAATGCTTCTAGGTCAGAGGTTCCCAGCGTCTGTGCACCATGGTGACAGTCTCAGGAGATTTTCAACCAGCAAGAGTTTTCACAAATCTCTCATGGAAACCTTCGGGTTACCGGAGGCTAGAAAGGTTTGGGCTTGGTGTGGGGTTTATTTTGCACTATATGCATTTGTCTTCAGCCTTTGTGAATTTGCGATTCCCTGGATCACTTGGCTGCCTAGTCCCAGAAATTAAAATATATTTTACTTTTCTTTCTGTGACATTAAAAATGCATTGCAATGAATAATATAGTAGGGCTGTGTATAAAACTAAAGCTTCTGCATTCCTTTTAAATGTTTGTTCTTTAACAGAGATTCTCTGAGGGAAACTTATTGAAATGATGAACAGTAATTTAATTTTTTATCATAAGCATTAGTGGAAAATAAAGGACAAAAGTACTTTGCAGGGCTGAAGAAATGGAAAAGATATTTATCATGGGAAAATACAGCATCCAGGCTGAATCTCTGGCAGTGCACATTCTTTTCTGTTCAAAGAGTGGCAATAAGGAGATTAATATTTAGAGTCTAGAAACATTTTCTATTTATGTCATAAGCAGCAAGTACTAAAGTAACTTACCATGAAAGTGTGCTTTAAAAAAGTGTATAGTCAACAGATGAAAGCAAAGCTTTTGTGAGAAATCACTCCTAATTTTGAAAAGAAATTCAGTAACTACTGGTTTTCCCCAAAAATATTCTGGAGGAATGTTAAAAGTAATAGCAGGTCAAATCCTGTACATATCAGTACATATCAGTATTTCTGATACAAGGAACACCTGCAATTTTGGAAGATATCTAATGAAAACTGTTCCAAGAATTCACCAGTTGATCAAAGATTTGAAATACCCTTCCACATCATTGCAATTTAATGGAGAAAATTTAAACACTACTGAAAGATATAGTAATTATTGAAATTAAGACATGTATAAAACTCTTCAGTTCAGGTACCATTTTTGATGTTCTTATTCAGTCATGCACAACTTTTTCTCTTATCAGTGTGAAGCTCTACATCACAAGGAATAGGTCTTTGTAAACTGCCAAATGGCAGGAAAAAAAAAATAAAAGCAGTGATGTTCTTCCCCCTTCCCAAAAGAAAATACCAGCTGATAAATCGAAGTCAAAAGCTACAGAATCAAAATATTAAGTATTTCATTTTCTCTACAGATACCTCATGAATTGACATCCCTTATAAAAGCCAACAGGCAGCTTGGTTTCAGTAGGTCAAAAGGATTTATTGAGGCACACACTGCCATTCCATTTCTGCATGACAGGTGCTATCCAGCTTTACAATATTTTGCATAAAATTCAGATAAGATTTTTCTTCAGGACAATCTCAGACCAAGCCCAAAGATATTTTGAGATTTTGCTGAGCTATGCAGAATATTCATCAATAATGTTGTATACAGTAAATTGTGAATAAAATACTGGGGGTTTTGGAGCACTCCTTTAAAAATCCCATCTGTAATAGTGAATTACTGGTGACATTTGTGTATCAGTTTCTCCCAGTTGTAGTAGCCACACTTCTCTTTCTTTCTCTCTCTCTCTTTCTGTCATGCAACACACAGATACATGGATAAGAGAAAAATAATTTTCCTGTTACAAATTATAATAATTTTTTTGCCTGCCACTATATCTCAAAAACAAGAGTTTTTCTCTATTCTCTAGCAATTTACCAAACTCAGAACAAGAATATCTGCAATAAGAATTCCTATGCAAATTGCTTCCGAAATCCTAGTTAATCTATACCGAAAATGCCTTTTTCAATCAGAATGTGCTTTTAAAAAGTGTTAATCCTTTTATTTTTGTCCTTCATATTATTCTAAGGTAAATTATCTCATTGTTGAGGAAAAATGGTATAGTGAAAATCACATAATATTCAAAGGCAGAAAGCATCAAGATTCAGTGCATGCCTTTTGCCACTCTTCTCACAGCAAATCATGTAGAGCAGCAAGGATGCAAAAAATTACCATGGCTCCACCAAACTTGCAGCATTCTGCACTTCAGTTTACCAGGTCTGAAAGTTAAAATCAGCATGCCTAAGTCAGTCATGGAAAATTCTTTTCCATCAAGGCCATCTAGTCCACGCCACGGTATGGGGATATCTCTCAGCCACGTGCAAAGGAATGGGAGACAGGGAGGGCAGACCTAGTTATGCACAACTAGGAGTGAATGTAGGCTTCAGAACACCAAAGCTTTCTACACAGCACATCTCAGTTATATTACTGTGCACCTTCACATTTTTTTGTGCAGCTTCCTGATGTTTTAAAGGTTCTCAGCTTGCAATTAATATTACTAAAGTCTTCGTTTGAGAGGCAAGGGTTCACTACTGCTCTTTCTCAGAAGAAGGGCTGTGCCCAAAAAAAGAGGGTTTCGTTTTAAGCACATCTTTGTCTAATGTCTAATTTAACCACTGAGTCAAAGATTCATACAGAAAGATTTTAATCCTGAAACTGCTGGTATGGTTGCCCTCAGTGGACATACATGTGTTCTGTTCATGCATATATACATGTAGTCATGAGTTTTGTGGGCACAAGATCAAATAGTCAAAAACATAGTGTATATTCTACCGATTATGTTTAATACCATGAGACTAAGTAGAACAGCAGAAGTAGGAAATCTAGTGGAAAATTTATTTTTACGCCACCGAACTGAACACCCCCTTCTTGCTCCTGGCAAGATGAAGCCCAAGAAAAGAAACAGTTTTACAGGTTTTATTCTTTCTTAAGAAAAAACATGAAATCAGTTTGGAAAGTGAAAGTGCAGGTCACAGGAAAAACAAATAGACAGGAGGAGTAGTTGCATAGAGAAATATCAGGTAGGCCTATTTTTTGAAAAGTACTTGAAAACACTTTGGAAAATAACAATGGTCTCCAAAGATTCCTGATGGAGAAGTCTCATATTTAGTAATCCTCACTGAAAATTCTCAAATACAAGCAGCAACTTGAAATGTCACCTTTTCCCATCTCTAATCTCTCTAGTGGATGTCCAGCTAAGAACCTGAGGATCTCACAGCAACAAAGCTGTTAAACTTTTTGCACCTGAAAGAGTAAACCTTGTAACCTTGAACAGGATTTTCTTCATGGGCATCCAGTACCCTGTGGAACTGAGTCAGGACTTTTCTGTTATTGCCACCCAAAATGCCAAACCCAAGGGTAACAATTTTGTAATGAAGACGTGCAGCAGGAAAAGTACCTCCAGAAGGGTGAGGAGCACCAGCAGGTAGTGCTATTTTACAGGTTCAGAACTTGCAAATTGCCTCGCCTGTGGCACTGTGACTTTGGGTAAGCAGCCTGACTTACCTGTCATTTCTTCTTTGTCTTCTCTAAATAGTGAACTAGCATACTTTGGTGCCAAAGAGTTCTTAAGATGTTCAATCACTGCATACGCACAGTTTTGAGGATAATACTTTGTGTGGATATTAACATTGATGTTTTAATATTCCAATATTTTTCTCCTTTGTTACATGCCAGTGACCACTCTGTACATAAGAGTCCTGAACAGTTTGCAGAGTCAACATGGAGCAGGACTCTTCTGTAGATAACCCAATTTTGAAGGCAGTATAAAAAAGAGCTATAGAGTTGAGAAAAGTGATGTGCAGAAGAGGTAGGTAATGAATAATTAGGAATTAAATGTAAAAAAAAGAATAAGACATCATTCCCTTACATGGTGAACTATGACCCACCACTGCAATGTGCTGTGAAAATCAAAAGTAGAAGGGAATTAGAAGATAAATTGTATTAAAGAGAAGTAAGAATTTTAAAGAAGACCGGCATTTGCTTAGGCATAGCATAAACTGCCTCAATATGAGATTATGCTGTCTGGAGGAAGCCTGCCTTACACTTCTGTTCTTTCTTAAACTTTTTTTGCTCTGCCCCTGCCAAGTGGACATGTGATCCTATGCAAGGTGACCCTTGGCTCTCATCTAGTTAAGCAATTCTTATACTCTCACATTGCAGGATTAGCTCCCACTGGGAATGAGAACCACAGCACTTTCCCTCTTTCCCCTTCATAGTGGAAGGAAGAAAAAATAATGGGAAAAAGGACATGACTGCTTGTGATTGCAGGCCTCTAGCCAGCTCAGCAGTGCTTCTGGGGAAGGAAAAATGGGATGTGAGGTGGATGAGAAACTGGTGCAGAAGAGGAAGGTCCTATAGATTCTGCATGCATGAGGAGAAAGAAACACACAACTGGACCCAACATCTGGGTAACCTAACATCTAAGATCCCAAATTATGGTCTAGTCCTTTAATTACATCCTAATACCCTGTAGACAAAAACCAATGCTCCTTGAATCCATTTAGTCACATGGAAAAGCAAGCCTGCAGTTTCCAGTGGTTATAATAGTCTCAGAGAAGTTAGCTAAAAGTGAAGTTAGCTTTAGAGAACAAGAGAAAAAAGGATACCACTGCAGTGTGAATCCTGACTGAGTCTAGCACTAGAATAGAAATGTCTATGCCTAAGTTGTCTTTTAGCTCTGATCTCAAGGGTTATTTTCCTACATAATGAGAATAGCATGAGGAAGGAAATCATAATGCTGGTTCTTGTTCTATGGATATTTTTTTGAGCACTGGCCTGATGTCTCTAGTGTTTCACAATCACTAAAGCTACTAAAAATTTTTAACAGAACACAGAACTTTACTGCAGAAGGAAGTTTTTTTTCCATATGAAATCTATACTGAATGGAAACCTTTATAAGTCTAGAACATCTGGATAAAAAATATCTGAATTTATTTTTCACTTATTCTATAACACCATTTCTCTCACTTCCCCAAATGATATTTGATGCTGCTTTTTGTTTTTTCCCTTTCACAGATCATGCTATGCTTCAACGCAGGCAACAAAATTTTACCTGTCACTTTATACCTCTTAATCTCTCTGGGTGTTTTCTCCGATTTGCATAAAAGGGGGGAGAGTAACATGGTTAAACTATTCGGCAGGTCACTGTTTAGCAGTAAAGTGACTGAATTCAAATCCTGGAATAAGTTCCAGATGGCTGCTTCTTTTAAGTTCGGCAAAGGAGGGCTGAGGCGGTGGTAGGCGCATCATCCCTTTGTCGGGAGCCATCAGCAGCGCTGATCAACAGCTCCATCTCCTGCCCGACGAGCAGCACGGCACCGAGGGCAGCCACAGGAGCCGCTGCCTCGTTCTGTTTAGGCAGAAAACATACCCTGAAATTTGTATTTTACATATTCTTCTTAGCTATTTCTGACCGTAACTTCTCACTCTTTTTCTGGCAGCAAATGAAATGCTGCAGAAATCTAATGTACCTAGATAAACCCCCAACACTGCTTTTAAAATGTTGTTATTATTATACATTTAAGCATCTCCAAAGTAAGGAAATAAGGTGCAAATAATGCCACCCTTATGTCCATATATATATACTATATATATATATATATGTATATACACATATGTAGTTGAAAATCTAACAAGGATGTAAAAATATGCTGCAGATAGAGACAGACAGAGAAGGATGAAAATATTTTTTTTTTTTTTATTTCAAAGTCTTCCTTAAATTGTGTAAAATCAATACAGCACAAGAATGACATAGGTATGTCTGAAGAGACTGAAGGATCATAGCTAAACTTTAGTGTTAAGCACTTCACTGCATTCTCTGGAGTCAGAAAGTTCAAAGAACACCATAGTCTGGTAACCACCAAGCAGAACCTTCCACCGGCAATGTTGTTTATAACTGCATAATGAAATTCAGTCCTAAAACTGTTTCATATGCATTTCTCTAGTAGAGGCATTAGTGTGCATTGAATGACTTATGTCTTTTGAAATCTGTCACATACTGCATTCAGCTCTCACCATAAATTCCCTAGAATAAAGTGGATAATGGAATTGTTTCTCGCCTCTCCCCTTACATTAACTGAAGCATTTCTTATATTCATTGCCACTTTCTGTTTTCTGGCTTTCAATAGCAACATTAATAGAAGTGGAAGTGTATTATCTTATCAGGACTTTATATTTTCAAATATCCAGGATGCTCTCACATCGTCTGCTTCCCACATAAAAGCTGACTGGGAAAAGAGAGACTTTTCTCCCCACAATCAATATCTGCACAAGTGCTATCCAGCAAAAACATCTATAGTCTAGACATTAAAGCAAACCTTTCAGTAGCACATCCTGATTTCTGCTATGTAGCAGGACCGTGGCAGTTTATTAAAGCTTTTCTTTCAGTCTCTAACTTAATGCTTTGTACCATGAATCCCAGACCTTGGAGGCTCTCTTCCCTGCAAGAAAATACGTAAGGCAAAGGATCAAACAAGTGACAGGTCTGGTTTGAGATTGAAAAATGTGACTCAAAACTTCTAATTGTCATCTTACAGGACCTGTAATCAGGCATTGCAATGAAGAGCCCACAAATCCACCGAAATGAGGGATGAGCAATAACCAGCCCCAGCAAGACAAGAAAAACAGAAAGACAGCCTTACAAGTTTTCTTAAAGACTTTGCTTTTAGGGAAAAGCATAATGTATGAAAGTCCAGAAACAAAAGCAAATACCTTCTTCCCCGTGTGAAGCCAAATAAAGCCAGCAGTGTGGCCTCTTCCTATAGGGTTCCAGAGGTTTTGTTTTCCAGCTGAATATGGCTCATTTATCTATAATGTTTTCACGCACACCAGTACCTGCCTCCTTCACCTAAGCTGACAGAGGAGATGGGGGTCTTAACACCCAAACATGCCACAGCTTTCAGAGCCATAAGAAGAAGGTGAACAGGGAACATCCTAGCTTGAAATTACTGCTTGATGGAGTGAAAGGTGTCCTAGTATGTTTTCAGACATTTTCTGATTGTTTGCAGGCTGTGTTCTGTTTTGCTGCAAGTACAAATTATATTATGATTTCCAGTCATTCCCAGGATTGATATCCCCAACAAGGGGTAGCAGAACATGACTCTTCATCATTATATTTAATGTCATTTCAGTGAATGGCAAAGACATGCAAGTGAACTATTTAGTATTTTCTTTGCAAGGACAGAGGAGCTAAAGATGGTGATTACAAATCACTCTGGGGCATGCCTATAAACTCCAAGTAATCCATTGAAGGGAGATAATGCTAACATATAATGGGAGCAAGGAGATCAGTATTCCCTTTTCACTGTAATACTAGGAAACATCAATATGCATTGCTCTGCTAATACAATGTGTGTTGTTTAGCAAAGTCAGAACAAGGCAAAAAAAGAACAAGATTAGAAACCCACGAAAGCGTGTCTTGTGCACCGATTGGCTGGAAAATACTTTTGTGCTGCAGCCGAGCAGCTAAAACCCAGAGACTTGTTTCATTACTACCAAACCAGAATGTCAAAATCAGAATTTCTCTCTATTGCCTCAGAGCTCATTCTTACCACAAATCATGGCTTTGTTAGCACGTACAGTAGTCTTTGCTTCCTGGAATTTCACAGGCCTTTTTTCCTAGTAATAATTAAAGTCTAGGATGCTACTAAAGCCTGCTAAAAACCTCCTATCTCCTAAGAAAACTTTTCTCACTTCTAGTTCTCTAATCTCCAAAATAAAACACTGTTGCACAAAATTCTTGCAGCAGGGTAAACATTGCCACCCTTGGGCTGACGTGAGCTTGTAGGAGCTTTGGCTGAGAAGCAGGCAACAGCTCTTTTGAGACTGCATCCACAATTTTGGCTTCTGTAGCCTAGCGAAGCTGTGCAAAAAGCTTCTGTTCATGCAGAATTTCAACACCTTCAAAGGAGAAATCCAAACTTTTTTTTTTCTCCTGTCCTGCAGGCCTTAACCAGTCATTATGTTTGTTAATACCTTCAAGTCCTGTTTTTAGTCTGCTATGTGTCATATGCATTTTCTGTGTCCCCACATTGTTTTTCCATTCACATATATTTACTGGCACTTTTATTGCCCTTCATATGTTATAGTTTCCAGCCTCTTTGCTCTGAATACCTGAAGAATAATGTTTTATTCTTCCTTCACAGAGGAGGAAACCATGTCAATATAGCTCTATGAACCATGTGGGAAAATAAGTTTTATTTGCTTAAGTGTAATTAGGGGAGATTCACATCTTGAAATGTGGATTGAGTCTATAAATCCATTAAAATTTATTTTCCATTGGAGAATTGTGAGGTTAAGCCATTAACTTCATGGATTTGCAGAGGTTTCCCAGAAGCTTACTCAAATTTAGTGTTTGTATCATGTTAAATCTATTCTACTTATTACCCTAATAGCATAAATGACCACTCATGAAATGGAGAGTGACAAGATTTTCCTAACAGTGCCTCTGAAAACCCAGGGTCACTTTGAAGCTAGGTAACCTACAGAAACAACTGTATTAAAACAATATGAGTTTTGTGAAGCTGGTATTCTCTTAGGGACTTTTCCAGTTATTTGGGTTAATGCATAAACAGTCAGCCAATCCAAAACAACCTTCGAGTGGTAAACACAGAGAAGTTTGTCTTTTTGTGGCATGTGTGTTCTTTTGGTTTTGTTTTGTTTAACAAGGGCAATAATAATGAACATAACATGCACTCTAAAGAACAGCGATGGTGAATGCAGAAACTCTAGATTTCCTATTATCATTTTAAATATTTAAGAATATAACAAGCCCTTAGTACATTGATTTACTTTTATTACCTTCTTTGGCTGACACCTGGGCACTATACTCACTTCCCATGAAAATTTAAAAACAGCCCACTAGTTGTTCTGTATTCCACCATTCAAGGAATCTTGTGTATCAGCAGGGACCCCTCTCAGCTGGCCTCCAGCACAGCAACAACAAAATACAGGAAAATTTCAGCACATATTTAGGCCTTTCTAGCCATGTTTGGAAGGTACAAGACTGTTCTAAATTGAAGAGGTTATACAGTTCTTCACATTCAAGTACTTCCTACTGGAGGTCTGAGAGATACAAAAGGAGTCTACACACTCAGTCAATGCATTTCTGAGCTGAAATACTTACTTTAGAACTTGTAGCAGAGACCTTTTTGTTGTAGAACAAGGGAATGTGAGAAAAGTTTAAAAAATACTTCATCTCATTTATGTCTTAGAAATCCTGCCTCAAATCCAGGTCCTGAGAAATGAAAATATTTTCTCCAGAGTCTTGTAAGGACAATAGGAGTTTTTTTCCCCATCTACAGAACTTATCTCAAGGACTTGAAACCATAACTAGCCCAGTTGCAAATTTCTGTGAAAACAGGGCTGTAGGTCAATTGTTTGTCTGAAGATCCCATTGATAAAAAGGTAGCATGGAAAAAAAAATGCTTTCATAAATGTACTTTTTTAAGCCTATCAATCAAAGTCAGTTCTTAATCTTTGAAAAACCCAATATGTAAGTTTCACATTGCAATATCTTCTAAGGTGAGTTCAGACAACAGAATGCTCATCTGAAATTATCTCAAAGTATATGCATCTAAAACCACTCAGGTTGCTAGGGTATTTCAATTACATTTATTTTGAAGTAATTATTTCTTTTCTACAGCAATGCAGAGTGCATAATTGTACTCTTGCATCCAACTGTGGCTTAATTGCAGCAATATTTGCTGGTAGCAAAAAGGGAAATTATTGATGGAGTAAAAGGTATTTGCTATGTTGTACCTCCCTCAGCATTTTTCTCAGCAAGGTAGAATTAATGGAGGAATGGATGACCTCTAAATGTGCCTGAACTCCACTACATTCTGAAAGGATCATTGTCCAGAAGGTTGTTTAAGATAATTTCCTTAAAAGGCCATTGGCAAGTGCCTAAAACCTCTATTGATCCTGTTCCAGCAGGAAATATCTTAACTTCCCCAGTCTGAGCAACTGAAGATTTGCGAACTTCTTAGCTGCACATGTGGCCCAAACTGCTTAGAAGTGAGAAAAGCTGAGAAAATGTTTCCTGTTAAATATAGGGAAAGCAAAATCTTGACGATTACAGATATCAGCAAAATGCTTGGCAGAATGAAAACCTGCCTTTAAATGGATGGTGGTTGAGAGCATTTGGCCAGTGCTAGTCAGGAACATCATATGAGTTCACTTATTGCATATGTTTTGATAAGAAAAAAAAAAAAAACAGAAAATTACTGAGGCTATTAAAAGATTATCCAGCAGGAGGGGCTGAGTCGGATTCCCAGGCACAAAGGAGAGAGGAAATGAGTTATTTAGGAAAGAAGTATTTATACCTGCTGCGGATCTGTCCATAAGGATTATTTAGACTAGGAAAGCAATGTATCCCAGTGTACAGAGAGGAAATATTTTTCTAAAGACATTTCTTATACTTTGGGCATGTCTGACTGATACATAATCGTAAACATATTTAGGAATGTAACTGCAATGTTAGAAACTGAAGTCCAAGATTTTTGCTTTGTTGACATTTTCAACAATCCCATTCAGCAGATATGTGACTATGGGTGTTATCTTTCTGGCAGAAAGTCTTTCAAATTTTGATGCCTCCACCAGTCGCTTAGCTGCTGCCTAAGCCTATCTTGTGTGGAGCACGATTCGGTGGTTAAACTGTATACCCAAAATGGGAACAAAACTTTCTGACATGAGCAGTTGTACATCTCTTTGTGTCCGTCATACACGCTGTGCCATGATGAAGGCACCCTTAGGAGTAAATGGTCTCTCCCCACAGGATATGAAGCATCACTTACAACACCAACACATCAGAGGCACCTGCATCAGATCCCATTCTATCTATCCAGGATCCTATAAAGTATCTATCAATAGAGTTGGTTTCTTGACTCTACACTTATTCTTTATCTCAAATATTGTACAGCTGGGATAATTTTAAAAGGCGCTTTACCCACCCTAGCATATCCCCCAGGCTTGTGGTTCAGGCACCAGGGGGAATCAGTTCAGATCACACAGACTGGATATCTGAAAAGATTTTTCCATCTCCTAAGTGGCTGCCACATTGACTAGTGGGTATAACCAGGTGTAAGTGATCCTTGTTGATGTTTTCTACAAGAAAGGCATGTCTGACTTAGCAACTTAACTCCGGGGAATTATGAAGAGCTAGGAAACATCAGCATCTCTTGTTTGTTACGTCATTTCACTTCTCTATTTTGAACTGTTCTGTTTCTTTCCTGATCCAAAACAAACCACTCCAGGAGGGATGATCTCTAAAGACTCTGCAAGCACAAACTAGTTGTAAGAGTTCATCTCAAAGCTCAGGAATGATCCCGCACCATCGTTTTAGCTGTGCAGTCATAACTTTAGTGATTAGTCTGATTGGGCTGCAGTGGCCTCTGCTCGGCAGCAAACTGCATACAAAGAAGGTATTGAAAACCACAAGTCATTTACTAACTCAATGATCATCCAAAGCATGCTGTTCTCACTAACCAGCAGTGTTATAAAACATAATAACTCAGAAATATCAAAGAGTTCAAGGCTGGAGGGCAGAGTGATGTTAGTGTCGATGGATCATGAAAAATCAGATCTTGCAACCACATTTTTTCAGTGGCAATGACTTCTCTCATCTATATTATGTGCTTTTAGACTAAAATACAGCCTTTGGACTAGACATGGTTTCCTGTAATGACTTCAGACATAAATGTTAGTAGATTATCTCATTTGCAGCTAACAAGAGACAGAGCCTACAGACTCCTTGCTTCCTTGTAGGACTAATGTCTATTATTCATAAACATTTCCATTTTCTTTTCAGTAAGGACAGAACATTTTTTTTCTCTAATGACATGAGTTCCAAGCCTCTGAAAAACTGACTCACAGTCAGGATTCCTAATACAAAAAATAGTCAAAGGTTTATGGCCATTTTTAAATTTAGCTTACATCTTTGGCAGAAACAAGATGTGCAACAAAACATACAATAAATAATTATGAATTAAGCAGAAAAAACAGAGGTTTGAGGTAGCAAGAAACATTGTTACTAAAAATAAAAATATGACTGTAATGTTTATAGTTTAAAAGCAGAATTCTGAACCTAAAACTAGTTCAAATTTAAATAGATTAATTTTTTAATCTTTAGATAGGTCCCTGTTGCTTTGGTTCCATGTGAAAAGCAGCAGGTCTTCTAGTTATAGCTCAAGTACAACCAGGAAATTTTCAAAACCTTGGCTTTTGGCCAAAAATATTAAAAATTCTCTGCAAGTATATCCTCTGCTAAGAGACTTGCTTAAAATATACTAAATACATACTAAAATATACAGTAATAGTTGATGTATTCATTATTTATATAAGGTAAAGCAAATTCAACTGCTGGGAATACACCTAGGAAGTTGGAGAGTTAGTTCAAGGTCCTGCTTCAGGGAACAATTAATTATTTATACAAAGTGGAAAAAGGTTTGAAGGAGGCTGAAATAATCTGTTTCTATAATGCCTGATAAACTGATAAGGCTATCCCTTGGGAAATGGAACATAATTTCAGAATGCAAGCATGTTAACTGTTTGGGACATCTTCTTGAATCATAATACCACACACAAAATCTCATTAAAAATACTTTTTTAAGACTTCTGTGTTATCTATTCCAAACCTAATCATTTATTTGGCTGGAACTGCAGACCCAACATCTAAAATAAACCAAGCAAGCATGCAAGTGCTTCCAACTGGCTCCTAATGGTGATTCATTAACAAGTGGCTTGAAATCCTGGCATAGCTTGTATCCCTAGGAGCTACAGATGCATTTTTAAAGGTGTTTAGGCACCTAAAGATGCAGATAAGAACCTGGCAAAGTTTTAACCATTGGGCACCTCTTTGCATCTTTAGGTGCCTAAGTACCCTGTAAAGCTTGGCCCTCAGAGCCATGCTGCAGGCTCAGTCAGTGACAGGCACCATCAATGGTTTTTCTACTGATTTTATTTATCATCTTGAAAATAACAGCTATCCTTATCCTTTTCCAGTTACCCTGATTCACTTATTTGAAATAAGTGATTATAAATAAATAATAGATTTTGCATTAATTAAGTGTATGAATAGCAGGAAAAATTTTGTATAATAATTTTGCATTAATTAAGTGTATGAATAGCAGGAAAATTTTGTACACGTCCTAGTTTTATATTAGTGGCCACTGAGCCACCTGCATCTTCCAGAGCCCAGAAATATCAGTTGTTTCTCATGTACAGTGATTCACATTAATTTCTACTTGGCTCATAATCCTGGGTGATCCTTCTTGGAATAATACAGATGATAAGCAACTTCTGAGATAAGTTTTCTTAAATAATAAAGCCCAGAAAACTATTGATTTTTCTCCTTATCTCATGCAACATTTACAAATGCATAGCCCTTCCCATATTAAGAAAAACAGGTACCAACAATCATCACAGATATCGAACATAGAACAGGGAAGACTTAGAATAGAAAGTTCAGGAGGTTATCTTTTTTGGGGTTTTTTTTGCTTTATATATTTGACACCTAAAGAAGAAGCTAACCTTGTAAGAAAATGATCTTTAGGTATACATTAGTGTCTTAAAAATTCTGACATATTTACAACTTATACTCAAGATGATATGTTCTTGGTATTTGCTCTCCCCCTCTGCTTTCCAGCTTCGCTCTTACACTGTGGCAACCAGCACAGTATTGGTCATGCCTGCTGAGGAGCCAGAGGCTCACGATTTTTCTATATGAAAGTTAACATGGATATTTTGAACTTTGTTTCTTTCCACTGCCCTCTTCCTTTTTACCAGCAGCAATTCTTTTGCCTCCTCTTCAGTGTATTGGGTAACGAAGAAAGGACGACCATATCAGCGCTAATGAAACAACAAATTGCATTTTACTGAAGTGGTCTATTTCACAGAGGATCTCTTAATAAAAATGAACCACAGTTTATAGCGTTATGACTGATCAAACATTAACATCTCCCTCTGCAGATTAAACATCAGTTACAGTGCATGTCACTTCACTTTCCCATAAGGTTTACTGGCTGTTGTCACTGATCATGATTGATGTATTGTTTATATGCAACATTAAACCCGTGCTTTGCCTGTTTCTGGTAAACGAAACCCACTTCTGTGCCAAATGGTAAAACTAGTATCAGTGTTTTACCTTATCCACACCAGCACTCCTTTCACAGACTTAATGCTATGTATAAAAACCTTGCTTTCTTTCCTCTCTGGACTGCCTAAAATTTAATCATTTCAAAGGCAAAATTCAATGGAATTAATAGAAATTTGAGGCTGTCACAGACGATGGTTTAGATTAATAGTCCATTTAAACTTTTAAATGTCTTCGAGCACTTGAGGCACATATGCTTTTTCTTTGACGTTCTCTCAGCTACTCTATTTGCCACATACAGCTGAAGAATTCCTTAAATCCTTCATTAATTTTCAACTTTCACATATTGTCACAATCCTTTAGATTTAATTTCTCTTCTAGAAGGACTGTTGGCTTAGAGGCGGAATCACCTACCATTTATAAAGGGGTGAAACATAAAAGTGTCTTTCTATATAAAAAATAATGCTTTTCAGTGGGATCATGCCCCAAGGGTGATTTTATACTGAACACTGAAAGCTAATTCTTTTTCTATGCCAGGTGATTGCCATGAGCAACCAGTTCTGGCAGACTCATCAGCTAATCTAGGTGCTGAAATGGTAGGTGATGCTGGATTTAGCATCAGGTGTCCAGTGGTTCAGTTCCATTCAAAGGACCATACTCATGTGCACCTGTGTTTGCAGGTAGTGAAATGAAACCCAGAAAATCATGCTGTGCATGGCTGTGGAGGCAATGAGGACAAACAACCATGTCATAACACTTAAAAAGTTATTCTAGAGGATAAAGCTCTCACTTATTTATGAAAACCACAACATTTTTCACAAAAGGGACTCAGAGAGACCCATCCTGGAATACTCAATCACCTTGTCATCAGGATTTTTCTTCTACAAAAGAAATTCAGTCCAAAAGGGCCAGAGAATGGAAGTGAAACTGAATAATTTATATACTAAAAGATAAACCAATGGACTAATCAATCAAATGTGTGGGTTTTTTTCTCTGTTCTTCTTTGATGTTTAGTTTCATGAGCAATGAGTCAGCTTGACTTAGACAACAAACTTCAAGATGGGATTTAGTGACATAAATCCAAAGACAGAAGTCTCCAGACTATTCTTGAAGCAGTATCAGATGAGCTCTGTCAGAAGTCATCACACCAGCTGCCTAAATCAGTTTTTTCTTAGAAATTATCAGGCTGATGACAGAAGAAATAGATAAAATTCCTATGCTAATTTTTGCTGCATCAATCCAGCATCAGATCTGTCTTTACAGAAAAATGTGAGATTTTTTGTATGTTGTTTGTGACTGATGTTGTTTGTCTCACAAGTGACTTTGAAAGAACAGTCAGGCACCTCACCTCACCTCTTTGATTTTTCAGCTGAGCTTTGTAGTTCTCTGTGCAGCACAATTTTTTTTCCTTGTGCATCATATATAGAGAAAACTTCTCTGTGAATTTTAGGCTGACTCTGTCTTTCCACTAGGCTATGTTGTACCTAAAAACTATGCATAACATATTTGACCTTCCTTTGTTCAATGGAAAATGACTACAGAGGATGTCTTGATTTATCTTCTTTAAACATTCATTATTGGACATAATTGCCATATCTCTTATTTTCATTCCCTTGAGCACACCATTTTAATCTCATACCATATGGAAGTGATTGCAAGCCATCAACAGCAGAGGAAAACCTGAGGTAGATTTGCATCGAGATAAAATGCATCTGCTCTAAAATTACTGGAGTAATTTCACTGAAGAAGGACATAATTCTGGATTATGTCAATAGCATCACTGTGTTAGACTGGGCAAGAAGACATTTTCAGTCCAGTCTATGTAAAGATATTGATCAGATAAAGTTAATGACCACATTTGGTGATGACTAGCCTAACGTGTTCCTTCATTTTGTGCACTGAAATTTGACAGAACAAAATATGTCTTTATCAGGCTGCAAACTCCCTTTTATGTTCCACAGTGTCATAATGTTTTATATTTTGGATTCATATATTATTTCTCTAAGGTGTTCAAAGCACTTGCTTTCTTGAGGTCCAAGGCTTAAAATGTTATTAAATTATAATCACAGTGTCCTGGTTTTGGCCAGGATAGAGTTCTGGGACTGGAACTCTGAAACTCTGGATAGAACTCTGGAAAAAGGACTATTGTGGCTTAACCCCAGTCAGCAACTAAGTACCACACAACCTCCTAACCCCACAGGTGGGATGAGAAGTGAAAAAAGATAAAACTTGCAGGTTGAGATAATCACAGTTTAAAATAATAATAGTAATAATAATAATAATAATAATAATAATAATAATAATAATAATAACAATACCCAAGAAAAAGAAGAGATGCACAGTAAAACTGCTCACCAGCAGTGTACCAATTCCCAACCCATCCCTCAGCCTGACATATCAGTTGACACAGAGTATGGTGCTCTATGATATGGAATATTCCTTTGGCCAGGTCAGGTCAGCTGTCCTGGCTGTGCTCCTCCACAGTCTCTCAAGAACCTGTTCACAGGCAGGGCAAGGAAAACTGAAAAGTCCTTTACTTAGGGTAAGCGCTACTTGCACAACAACCAAACTCTCAGTGATTTATTAACAGTATTCTCATGCTCAGTCTAAAACAGAGCTTTACCAGCTTCTAAGAAGAAGATGAACTCTATTCCAGTTCAAACCAAGACATGCAGTAAAGCCCTTAGTGCTACATTATGAGGTTATCCATTCTGCCTTACCAGTCTTCATTCCCAAGGTACAGTGTGCATTCAGAAGAAAAGGATTGACTGGAGCAAGCAGTGTGAAGAAAAAGATGGCAGTAATCTCTTATTACTTTTCAGTGCCCTATGTACATGGAACTAGAGGGAAAACAGAAGAGTGCCTTGACAGAAATTCTGGCTGACTTCGGACTCACAGTAGCTATGAGGTCAAATTGACTTAAACCGTCCACTAAACATAGTTTTCAGAAATCTGTAGAACTGCTTCCTTGGAATACTATGGCTGTCCTTGTGCTTCACTTTCCTCACTTCGCTATTACCCAAGAAGCTTGGGCTGAGAAGAGTCTAGACAGGACTATGGGAAGCAAAGACCTCTGAGAGTGATTTCAGGACTCAGTAGCCAAATTTTGTGGCTAGCAGTGAATGCCAAAGACCATAGGTGAACAGTGAAATAAGAGATCTAGGACCCAAGCCTGAACCTGAACCTCTCATTTTTACAACTCTGTTCCCTGACCCCACTGCAACATGCTCCAGATAGCATTCCTCAAGACTGATTTATTTCAGTAGGGACTCCTCCTTAAAAGTTGTGACTGCTGATACTTCTTGGCCTTGGGACCAAAAGCCATGAGAAAAGAAAATTACTAAGAACTGAAAGAACTCAGAGAGACAGTCCAGTCCACAGTGACTTAGTGGCTATAATTACATCCTTGTGTCATGAACTGGAACCACTAAATTTAAAAAAAAAAAAAATCCCAAGGCTGGTCCTGAATATCCAATAATCTGATCTCCAATAATCTCATTATGTCATTGAACAAAATTTATTAGTAAGCCAGTTTTCTGAATGTTTGATTGCTTCATTCAATTCCTTTTAGAAGTTTCTTGAGAGTCTTGGAAGTCATCATAACTGCTGATTTTATGGAGTCTAGGGAACTTTACAAGAGACATTTTCATGTACTGCAAATATTTAAATTTACTGTGAAGTAGCTGAAATCCAACAGTTCTTTAAAATATTGACCTTGTTTACTTCTGGAGAGCTGTGTCAGGAATTCTTGAGCTAGGTAACAAGGCAATTAGTGTGTCAGATAATCCTTTAATTAGATTAGAGGGTACAGCTACTATATGTCAAACACCTATTGGTAAATGTAAAAGTCTGTCTTGGGGTTTCCTAAGTGTGTAAGGTCTATTTATTTGTCACATAGTTGATTTAAAACTACTTCTAAAGGACTATACTATTCAAGAGAATAGTTAGGTTAATCTGACCTTTAAAAGCTTGAAATAGTTCTGGTTTTGTGTGAGCCAGGAACGTATTTCAGATCTACAAGATCTTCAGATCTAGGAGACCCATCTCCTGTCACACTGTATGACAACATAATGGAAAGATGTAAGCCTCAGTTCACTGCTAGGCAGCACAGGACAGGGTATATCTTGAAACCTCAAAGCTTCATAAGCCTAATACCAAAAAGCAGCCATTTGTGCAACATCAGGTCCCTGGCTAGGAAGCAGCTTTGATCCAAGTTATTTTATTGACAATAATATGGTCATTGCCCAGTGAAGTATTTTCCAGATTTTTTCATCTGACTCCCTGCCCTCTGAAGTCTGACGGCAATTATTGAAGCTATATCCCTTCTTCCAGAGCAAACCCCAAACCAGTAGTCTACAAACTATTCTGGCTAGAACATTTTCCTCCCAAAAAGGGGCTTCATAGCACAGAAAGGTCTCTTTTCCTTTTCTAGCAAATTCTAGGCATCTGAGCAATTCAGCTCAATGTCAATTGAATTACACCAAATTCAACTTCAGATGATTTTTTGTCAATGAGATCTTTCAGTGGCATGTGTATGTAACATGCCAAATGCTGGATCTTGACTCTGGAACATGAAGAACATTAGTATTTATAGAGGCTCTCAAACCCTCTTCCACTTTGCCTTATTTATAAATAAAGTACCAGTAATAAATAAAGTTCCCAGTACTTGATAATTCTGTCTTTATTCTACAATTGAATAAAGCATATATTTGCATACCTATCAGACCTGTGATAATTTTTATCCCAAAACCTGTTGAGAAAAGGTTGGGTTTTTTACCAAATCACTTAGGATTAACCTGATCTCTGTTAATATCATTCAGTGAAAAGTTTATAGTAATGCTGTATTCAAGACCTTTATTTTTTAAACAAGCATTTTGAGAGTCTAAGCTATGTCAATTAGTAGCTGAAAAGACATTCCCTACATCTACATGAAAATTGCAACCAGTAATGAACTTGTCCATAAAAAGTGCAGACCACTGTTTTGTAGCATGGACATGCTGCTGCTCTTTTTCTTTTAATAGAGAGGGCTTAGAGCAGGATGATATATCCCCAGCAGGATGATATATCCCCAGCAGGATAACAAAACCACAGAGCGAACCACTTACCTTCATATGCTCTAACAGTTTGTATGAAGTAATGAACATGACTACAGAGCTTTTCACTGCCTCAGGCCCTGTACTAGGACCTCAGAATACATGGAAGCTAGATGTCAGAAAGGAAACAGTACTTGATTTTGAAATAAGAATGAATTTTCTAACCATCTTGTACCCACCACATCTATGAATTTCTTACACAGTGCAAAGAATATTGAAATACATGGCCTTCTGTGGGCTGAACAGTAATAGAATCTGACAACACAAATCATAAAACAAAGCTTTATTGAGGCAGTAGGAATGATGAGCATTTAGCAGCTCACCCAATTGCTGATGGCAGATACAGGATCATGACTGATGGAATAGTTCTGGTGGACTGCCAGGAACACTTGGGGTCTTGGGCATATGGCAGCTACAGCCAGTCCTGCAAATGCCTTTTGAATGCAGCCAAGAGTCATGCCACTCATTGGCTCCACCAAAGATGAAGTGATTTGGTAGAATCATACCTTACATGAATAATGTGTGTGGCATTCTGTCTGCACTACTGATTCTGGCTGAAGACAGGGCATCAGGATGCTGAGTGTCACCTTCTATTCAGGAATAGACACTTATGCATACATATATGTATATGTTTAATATTCACACATAAAATTTCAGTGAGAATATCAAAAGATTTTATACTGAACTTGGGTGAATATGTAGCTGGAAATCTCTCTAGTGCTGTTTTTAAGGGAAGAGAGTATTGTGTCTCTCTTAGAGAGAAAAAAAATAGAAAACAGTCAGCAATTGTCATTCAATGCTCAAGTATCAGCTTACCACTAAGTCTTGAAAATACATTTTAAAACTTTCAAACTATGAATATAAATTTAAAAATTACACCAGCACTTCTTTTCAGCTGGCTAGATGGAAAACTTAGATAATTGCCTTTGTGGTATTTATGTTTTATTCACAATGCATAGCAATAATATTAACAAAAATAATTGTCATAATAGATATTTTCCTTTCTCTCTCTATTATAAATATGGCTAGAAGAAAAATAATTTTGGCTTTTTTTTTTTCTTGTATTCTCTTTACTTCTATCAGCTTCCTAAAATGGTAAGTGACAGCATTGTTCAGTATCCTTCTTTATATGAGGCAAATCTGTTGATCTGTTGTCATTTAGAACAGCAAAATTTAAGACTATCATCTAAAAACCTCTCTTCATTCTTCCAGCCCATCTATAATTACTGCCAATTGTATAATTTCAGAAATGGATGGAGCATTTTAAGAAAGGGAAGCAGAAAAGAAAAACATCTTCACTGAAGCTCTTGGAACAGAGGTTATCTTTGCCTAAAGGGCATATGAGGAAGTGCAATGCTGAGAGCCTGCAGAGTGGTCTATTACTTAGATGACACACTATCATTTACTGAATTATTCATATTATCATTGTTCTCTATGGTGAGCAGATGTGTTCTATTACTTGACTGTGGAGGTAAAAAATATATAATTTTTTTTTTTTTGCTCAAGACCTGAACAGGCTAGGGCTAAAATCTTAATATTAATTTCATTATATTAAAAGATTCAGTACATATGGGTGTTCAAGATCAAGTCTAAGATTTAAAGGATGACTCCAAATAAACTCCAAACCAAGACTCCAAATAAATTTTCATGTCACAACATAAATCCCTGCAATGAAGGTAAAGCTACCCCTAAGTTTAGTTTGCCCACTTCTACCAGCTTTTTCAACTACTGTAGCTTCATCAAGCTGCCTTTGATCCTTACTTGAGGAAATTTAGATCATCAGGCTCCCTGTTTTTCCTATAAGTATTTCATTAAACCAGCTACCAGGGTACTGTTGTTGGAGTCGCTAGAGGATTGATTTGCATTCATTGAACTTCAGCCTTAAGACCCAGGCAGTGACACACTGAAGAGAAACACCTGTAACTGCTAACACTGTGAGATCTGGGAACAGGCACTAGCAGATCAACTGAAGGGCACTGAGTACAGAAGTAATCGTTCTGAACTAATTGCTCCTTTTTACAACATATCCTATGTTAATTATTATGAAAAAAATATTTTTTAAAGGTTTATAAATTGGCTAGATTTCAAGTGTACGTGACTGTGCTTTTTGAACCTGTTGAAGAAAAATATGAGGTGTGGTTAGTTGATGAAATATATTGTATTTCAGCTAAGAAAAAAAATTAGAAATGTGTTCAGCTGCTTATTTATTGCTAAAGTACTGGGCTAAATTTAGATTAGAAGGACCATGTTTGATATAAACCCTAATGAAAGGAAAAGTTTTTTGGAGTAAGAATTTATATTAAAACATGGAAAATAGATTTAGGTATGTATCCATCCTCCACGTTACAGTAGGAGGATTTGAACAAACAGTAGCACTGCACATTACCTGTATGCTACTATACTGTTCATAGCCTTTTTAACAAGTTCATTTTAATCAGGAGTAAGTAGTAGAAGCTGTTTTAAATATAGATATCAATGCCAAGATACAGAAGCTTTCATATTTTCAAAACAATACCCAAAACCTTGTTTGTGTTTTCAACAGAAAATACATATGCAAGTTTGTAGGCTAATTAATTCACAGTTGCATAACTATCTTAACTAATCAATGCTTTTTCCATTTTTGAAAATGCAAAATCAGCACAGGTAAACCATGGAAACCTGAGAGCAGTCCAGGAGCACCCCAGCCTGGCACAGGCACGTGCCCCCAGTGACAATGCACATGAACAACATTAAGATGGTTGTCCTTCCTTTAGGCCTGAAAAAGCACACACAGCCTGGAAGCATAGGCTTCTGTAGGAGAGTTAAGTAATGTGACATCTGTGTATTTTCAAAACACTGCCTGTTTTCATTTCCCAGCCACAAGTACTGCCACAAAGGCAGTTAAATAGTACAGCAACAATCTTCTCTTTCAAGTGTCTTGTTACTTAGCTAAAACAAAACAAAACAAAAACCTCTTCCAATTATAGAGATTAAACTCTTATTCTGCTTGTATAGCAATCCCTACCCCAAATCCTGCATAATTGAAATTATCTATCAACATCCTTAAGTCTCACTCACAACAAAAGTAATTATGAAAGACAATGGGGAACAAGTTTTTCTTTTTGTTAGTGCTCTTTGTTTTTTGCTGTTTTGGAGATGAAAGGATGAAAACAGAAAGAACCTTTTTCTGTTTACTCTCTCAGTAGCTAGCAGCCCTGTGACTATGGATAGTACAGCCCTGAACTGGTCAATAATTTGTGATAAAAAGTCCAGTCCAGTGTCTGTGTGCCATAGGTACGCAGCTATATGGTAGACTCAAGGCACAAGTCTGCCCATGAGTGGCTGAGCAGACATATGTTAGATGGCATTACCTGGTAACATCTGCCATAATAATTAAATCCTGCTGAAGACTGGCAGGGTCTCCTACAACAGCTGCTCTCATTCTGTTCCTATAGGAAAGCATTCACAAAGAGTAAAATGTCACCTGACTTCTTTCACAGGTTTGCAGGGGGAAGCAAGTTTCCTGAAGGGGAGTCAAGGTCTATAAAACCTTTCTTTCGTAACTCTGTGGCAGACCCTTTTTAGTTGTTGCCCAGAAGACTCCACAGAAGATAGTGAGCATCTGGATCATAAAGGGTTTGTTGCTGGCTAGAGCTGGATCCTGGAAGGGGAAGCTTCTATGAAACAAAACAGGGAAACCTCAAGAAAATAGTCTGTCTTTTCTGTGTGTAAAGCACAGCTGTAGGAAAAAGCAAGATGTTAAGCCCTTACAGCTAAAAGGCATGTTTACTGGAGAGCAAGCCAAAGAAGGACTTTCTTTAGGTGTTTGGAACTCTTAATTAGCAAGACACATGAAAGGAAATACAGTGGTTTTTGTCTCTGCTTCTGGTTATGAGGGGAGGGTCAGTAGTCAGAGACAGAGAAATAAAGGCTTCTGGCAAAGTGAAAGATATTGAACTTGATTTCCTAAGAGGAATTTGTAGAGGTATATTCTGTGTGAGCTTCCCAGCTGGGCTCTTGGATGTTCTATTTCTCTTAAGCAATAAACCCTTTTGAAAATGTATTTTAAAAAAGCTATGAACTAGGTCTGCATGCAGTTTTTTAACAAAGACCATTCTATTTATGAAAAATCTGTATCCAGCTCTTTTAGCTAACAGGCTTTTAGCCTTTTATCAAGTAGTGCATATTCTTGAGTAGGACAGATACCCTGAATCAGCCTGTCAAAGCTCTGCCTGAGTGCCTCCATCAAGGGTGTTTTTATTTCATTCATTCATTCATTCATTCATTCATTCATTCATTCATTCCTTATTTATTTAATCCTTACTTATTTATTTATTTAAGTTTGTTAAAAATCTTTGTTGAGAAGATTTTACATGCTAACAAGTGGCAGGACAAAGCAAGAGGAAATGGCCTCAAGTTGTGCCACAGGAGGCTCAGATTGAATATTAGAAAACATTTCCTCACCAAAGGGGCTGTTGAGCATTGGAACTGGCTGCCCAGGGAAGTGGTAGAGTCACCAGCCCTGGGGGGGCTGTTTAAAAGGAATGTAGCTGTGGCACTTGGAGGCGTGGTTTAGCGGTGGAATTGGCGGTGTTGGGTTTATGGTTGGACTTAATAATCCTAAAGGTCTTTTCCAGCCTGGATGAGCCTATAATCTTTGCTCTTTATATTTTTGTACAAAATGGTGACAGAGAAAAAAAGCAGTGACTGGTTGATTAATGACTGAATGTGGCAGCAAGTTAGAGAGCAATGGTGGTAACCCAGCTGATGTCTTCCATCCAGAAAATCTTCAAAGGAGGCACTAGGTACATGCATTTGCTCATATTACAGATCCTAGAACTTGATAGAGAGTAGTTAACAAATGCCTCTAGCTGCCTTTCTTTCTTTCTCTCTTTCTTTTTTTCTTTCTTTCTTTCTTTCTTTCTTTCTTAGGCAAATATAGGATTTTAGAAGTTGGTAGGAATGTTAATAAGCAGAACAGAAGACATTCAATACTAAAAAAAGCTTGATAATTGTTCTCCTTCACTGGTCTTTGAAAATAAGTGATGTACGCTTACGTTTTTGTAAATTAAAAGGTTCTATACACTGGCCTTAGTTCACATTTTGCTCTATTCCCTGAAGTGATGCTTTCTGTATGATAATTTTCTTTCCCTGGGAATACATTATTTGCCCTGAGTTGCATACTTAATAAGGGACAGACAAGACAAAAAAAAGAACAGAAATCTTCAGGCCCTTTGGAGGATAAAAATAGAAGTTCACCTTTTGGAAGATGCCCACTATGCTAGTTCTTGCTTATCAGCTGCCTGTAGATGTGTTGTCTTCATCGTATCTGTGCTCACATTTAATTACTTATGAACAATTCAATGTTTATTGATGAAAACACCTAACCTCTTTTTTTTATATCTTCTGTTTAAATTATTTCTTTTCAATTAAGCTGGAGCAGTGAGTGTTCCAGCATGTTGGCCTTTAACTGCCTGTATGAGTGGTAATTAATGCATTAGCATTGCCAGTCACAAGAAACCACCCCTGTAGGATCAAAAGCACCGATGTAGGAGCAGCACTTTTCACCCTGAAACAAAAGAAGCAGGGCATTGTTTGTTTGGATTTTGTTTGGATTTTTTTGGTTGGTTTTTTTTTTTTCAATCAGAATAAAAGCAGAAATAACAGATCTATAATTATTCCCTGAGAGGTGCTAACTACCATATTTCCATACCATTTTCTTAATTTCCTTTGGTTAGCTGTTTACAATGAAATGGTAGTGAAAAATGGCAGCATATGGTGGCGGGCAAGGGAGAGAAAACAGAAGTGAGGGAATGCACCAAGGCAAAAATAAGTAAAAGTCAAATCTGTGCTGCTGGGTCATTTTCTCTCATCTCTCCTTGCAGTTAATTAACAGCAAAATACGCCTTACGCACATTAATGTGCCCACTGAGTCCCAGAGTAAGTGATTCTGTCTTCATCCATTAAATTACTGAAATAACTTGTGTTTCTTACCCTTGAATTTTAACCAGAGCTTGTGAAATAGGGAAAAGCAAACTAATAGAATTCCAAATTGAACCCCAGAAGCTCAATTTTGGGTCTTCAAACTTTATGACTTGGTGTACACATGTGTCAGCAATATAATGTTGGAATACACTATTTCCAGTGCAGCTGGAGAAGACATGACTTGTACCCTGTCTTTTAAATTCTGTGAAAGACCAGATACTTAAGTATATATAAAAAGTTATTTCGCTGGTCCAGCCTGAAAGGACAATGATGTTGTAATTCTCCAAATCTGTAGCTTCCGTTTGTGTCATCCGCTCCATTTTACTTCCCTTGTAAATAAATCCTCAGTCTTACTACAACAAAAAAATAAAATGTGTTCTTTTCTTAATTTAATTTAAGGGAGAAAGGAGGAGAACATGGCTTTTAGTCTTAAAGAGATGTCGTTTCTGCTGTTGACACACATGTCAGTAAAAGCAACAGTTTTGTTGTTGGTACAAGAGCCGCTGTGCTTTGACTAGCAGATTACAAACAGTCTTGGCAGAGTCAGTAAACTGTGACAGCAAGAGATTATAGCTACAGTAGAGTACAGTTAGGTAGGATGTAGTGCTAAATGCCTGAGGGATGAAAGAACATGCATTGAAGTTCCCCGCAGAGATTTTGGATCTAGCACATATCCTGTAGTAGGACTAGTGCTGAAAAGGAGCAATCTCTTCAATGCAGTGCATACAGTCTGCTCTCTTTTCTCTCTCTCCCCTCTTCCACCAAAAGGCAGATTTTGAATATTTTCTGCAAGAAGCAAACCTCATTGCCATAAGTCTACACCTGCTTTCTCTTTTACATAGAAATTCTCACTTCAGGACTAATTTCTATTTGTGTTGAGCAGAGTGATGGTCATATTCGACTGTAAATTTATTAAATGCTCCGATACGTACTTGAAACAAAAATAGTTCAAAGCAAAGTTTAGTTGATAATAACCTGTTAACCTCATTACTGTCTTGTTTCTTTCTTTATTATGTATACAGGCATATATGTCTGCCATTATCTGGGCATTTGTTTTCTGTATTTTTGGTTACCTTTTTTTTTTTAATACTGAGTATTCAGATAATAATAATAATGCCTTACTCATCAGCCAAAACTCCCATTAATTTCCTTCACATCCACTAGCTCAGCAGTAACTCTCATTTTGAGACTAAATGCTAAACTGTATAAAGCAACTCTTCTTATGTTCAGCCATGACTGATGACTGTAGAACTGGGCGTTCATTTGCCAGTGTTTTGTGGCTGTGATTTTAACTCCAGGTACCAGTTCTTACTGACCTGATATATTCAGGTGTCCAAACTCACATTTTCTGAGGTATTTTGTTTCTTAACAAAAATTTTGTTTCTATTAAGAAATAGAGCTGAATTCCAGTCTCTCAAATATTGAGAATCTATCTTCTAAAATCGTGAAGGTTTTTGTTTAACAAATGATCAAAGAGTGCAGAGGGCTTCCTACCATTCATCTAGTTCCTACATGCAGAAATGTTAAGGACTTACACCTCAGCTAATGATGAAAAAAAGCAGTCCAAATTGTTCTCAGGACAGCTTAGATATTTTCAGAAAGCAATGATTTGCCATCATTTTCTCTATGCACTTTCCACCTAAATGGCTGAAAAGAGAAGAAATGGATAGAAAAACCTTGGTCAATTTGGTGATGTGGAGCAGTGAGGAAGTCTCAGCTGTGCCACAGACTCCCTGTGTCACCAGAAAGGTACAGCAGCAAAGGAATAACATCCAAAGAGATGAGATTGTTGTCATAAAGGAACAGGGGGAGAAAACCAGAAAACTTTAATTCCCCTTCACAGATTGTGGACTATCTTACTTATCTTTTTGGCTGTTAATAATTCTGCAAACATATGATAGCTTTCAGCACGGTTGCTGCAGTGCTTTTGGAGCATAACCTATCCCCTACTGTATTGGGGATGCTATCACTTGATTTAAGCGCAATCAATACCAAAGACATATTTTGAATTGGTCTGACTGATGTCTTCTAATGGTGTGCCTGGGTAAGATGGAGACTAAAGGTTAGTTTCACCATGTACATCTGATGATCTGACTGACATAGATTAAACACAAATTTCCATGAGCACATGAGCTATTGTGATTAGGTCTATGTGTAGGGGTAATGCCCTCATTTCAGTCTGTAAGTCTCCATCCAAGCTGATTATGCCATTGTACTTCTTTGTTTGTGGCATCTAAGGTGCTGTCAAAGGCAAACTGTCATGTAACAGCATTCCTTGCTTTCCCCAGGCACCCCATTAATGGTCCAGAGCTCTAGAAAGCCTCCTGAATGTTGCTTCATTTTGTGTGATTTTTTCTCCCTTTTGATAACTGCTCAGTGTCAGTAGTTTCTTGCCATGTGGGTTTAAAATTATTCCTGTATTAATCACCTGTACAGCAAGGAATGTCTGCCGTGGGCTGCTGCATGACACCAGGTAGTCAGTGGACAATGGGACACAAATCCTGACTTACTCCTGGACAATTCAGCTGAAGTGCCACTGCTCCCCATACACGTACGCTGCCTTGTAGACTGATGGGCTCAGGTCTCTGTTAATTTGGATATCTGCACTGTAACCCTCTGTAGAGTACATCATGTACTGATATAGCCAATAGCTGCCAGGCAGCTCTGAAGAACTGAGCTATAATTGCCTTTCTCTAATGAGAGGAGATCTCTGGCAACATTCTGTAAGTCCATAAAGGAAGAAAATAAAAACAAACACATGATGGACTTCCTACTTTATTTGCATCTACCTTCATTATTGCTGGTGAACTTGAACTGGAATAAGACTGATTCCTCTGTTGCCTATGCCTTCATACTTGTGTGAAATGAATATTTTTGCTGGCCTCAGAAAAAAAAATCAAGTAAAACTCTGCTCTGTTAAACCACAACATAAGTACTGCTTTAAATAGTTCTGAGCACCTCACTCGCATGTGTCCCTGTGCTTTTCAGCAACCACAAATTGAAGAACAACATGCATGCATTGACTTTAGTATTGCTTTTTTGCCAATTTTTTTTTCTCATTTTCCTTTGAGTTTAGGTATTAAAATCGAATAATATAATTTAGCCCAATTGGGCAATATTTCTCTATCTTCTGTCTTGTTCAGCAGATTTTCCTTAGTGACACATATCAGTATTGCAATTATACATGTGAGGTGTGTGTTTTATTTTTGCTACCAAATTTAACAAGGGGAAAAAAATGGCAGATTTGAAAAACAATTCCTCTTTAAAGGCATTGATGATTTGAGGTTTTTTGGTGGTTCCTCCTTTCACCTTGCCACCCTAAAATCACCCCTTTTATTATAAAGATATGAGTAGGCATAACCAAATTTTAGAGAATTCACCTCTAAAGTAGAATAAGAAAGGCAGTAAAAGCTTCTTTATAGAAAAGACATCTAAATTCTGTTTCATCTTCACAACAGGCTATATTTATTTTGCAGTTTGGGGGAGTGTCAATAGAATGCTTGTCTGTGCTGCAGAATTGTCTAAACCTCTGTAAATAATTTAATTGAGCTGTGAATATTCAGTGATTGAAAACTAATTACTTTGGCTTAATTTGAGTACTGCCTGACTGCTCTGGAGTTGCGGGTAATTTAACAATGTAGATAGTGCGTGAACATGGAATGTTAAACAGTGACTGAGACAGAGTTAAAAATTAAAAAATAACTCATAGAGTTTACAAGTATGCCATGGGCTGGGCTGTTTGTACCATCCAAGGGCTTTTTGCCGACAGTTTTATGTGCTTTCTGAAACATCTATTGGAATATTTTTGTAGATCATTAAGTAATTGCTTTCCACTCCCCACAGAATTTTGCAATAATTTTGTTCATAAAGATTAATGATGTAGCACAATGAATCGTATTCACTCGTGAGCTTCAGCTTTCAGTTTTAATCATTGGTTAGGTATCATGCAGATATTTTTCCTCTGAGTTTCTTTAAACATTTCCACCAAGAGTCTCACTGTTCCTGGAGGGAATTTGATGGCTGTGCTTTTCCTGAGGAGGCATTTCAGTCATGTTAAATTGCACGGTATGCAGTGCTTCTTTATTTTGTATTGCTGTGAAATACCTGTAAAATGCAGATATCATTGCATATTCTTCCTACAGAACTTTAAGTCTTGTTTTCTGGGGTCATGACAAATCAACACTGTTATTCTTCTTATATACGATTGCATGCTTCTAGTTTTCAACTGACTTGTAATAGACTCCTAATATGGATGTCTACTGTTAAATTATATAGAGAATTAATATTTAGCTGTCCATAAATTAGTAAACTTCTAAAGAAAGCTGCATTTTAAATTTCATTCTTATTTTTTTAGAAGTGATTAGGCAAAGTTCAGGGAGTATGTGGAGGGAGTTAATTTTTTTTAAATGTGTACTATATACTTTCTAGTAGAAAACAAGGGAAATGAGACCAATGGAAATATGGAAAACCATGAATAAAGATTATATACTATGCCTGTACTGTTCATCTATTATTTTGTAAGCCAGTCATCAATAGTGATGTGGCCATTTTACTAAAATAAAAATAAGAGCTCCAATTCATATAACAACTTAGTATCTAACTTTTTGCTCGATGTTCACAGATCTCAATGAAGATATGTAAGAATTGTTAGGAGAATGGGTTTAAGAGTTATCTGTGTTTCATGACAATGAACTAAGAATTTCAGTGTTCTTCTCTACTGAGTACTGTGATGGTAGAAATATTTGTTTATTTTGATTTTGTTTTCCTAATTACTTTACATGAGTAAAATGAGAACTTTTAAGAAGTTCTCATCTTCAGTAGATTAACAATGGCCACAAGGGGAAGCATCCTGCAGTTCAAAGGCTTTCAAAGGTAACATGTATCAAATATGTTAGATCACTGTTTAAAACCTGCAAAATAAAATCTGTGAACATAGTCTGAGCAATTCCTGAAGAGAGACTGCCTGTGTTCTGTTAAGAGGAGGATTATCTTTATTGGGTATCAAATAACCTCTGAGATGGGTATCCTGCAAAGCTAAACAGACTTTAGTGCTGCTCTTGGACTCCCTGTGACACCACAGGGTTAGTTCTTGGGAATGACTGCCAAAATCCTTAGAACAAGATGGAAAAATAGTTAGCTAAGCTATGGGTGCAGCAGGAGGTGTTTTATCTACTAAAAAATAAAAATCTAAAATCCAAACCAAACCCAAAGCAATTCCACACAAGATCATGACTGGCTGAGGTGTTATGGTATTTTTTCTTAAGGATCTAACCTGCATGTATGGAGAGCCTGAAACCTGTCATACTGTTACACAACAGTCATCACACTGGACAACAGAAAATATAATAGGTACAACAGGAGAAGAGAAGAAACAGGTATTCAAAAATTGTCCTTCATGTAGTGTCTGCAGTCTATGACTTCCAACCAAGCTTTTTAGACTAGGCTAAGTCTGTGTATAATAAAATAAGGACAGAGCATTCAACTCACCCACAGGACAGAGGAGAAAATAATTCTTACTCTGAACAGTACCCTCAGGATTAGCGTGTGCTGCCCAAGGAATGGTGATACTTCACTAAGTTATTCAATAAACAGTATGGTAGCTGGATCTGGATCAAGGATCTAATAACTAATTTTTTTATATTCTTTTACTGCTCTTATTGTCCTTGTTTTGGCCAATGAAAGGGTTAAATTTTTGAAGTATCCTTGAGCGGTTGGGCTTATGTGGGAGTGACCAAGACCCTGGTATTATTCAATAGCATCTTACATCATTATTGGGCATGGGAGGGGGAGTATCTCTCTTTTCTGGGAGGAAGGGTGTTCCTTTCTGGAACCTGGAAAAGTGTGGTAGCTGGAGGTTCTGTCAGCCATGGTCCCAGGCTTGGTGAGCACCATACAAAGTAAAATGCCCTCTCTTTGTACATCAAAAATTATTACTGTTTTCTCGTTTCATTGCTGTTTTCAGTAAATTGCTCTTAACTCAGGATGTGATCTTTGCCTTATGTGCTTACAGCTAGAGGGGGAAGGGAAGCAAGTGCTGACACAATTTCAGGGGGAGCAATAAATTGGGGAATACCATTCCTAAACCACGACATTTATCTGCTTTTCCAGTATGTCACAATACATGGTACAAATAAAATCAGACCTCTCGAATTTTAAACATATTCACTGAAAAATTCTCTGCACTCCAGAGGATATGAGTAACATCTCTTTTTGTTTCTTCCCTCTTTCCTTCACCCATGAAATTCTCTGTGACGGTGTTCATAAGAAAAGTCTCTGGCACAAGGGGATCTGAATCATTTTAGGGTATGCTTGCAAAAGTTTTAATCACATGTAGTTTTCAACTTTGAAGCAAACCTGAGGAGTGCCTTTAAAATAATTTATACATCCAGTTTTCCCTCCTGGGATTGTCTTCAACCCTGCGGAGATTTTTCAGAAGTTATGTGTATCCAGAGGGTGGGTTCTCCAAACCAAATGACACAAAGTGCAATTCCTTGACTCCTGAGTATAAAACAATCTAATGGTCCAGATGTTTTTTTTCCTAAAAGCATTTGGCAACCCTTGATATACACAGCCAAGATTAAATACTTTTTTTTACTGTGAGACTGCATAGGAACACAATAACTTTCCTTAGTCTGTCAATATAATGAATATTTTCTGAGTTTGCTTTTTAAAATCTATAAATGCTCTTACAATGAAAGCCATTAAAGCAGTACTCCAGAAATTCTGCTTTTCTGGGAAGTTTTTCTTCAAGTAACCCACAAATTTAATCCAGATGGGAAGATGTCAGACAGCTTTAAAATTCTACTGCAAAGTAGGACATGGACAAAGGTTTTGTTCTGCTGTGTCTGAGAAGGTGGAAGGAAAAGGCTGGCCGTACAAAAAACCCCATATATTTCAAATTTTTTTTGAGGCAAGGCACTATTATTTTCTAGAGCTGTTATTGCTATTGTTTAACTTCACCAGCAGCAGTGGGAGAGGAGCTACAAAACAGAGAAATACAGAGAATTCCATGCATTCTGTATGAGATGGATAACTGATGGATGAATGTGTGATATATCTCTTCAGTTGTAGAGCAGAACTCAGAAGTTTTGAGTGTCTGAACAGATTTTTATACTCCCAGTGAGCTAAAAGCTAAAAAATAGGACTATTCTTCACTGTGATTTACTTTGCTATATGGAAAGCAACGAGACTGAATAAGGTCCTAGTAGTAAATGGGAGCACCACAGTGGGTTTGCAGCAGTTGAAACACTTGTCACCATCAGAACAGGTTCAATGATTCACCACAGCGTGAGTCCTATGCTGACTCTAGTCAGTAAACGAAGTGCAGGAGACTTCAGACTTCCTGAAGATTAAAGCTTGTTTCTACCCAACACCTTGTTCTCTAATTAAGCCAATCTTCTTAAATGTAATGTTAGTAATGGTATATTTTCAAATGGAACAGATGGAGAGAAGTCTAGGCAGCCATTTGTTTAATAGGAGTGGAAACTGTGAAAGTGAGTGTACCACAGGATTCAGCATTAATAACAAGTGATAAAAAGGAAGAAGTATCCTGAAGTGAAAAACTAACACTTTTATTGAAATCACAGAAAAACTAGGTTGGAAGGGGCCTTCAATCAAAGCAAGGGCAACTTTTAACTTACATCAGGCTGCTCATTCCAAGCATAATTCAAAGTAAGTCTTGGCAAGACAGTGGAGAGTCATGAGTCATATATGGATTTTTTTTTCCTCCCATAGTCCTGAGGAATCAGTACATTTTATTCACAAGCTTCTTGAGGGTTTTGATCAACTGCTGCTCTAAAATACAGGACTAAAATTCAGGACATAGCTTCAAGCTCACATGCTGTGTTTCTACTGTCATTATTCCCTGGGTCTTCTTTCCTTGATGTGCCGCTGCATAGCACAGGATGGGTCACAAGAAAAGGTAGCAGTACTCACAAGGGAAACTACAGGTATCTGAAGTTGACCCATGCTCTTCTATTCTCTGTGAAGAGAGAGGCTTTTGCAGAGCACCAGAGGTGAAATCCCACTCTGAGTTGTCCTCTGGAACTCTCTGTCTCTACTGAGTAGAAGACTAATTTCCAAATCTAGGCCACTTTCAGAAGTGTGAATGCCTCCCAGGGCACAAGCTGGTGTCAAATCAGAATGCCAAAGGCCCAAGTGACCTTACCATCCAGCTGGTCATATATTCATAGCCAACTTTTTGCATGTTGTATAAGACTCTTTGCTTGAGTCTTATCTGGATAGTGCAAAGATTAATCAGGTATTTATAAGCAATCTGACCTAGTATTGTAAAGGCTATACAGTCCCTTTACACACAGTGAGTAGTTAATTTGAATCCAGTGAAAGGAGTTATTTTTCTCCTGCAAAATCATCTTTTCTTCATTGGGTTGTGTTGGTTTTTTGATGTTTCTCATTGTTAAAATGCTTCCCTGCTCTATTCACTTTTCAGCATCTGAGTAAGTGGTAAGTGGAAGTATTCAATCAACAAATCATTCATATTAGTATTTTTCTTGCTTTAGGAAGGCATTCTCTTAGTCAATTTTGGAAAAGGTACTGCAGTTAGGTTTTGGTTCTTGTACAAGCTTCTCCCTCGTGTAAGAAGTGATTTCCAAATTGGCTGGATAGTGAGAGCTTCACATCTATGGGAAACAGCAATTTCTTTGGAAAGCCTGAGAAATTATGTGACTTTCTCTGTGCTTTTGCAGCCTCTCTGAAAGAAGGTTCCCAAAGTAATTGGTGTTTGATGGAATGATGTTTACTTATACTCCCTCAACCCTTCCTATACTTGATTTGCCTTGGTTGGTCCCCTCCACATAATGAAAAAACAGTTGACTTTTTTGACTTCCAGTTATATTAGACATTTCTATGATGAATCATCTCTTCCCAGGACCTACACCGACTCACTGAGATTCACATGAACTCTTTCCTACTCACGTTGCTTTGAGGACTGTTGGTTTGGGAAGCATGTAAGAGGCCTGGTTTTTTTAGTTCTCTACCTTCACAGGCATACAAATAGTCTTGTTTGCTGCAGTCATACACGTAATACAAATCTGTGTATAAGTTTAAATTCCTTTTATTTTTTTCCCCTCCAATGTTACCTTCACACAGAGGGAGACTTTTGAGCTATCAGTACATCTATAAAATTTCTTGAATAAAATTCTTTTTTCAGTTTGAGTAGCAAAATGATCACTTATCAAAATTGATGATCATTTGCCTCAGGTAGAGACATGCAATGGATAAAACTGGGAAATATGCTTATTCTCTTACCCATTTGATCTACTCCTCACACTCTTGCAGCAAAGAGTAGCACTTGAGTAACTAGTTTGTTTCTTTCCAGTGCACTAATGAGGGTTCTGTTCACAGTTTCAAACACAATACCTTTACTTTGCACAGTACTGATTACTTTTCCACTAAGATTAGACAGTTGCAGTCATGCAATTCCACAAAGAAAAGGTGCTTAAATATGGCATCTTTTGACTTGTAACTAATGGACTTGGGTGAGAGACATGTCCCCAAAAGGTACTTGAAACAGGCAAAAAAGAAAAGAAAATATATTCAGCTTGCTCTAGAGCTTGCTGACAGTGGGGAAGCTGTAGACTTTGAAGGGGACTCTGCCTACAGGTTCAGTAACGGGGTTCCTGCTGACAGAGGAAGGGAATTCAAACCACTTTATATCTCTGGGGGATACTTTCCCACTTAACAGCAAGAAACTATTCCTATTTATGAAAACTACACTCAAGTGTTATATCCTATCACATAGGACTGAGTTGAGGCAGAAATTTTCTTCTTAGAACATCAATTAATTTTGCTTATGGTGAATATATTGTACTTTATACTCTCTGTGCACTGTATTTCATCCAAGGCAACTCAAAGCTTTTGTTAATGCTTGAACATATTTCAGCAGGAAGAATGGAGAGTTTTCTCTCCATTCTTTGGATCAAATTATTGATTGGCAGGTTTGCTAGACCCTGGTCAGTCTAGACTACCTTGCAAGTTCACTTATACTGATGGAGCTTGGTTGGTCAAATTCTATCTCAAACAGTAATTTAAGTTTCAGATTATAGCACTGATTCAGTTTGCTATGGTCACTGCCTAGTAATCATCCACAAACATATGCCAAGGAATAATTTATTAGAAAACCTCATTTTCCTTATCACTGCTTTAGGATTAGAACTAATTTCAAACTCTGACATATAACTATTAGCAATAGATACTAAGGAAAAATATCTGGCATTTGTAGTCACAATTATGCAACAATAAATGCAATAATACTGCTTGATTAGTCGAAAGTATGTGAAATAAGTGAAAAAAGCTTTTTAACACACAACTTGGTTTAAGGTAAAATCACCTAAGGGATCTGAGAGTATAAACCTTTTTTCTTAATATTCAGTCTTTTAATAGCATACAATACTGAAACCTTGTTTCTGAACATAAGGCAAATTCAGGAAAAAAAAAGATGTTATTTATAGTGTTCTTCAGTGCAGCTGTTTCTGCTCTCAGTTATTTTTTTCTTTTCTCATTTGCCAGTCTGCCATTAATCTGTAAAGCTCTGCTCTATATAATTGTTTTTTCCCTTTCAAGACATAGATACAATCAATTGTTTAGGATCTTCTTACTACTCCTGGGGAAAGAAATGTGATGCTTTATCCTTCTGAGGGCTATAAATAGATAGCATCAAATCATGGAAAAGACAATACCAATACTTTCAGGCATCAGAAAAAATAAAAAAGAAAAAGAAAAAGCACTTTCATTTTTACCATATTCCCTAGTCTTTCCTTTTAACCTGATTATGCCCAGAATTGTAATGGGAAGCTAAACTGACTATGTTTGATTCTCTTCATATGTATGTCTAAAAGCTGCAAACACTAACAGTGCTCTGAAGCATTGCAGCAATTCTGAAACAGGGTTTTCTTTTTCTCTCTTCATACATATACCAAAGGATTGTGCAAGACCTCTTCTCAAGCTGTTTTAGGAGATGCCTGCAAAGATCTTTGTCTCAGCTTTCCTAAGAGTCCAACACAGTCAGTGAAGGAATGCTGTACACCATTAACAGTATAATTTTTGCACTCACATAGTATACGACAACACTGGAGATTAACATTTTGGGGGTGCTTTTTGAGGTTTATTATAATATTTCTTACCAAACAGGATGGGAAGAACTCAAAAGCAGTTTTATTTAGAGAAGATCTCTTTTGAAATTCAGAAGTATGAAGTCTAGTTTCCAATCGGTTATTTATCAAGTGTGTTTGGATGGTTTTATATGTTTTGTAAGTAGAAATACTTACAGAATCACAGAATCGTTAAGGCTGGAAAAGACCTCAAAGATCATCAAGTCCAACATCTCAACACCACTTTGTCAACTAGATCATGGCATTAAGTGCCACATCTAGTGTTCTTGTTTGAAAACAAAACCAGTGAGACACTCCAAGTCAGAAATACAATTTATTAGGAAAAGGGAAAAGGAAAAACCAAATACATAAAATAATTCAAAAGAAAAACCACTGACAGGGTCAGAATACAACCTGACACCCTCCGGTTAGGGTGGTGGTAGCAGTCCAGATGAAATGGTCTTGTTGAAGTGGTGATCCTGTAGAAACGATCTGGTAGCTCTTGTCCTCTGGAAACCAGTGGGTTAGGGCAGCTGTTCCTCTGGGAATCCAATGGAAAGACTGCCTGTTGTGTCCCAAAACCCCAGATTATATCCAGGTGGGGATGCTTAGCTCCTCCCCCATGGGCAGAGTATTTCACAGTGGGCTGTTATCATTCTGAGTCATGTGGTGGGTCCATTAAACAGAAATGGCTCCTGGAGGGAGTTATCTCTGAGTCATGCAGCAAGGCATTGATGGGCCCATTTGCAGGAGATAAGGACCCTCCTGGTTTCAGCAGCTCTTGAGGATGGGGATAGAATACATCTTTATATTGCAACCTAGGACATCCAGTCATTTCCTGAGCACCTTCAGAGAGGGTGATTCCATTACCTCCCTGGACAATCTGTTCAAATGTCTGACCACCCCTTCCATAAAGAAATTCTTCCTGATGTCCAGCCTGAACTTCCTCTGGCAGACCTTGGGGCTATGTCTTCTTGTCCAGCGCTTGCAGTACAGAGTACCCTTTAACAAGGTCTATTGGAAATCTTTTTACAGAACCAGTATGACTGTGACAAGCATATTCAAATAATGTTTGATAGCAATGTAAGTTTCCTTTACGTTTTGGAGATATAACTGAAGACCTCAGATAGACTTCTATTATGAAGCTTGGTCTCAAGGAAATGTAGAGAAAGATTCAGACACTATTTTCCCTACAATAGTAATTATAAGGATGTCCATAAGTCAAAAATATAGTATGACAGCTTTTAAGAAGATTTTTCACCTTTTCTTCAGAGATGTCTAACAAATGTGATATTTTTTGCTATAGCTATAGGTGTCCCTTTAGTAAAAATAAGTTATCTCAGAAGAGGTTTTAAAGTTCAGGTATTTCTGTGGTTTTGGATCTTCTAGTCTGCAGAGTTGTCAAATTAGTTTGTAATTAACAAAGACGAATCTGCAGTATCAATATTATCAGTTCCACCCTGTTTGCATTAGATTGCTGGTGAATACATGTTTAAACAAATTTTATAATTAAGTAGGATGGGATCTTTGAAATCCATCTGTTCCAAACCGTGTTCAAAGCTAGTCAAATCAGGTCAGGTTGTTTAGAGTGATGTCCAGTTGCATCTTAGGTACCTCTAAGATTCCCAGCCTCTCTGGGCATCCTCATGTTCAACCACATTCAAGAGCTGTTTTGTTGCCTGATCATTTTTTGGTAAGTTTAAAAGAGCAATAATTTAAAAAAAATCAGATTTTCCTATTTTCTAGTTTGTTCCCATTTCATCATGTTTTATCGCTGTGCGCCTCCAATAATAGTCTGGAAACCTCATCTGTATGCTCTTATTATGTAATTATAATATCTTTCCTTAGTGCTGCATGAAGAAAGGCTTTCATGAAAATTGTCAGTAACAATTATATGCACTGTTCATTGTTCATCAATTTTATTAATTGAGCATCCCTGAAAACAATAATGTGTAGGCAAAAATATATAGTCTGCATAAGTTCCCATTATTCCATTAGCTTATTTATTCACTCTGGTTTGTGAAAAATTAATTTTAAAAGAGTAAGAAATCAGCTAGAATTCATAAAGCTTCCAAAGCTTTATGAAATCCAAATTCATTAGATAATTAATTCCTAGGAAATAATTTAGCTACTTTGACTTATAATGGAGCTTGGAGCAGGGAAAACAGTACCCTCCTAACAAAACTCAAACAGATTGGTTCCTAATTACAATGTTATATGTTCCAGAGTCATGTAGTCTTTTGGGTTTTGTCTGTATTCTTCTCTGAGAAGAGATATCCATATAAAACAGCTGCAGCTCCAAAAGGACTTTAAGTGGTAAATTGATTTGATTGATTCAAATTTGATTACATACTGGAAACACATTTCGTTCAAGTTAAGCACATTAGCACACATCAGTTAGAATAAAATTCCAATTGCTTCTTTGTTATTCATTAATGGAACTTAATGACTCCAACAAAACATTAATGAAGAAAAAATATTGGCTTGCATAATTCATTTGGAAAAATTAATTAATTGTTGTATTAAGGGCAGTGTATTCCATGGAGTAATTACTGAAGCTTTGGTGGGGAATACTTCATGATATTTATTTTGCAAGCTGTTGTTTACTCCTTTCATTTCACATTGATTTTGTTATGCAGATAGTATAGTTTTCCTGCAGAAGAAAATGAAACACACTTCGTAATGATGCTCCTAACTAAATATTTGTAATTGATAGGGTTGACAGTTTGACACTCAAGCTGTTGACATGATGTTTACTACTTCCAGCACCTACTGGAAAGATGAGAAAATTTGACAAGAGATAACATGCAAAATCAAGAAAGACCTTTGATAGAGCCAATTCATCTGTTCCAGTGTACAACACAGATAGTCACTTCTGCTCAGCTGAAAATTTCTAACAAGTAGCAAATAACTTCTGGAGCCATATTTTCTTCTTGCTGACATCCATTGAGATATACATGAGAATTTCCCATAATTCCTTAATAAAGACTGTCTTATATAAAGAAACTGTCTTAAGAAACTTCTTTTTTTTTCTTTTTTTGCTTTCTTTTCACCAATCAGTTATTCTGTAAATAAGGCAGATAGAAGTTCACTGTAATTTCTGCTTTCAAAGGAGTCTTAGTTCTTTACTGAAGCTAATTACCAGTTGATAAAATTAATTTTAATTAAAACATGACATGTAAGTGGTTTTAGGTGAAGTAGCAAGTAGCTTTATTGACAGCAAAAAATAAGTTTACCTGCAGAGATATAGTTCACTGGAGCCAAGTGTCACTTACCTTGGATATCTGAGAAGGTATATCCAAGGTTTTATATGTTGGATATCTGGATAATGAATATCTGAGAAGAAAAAAACATTTAAAATACCAACAGCTCCTTTAAATTATTCTCCAAGGACAGAAGACTTTTTTAGATTGTTTGTTTTGCTTTTTTCCTTTCATGGAAAAGATATGTTCTTTTATCAGTGTTAGGTGAAAGGGAAATATGTGAGTGAAAATATTGCATACTTCTAACCAGAATGTCAGAAGAGCCAGGTCACTGAGCACTTGGAAGACTCTGCAGCCTCTAGATGTAAAGTGGAACCATATGTCATCATATTTATAAAACTGTCCAAAATAAAGCAGGGGTTTGTTCTGTAGCTGGTTTCTTGATGCTGCTTAGAAATTCAGTGGGTTTAATGAACAGTGTGTGGCTGTGTAATTTTAGCTGATTAATCATTTCTTCAGCAGAAAAGCAAAAGCTGTTTGTTTATATGACTTTTGGCATTTTGATCACAGACCATGCTCCATGTCTGATTGGGATTTTCTCTTTTTCCTCTTTAGGAATTACTTTTAGCAACTTCTGCTGTCTAACCAGCAAAGAAACTGCCTGACCACGAGAGATATGATCCAAAGCTTGCTGTAATTTATGTGATCTTCTCCCTGCATTTAGTAGGATTTGCATTAAATTTTGCACTTAGAAATATGTATAGAACATGGTAGAATACAAACAGATGGTGGAGATGTGTTAGTTTAGGTGGTCAGAGGTGGAATTAATTACTAAAATCCTCTAGAATTTTTTTTTTTTTTTTGGTGGCAATTTTTGAACAAATGTTTAGTCCTTTCAACAGTACTAATGAGGAATGAAACAAAATACTAGTAGCAAGCAATCCTCCTGTGTTTGGGTGGGGAGGGAAGGTCAAGAGACAACCTTTTTCCATATACTTTTATGATAACAGAGAAGAGTATGTAAATTGAGTTAGAAATTGAAACTCACTACCAAATAAAGACATAATTTTGCTTCATCATGAATAAAAAAAAAAGAAAAATAAAAAAGCAAAGAAAAAAAAGTACGATTAGTAGAAGTCCTAAACTTTCTGTTCATCAGCTTCTGACTGCTTCTAGGTAAGGCTTTCCAATGAAGCTGAAAATGACCCACAATATCAAAGGTTCAGCATCTTCTGTGCCTTTTACTGTTTGGTAAGACTTTACTGTCATGACAGGCTGGATTTTCTGATGTTTTTGAGAACAAAGGACAAAAACAGGAAAGAATCAGAAGAAGACAGCTCTCGGGTGCTGCTGGGGATTTAAGTCTTCCATCTCTCTCCTGACAGTCAGCGCCAGGCCAGCAGCAAATGAAAGAGAGAAACAATGAAAAACAAGCCTTTGTTTTTTCTCTTAATTTTCAATGCATGAACATGTCACATGCCACACGATGGCAGCACAGGCTGCAAAATGCAGAGGAGTTGCTGTACATAGAAAAGGGGACAAACAGATGATTTAACGTTGAAGTTCCTGTCTTGCAAATGCTACTGAGGGGTAAGGTATCACTGAACATTAACTGGCTGCAAGGTGAGGTTTGCCTGTACCCAAGTCACATCTACAGAGATCACTTTTCCAGCAAAGACTGTCTTTTTGAGATTATATAGGTATTTCATCTCAGAATTATAAGGACTTTATTGTCTCTAGTGACCTTTTTCTTTCCCACTGCCTCATTTTCTGTGTTTTCTTTAAGCAGAAGTAATGCCTTCATCTCAAGATGCACTGCTGCACTCTGCTCCACCTGCACAAGGTGAAGGTTACAGCTTAGCTGGACAGGGCATACTTGAAGGTGGAGAGTGGTTCTAGCAGAAATCTTTGCTTTCCACATACATCTGTCTCTGGCACCATTTCAAAGATTTCAGGTTTCAAAAGGAAAGGCAAAATGAACCTCAGGAAGGTAAATACACTGTAATTTTGAAAACTGATTGAAGGCAGGCTTGGGAGCTGTGAAGAAAAAGGGCTGGGTTTGAAAGCTGAACAAGGTGCCCTTCTCTGCTGCCTTTTTAACTTCCCCTTTGTTTGTTTTTTTTTTGTTTTTTTTTTTTTTTTTTTACTTCCTTTCTGTCCCAGAAATTCTGGACATCTGACTTTGTACCCCTTTTTCATCTGCTGGTGATTAAGTTGTACATAGCAGACAAACACATACCAAATGAAAATACAAAAATAATAGCAGTTACAAAAAAGAAATCACCATCTAGAAACAAAATTGGATACATCACTTTGTCTGGATGTGTGATTACGACACCTTTTAATTCTCTTTCACCCTAACATGATTTTGTGGTTTATTACTGCAGCCTTTAGTCTGCATTTCGCTTGTTTGCAGCAGTCCAGGATGCAGTTTGGGTTGGAACAGATTATTAGAACCTCTTGCTTTTCTGCCATCTCATGCTGCCATCCTGAGGCCAGTTCCCGCAGTGCCTGGAGCTGCACACGCTGCTGGCTGGCTGTGTCGGGACGCACAAGCACTGTGCATCCCTACCTGCTGAGAGACCACCCCAGATCAAAGTTTCAATCTACTGAGAATCATCGCAGTTTCAGAGGGAGCTCAAGATAATTGGGTTTTTTTTCATTCCAATGAGTTAAATTAAATTTCACTTTTAGTAAGCATTCAAGTTTGTCTTGTACTTTTAGTTCATATTTTCAGTCTGAACCATGCAATTACCATTTTTACAACTGAAAGTTAGATTGTGTAGTTCTTCACTTGATTATGCCAGGCACAATCACTCTTTGCCTTTTCTGGGTCATAGATTATCTGTCTGTCTTGTCTTGGCCACAATAACCCCCTGCAACATTATAGGCTGGGGACAGTGTGACTGGACAGTGCTCAGGCAGAAAAGAACCTGGGGTGCTGGTCGATGACAGACTGAACATGAGCCAGCAGTGTGCCCTGCAAGTGGCCTAGAAGGCCAATGGCATCCTGGCCTGTGTCAGGAATAGTGTGGCCAGCAGGAGCAGGGAGGTTATCCTTCCCCTGTATTCAGCACTGGTGAGGCCATGCCTTGAGTGCTGTGTCCAGTTCTGGGCCCCTCAGTTTGGGAAGGACCTTAAGACACTTGAATGCATCCAGAGAAGAGAGACAAGGCTGGTGAGGGGCTTGGAACACAAGCCCTGTGATGAATGGCTGAGGGAGCTGGTGGTGTTTAGCCTGGAGAAAAGGAGACTTAGAGGTGACCTTATCACCCTCTACAAGTTCCTGAGAGGTGGCTGTAGTCAGGTGGGGGTTGGCCTCTTTCTCTAAGCAACAAATGTCAGAACGAGAGAGTCTCAAGTTGCATCAGGGGAAATACAGGTTGAATATTAGGAGGAAGTTTTTCACAGGAGTGGTAAAATGTTGGAATGGCCTGCCTGGGGAGGTGGTGGAGTCGCCATTCCAGGATGTGTTCAAAAGAAGACTGGATATGGCACTTGGTGCCATGGTTTAGTTAAGGTGTTTAAGGCTTGGGTTGGGTTTGATGATCTTGAAGGTCCCTTCCAACCCACCCATTCTGTGATTCTGTGTGTAGTGGTGTATAACTCACCACTGGTTATCTTCGGGTCCTAAAGGCTGTCCTAGAGTTTGGGAGGATGAGTACATCACCTTCATAGCTGTGCACTCTTTTTATGTTTTGATCATAGGAAAAAGCCCTGAAATGAAACTGGATGTTGCCAAGCTTTGGGATAACACACATGAAGATGAGTGAGGCCAGCCAGGTGAATGGAAGCTGAGAGACACAGCAGGAGCCGGGAATTGTGACCATTAGGATAACAAAGGTCATGATGCCAGCTATGTGGGTGGGCATGGAGAAGGAGGCAGGAGACAAAACCTCAGGAGCACAAGTGAGACTGTTGCAATACTGGCACATGGGGAGACTATGAGGGTATAAAAGCCCAGGGGTTCCTTGGCTGGGAATCCTCCTCAGACACACCAGCTAGGGCTGTTCCTGTGTTACTGCACAGTGAATAAATGGCTTTATGGAACAAGACATCTGGAACTTTGCCGTAGGAAACCTGGGTAAAACTGGTGAGGAAACCTGGTCTGATTGTATGAGTGAGGTGTGTGAGGAGTCAGATGGGGGACCCATTAAATCACTGGAGCCTCCTGCTGTGGAGGGGTTTCAGTCCCAGCAGTGAAAGTCTCTGACATCAGGAGTGCAAATTCCGGAGAGGCTTGTGAATGGGCAGACTGGGAAGTTTCCTTAACAAATGAGCCCCACGAGTTTCTATTACAGCTCACAATGACAGAATGGGTAAAAAGATTGGGTTCAAAGTGACATTTACTCCTCTGTTCAACTGTGGATTCCTCTGTGTCAGGGAAATCATCTGCTTTGGCCCCAATAAGAAGAATAGTGTCAAAATATAAAATGAGTCCTGTTATAGACTGGACTAGTAGTTAATGTAGTCCTGTATTGTGTTTCTAAAATAAATTGCGGACATTTTAAATGATGAACCATAAAACTAGTTAGTTATTAGTAATAAAATTGTCTGTTTTCAACTAGTGTTGGTCTTCTAAATTGAAACTCAGTTCCTTTAACTGTTGTCTCTGACATCCTCCCCAATGCAGTGTAGTTTTCCTTCTTTGTGTAAAACATTAATTCTTCAGAATTGCATAAGAGCTAGCCTGTCTCCATGTGGCTTACTGTAATATTTAATTTTAAATATTTTCTTATTTAGGATCAGTGGATTTGTTCAGGATGGAACTTTACTGACAAGCACAGGGTGGTGCTTTCAATAGGAGGATCCAAGTTTCCCAGATTCTCTTTCAATCAATAACTGCCATCAGGATCCTCAAAAAACACTGAAAAAACCCTCAGATAAACTTCTTTTCTGACATCTGACAGCAGAAGAAATGGAAATGTAGCAGTAGAAAGTTTTAGGACAGGAGAAAGAACTTTCAAGCTCTCTGTTTCTCAACTTACTATTGTGAAGTACATTAATCTGTAAAACTGATTCAGGATCTTTATCCTGTGATCCTAAGTTAAACCAAGAATGCATACAGCCTGTATCTAAATGCCCTTTCTAAAACTTCTACCAAAATGCATCAAATATGGAATTCTAGTGTTCTTTTCTGCAGGGGTTTCTTTGGGAAAACTTGAAGTGCTAGAACTAGTGGAAGTCACTTCTGGAACTATTACATGCCCTTTTAGCATGAATTGGTACAAGTATTTCTTATATCTGTAAGTACATGTGGCTAGATTTGCATTAATTTTCATTGTTTGGGGTTTTTTCTTTAAAGCAAACTTGTGATATGATTTAATTCTTGCCTATAGAAGATTTCCTAGGTAATAAATTGAGAAGTGAGCTTGGAGGAAATCAGCTTGTAACACATTAATGATAATATTATAATTAAAATATTCATGTTTTTTTGAAACTTTGATAATTATGAAAATCAATGCAGTAGAGACACTCAGTTTTCATGAATATTAGGATAAGAGGAGAAGCCCATATTACCTCAGCTGGAATAGAGAGCAAATCTTTTCCTTTGTAGTAACATGAAATACAGAAACATGAAGTGTGTGAATAAGTGTTTTACATAAACTATAATTATCATTCTGATGAAAAAAAAAAGTCATGTTTCCTGTTGTAAGATGAATGAAAATATTTATACTCCTATGAGTAGATGAGAGGAACAGTGTAAAAAGCAGCACCGTATGATAAAATCCAGATGGAATACTGAGGTGCTGCTACATCTGTTGACTGGAGAAGCACCCAACTGTGTTAGGCAGTGTTGTACATCTGATAATGCTGTCCTTTACCTTTCAATCAAAGTTCTTTGATTCACTTCTGTCATGGTTAACCTCAACAGGCAGCTAACACAGCCTCTTGCTCACTCCCCTGCAGAGGGGTAGGGGAGAAAATAAGAAGAGCAAAAGTGTGAAAACCCATGGGTTGAGATAAGGACAGTTTAAGAGGAAAAGCAAAGGCTCTGCACAGAGCAAAGCAAAATAAGGAATTAATTCACCACTTCTCATTGGCAGGAAGGTGCTCTGCTGTCTTCAGGAAAACTGAGCTCTATCACACATCAGAATTATTTGGGAAGAGACATTCCATAACTCCAAATGTCCTTCCTTCCACCTTCTTCCCCCACTTCTGGTCAGCTGGGGTCAGCTGTCCTGACTGTGCCCACTCCCAACTCCTTGTGCTCTCCTAACTTCCTCACTGGTTTGGTGGGGTGAGAAGCAGAAAAGACCTTGATTCAGTGCAAGTGCTGCCCAACAATAACAAAAACACCCCAAACTTATCAATGCTATTTCATCCCAAACCCTTACCATAGCACCGTTCAAGCTACTATACTCCAGCCAAAACCAATACAACTTATTTAGAGTGCACACTCTGAAGTGTAGGCTCTTGTTTTTTTCTGCTTGTACAGGGTAAGCACAGTAAACCTCTGACCCATGAGTCTTGCTATTAGCTGGAGTAACTTCAGACACTGCAGTCTTGGGCTACAAAGCTGTTACCAGCCCTCTTACAGGAATGAAAGACTGAGGCAAAGAAAATTTGCTGCAATACTAAAAGCATACTGTTTCTCCACCATTATACATTTTTACTCTCAGCCTTTGTTTCAGTGGTGTAAGTTCTCTTGTGTTTTTCAAGCAACTGGAATAGTTTATGCCACTATCTTGGCGAAAGAGTTTGTCTTAGCCACTGCTGTTCTAAACTGGTTCATGTTCACTGGGAATTGGCCCAAGAGACGAATGCTGCAAACCTGAAAGAGCACAAAACATAGAGAACTGCCAACTTGCTCTTCTCTGCATTTGCATCTTAGATATTAGTGATGTTCATGCACTCCATCCTGGTTCACTTTTCCCGTGAAGCTCAAGAGTTACTACTTAGCAATAAGAGGGATTTTTGCCATAATTTATTTTGCTTCTAGTCTTCATTTCCTCTGATAGCTACTACACCACAATATTATTATTTTTTACATGAACATCAAAATCTTTTGGGAATGCACTTGTTAGGAACAACAGTGGAAAAAAGTGATATAGCAGTTCTGGCTACACAGCACAGTGCAGACGAATAGGAACAGATCTGCACAGTAAATTGCCTGTTGTTGAAGGGCAGTGTCCACACCACAGGACAGGGCAATTCATGATCAGCTACGGCTATTCTCATCCCAGAGGCTGTGTGCCCCTGTGTGTTTCATTGCTCAAGGTGAAGGCCAAAAACCAGGACAGAGAAAAAGAAAATACAGTGGAGAAACAAAGAACTTTGACAAGCAAGAAACAGAGATTATGTTGATGACATATACCTAAGGAAGCTAAACTAAAGATCCACCCTTCAGCTTCTGAACTCTTGCTTCCAGGCACTCACCAATCACGTTTGCGGTTTGGTGTTCTGCAACAGGTTATTCACTTTGAAGAGCTTGATCTTCCTTAGAGTTTAATCTTCCTTTCGTATATGATTTTCTGATGATTGTGTTGGCCCAGTTGCCTCACAGGACATTATATTGTAATGTTCCTTTCCAGAAGAGTAAATTCAAGACATGTCTTTTGGCAAAATTAGTTTTACTGGGTGTCTCATGTGGCAAGAGTCAGATTTAGTTGCTCAACATTTCTCTTCTTCTATTGCAATTATGTTTGATCTTATTCACAATTGAGTCACTGTTGAGGGAAATTTTGCAATCATTGTTCTTTGAGAATTTTTATTATCATAGCAATTTTGTTGGGAGCCAATTAAATCATGTTGGTAAGACATGTTTGGACAGTAAAAGGAAACTGCCTTGTAGCAGCAGAACAGTACTCAGTAAGAGTGTCAAATCACATCAGGTAGCAAACCTCATGAACAAATATATGAATTTCAGCTTTCTATCTAAAGCAGGTTGCATGACCAAAATAGAGGCTAGGAAGCAAGTCAATGTAAACTAGAAATGTGTACCTCTGTCAATGGATGCAATGCTTTCAAATGTATTTTGCTTTTCTTTCTCATTGCTCATCTCACTTCTCCCTTCTCTCCTCATTTATTTTCTTTTGTTTTCATCAATTTTATTCATTGAGCAACTAATAATTTTAGCATTTTGAAAGGGTTGCTGGAGTAGATGTTTTCTCTGCTCATTTCATCTTATGACATTTATTTCCTGTGTGTACCTGGAAGGTAAAGGAATATTTTATATAAATGACAAAGACAAATACAGAGGAAATACCATTTTGAGAAACAGAAAATGTTGATTTCAGAATATGAGGAGACAGTATTATTCCAGTAAATATGAATAATTTCTTTCTCAGTGCATTAAAATGCTAATGATTTTTTTATATAAGCTCAAAGATGTAGCTGATGCAATACTTCAACTTTTTTTTAACTTGGCTCAAAAATTGTTTTGAACAACTCATATTCACACAGCCATTATCTGCACTTAATCTAACTAGTTTTGATATGTGCCTTCTGCCTTGATCTTAACTACTTTTAATATTCTCTCCATTCTTAGTATGATGCTATCAGTTGTCCCAGATTCTGCACCTACTATGTCATCAAAAGTTTTCTGTGCTTCACTAGCAAGATGTTCACCAGTTTCTGCACAGCTACAGACTTACAAGTTGATCCAGCCAAACAAACTCTGTTTTCCTTGTGCATTTGAGTTTCACACCCTGGGGTGAATATGACCTTAACTTAAATTATATCAAGAAATTTGTCACTTGATGATTTTAAAATATTTAACCTGTCTCCTTTCTGCTTTTATTGCAATGAACCTGTCTTTCCATGTGGAGTGACCCAGAAAAATGCTGTAGCTGTTGCTGAAGGCAACCAGAAAAATATTATATCCTCATGTATCTCTAAATTTAGTGAAATACGATAAGAAGCCCTTGATGAACGTCATGCAATATGAATTTAGGGATGACTTCTTACAGTCTCAGATGGAAGAGAGGTTTATAGCAGATGCCAGGTCTCACATGCTTTTGACAAACTGCTGGCTTGTACATACCAACATTGGGCAAGAGTGTCCCAGTCATCAAAGCAGTTTCTACACTAACATTTCTCTCTAGAGTACTTTGACATAAATGTCCAAGTCACCCCCACTTACTGCATGCTGGTGCAGTTCTCAGACCAGTTCTGTTAGCAACAAATTGAATTTGTTTAGGAGGAAACTCAACCAAAATCTCTGCTCTGTGTGTGTGTACATAAAATACACTCATCACTCCTAATGGTGATACGAAGCTTCAACTGGTGAGCAGCCTCAAAGGGCCTTTAATCACAGGAAGGGGATGTTCCTGTCAGGGAACCAGGTTAAGTCTTGGCTGAGGTCACCTGAAATTGCCCTAATCATCCTCAATGTGTAAGCAGAGGCCTTGGCACCAAGCACTTTAACCTACAGATCCAGTGTTGGTGTGACAAATTTTTTGGTAATGTAAAATTAATGTGGAACTCCTACAGCCCCTGTAGGATCAGCCTCTGTGGTTCTGGTCACTCATTCATGGAGTGTGCAGCATGGTTCTGGAAAACTCACCTCATGCCAGCACTTTTGAGCACCATCACACAATGGTTTAGCTGTTGGAATTTTAACAATATTTTAAAAGGAAGGGACTGCTCACTTTTAACCAAGCAGATCTACGAAAAGGACAAATAATTTCCAAATTTTATTTTTACTCTATTTCAGTCCTGTCTTGCAATTATTAACTTGTGCAACAATGCTTCAATTTACTTTCAGTAAAAGGGTTGAGCAAGGTTTCAAATTTAGGTCTGTTTTCATGATGCTTACTGATCAATGTTCTCCCTGATTCATTCTAAGACACATTGTATGTAGATGCTTATTAGGTCATAAATGTTGAATTTTTTGGCTATATTTTGTTGCAATGGCCCATAGAGGGGAAATCTATGCTGTGCATATCCTGTGATGGACGCGATGAGTATGGGTCTGTTATCCTAATGTCAAAAACTTCAATTAATTATTTGCATTTTTTATCTGAATTCACATACATCATGGTGCATTTATACTCTATCATACCAATAGCTGAACAATATTGTGTTTCCTGTCTTTTGCAGTTCCTGTTTCTACCATACTCTTGTTCCCATCCATAATGGAAACAACTTTCAGTCATAGCTGTGGTCCTTGTTAACACTAACAGCACAGCATGAACAGCTTCATGCACAGATGTCAGGAAAGGGAGTTTTCCGTCAGTCTGGTCTGTACTCACAGATTTTTATGCACATAAATTTATGTCAAACTGATGGCCACTGTCCCACACCTGGTTACAAGTCCACAGTTGAAAACATAACTGCAGCTTCCAGGATCAGCTGATTGCACAGATTATCACTTCCTTAAATCAAATGCTGCGTTTCAGCTGCAATAACAACAAATCAGAACTTTATTTTATTACACCTGCCCTACTTTTTTTTTTTTTTTTTTTTTTGACCAATTAAACCACTTCTTATCTTTCAAGCAGAAGTAACTGCTTTGCAAGTGCTTAACTGCTCAACAGCTTTCAGGGTTCATCTTCCCTGTTAAAATGACATCAAAGACACTCTTCATCCCATCTACATATTTTCCTTTTTTTTTTTTTGTATATTTTATTGTGTGCATGTATATGTCCCCGGAAAAATATAGAAAGCATTTAAGGTCTAGAGAATGAGTTCCAAACTTCATATTTATCAGCAGCAAACTGTCATAGGTGACACTAGGCTCAAATGTTATTAGGAGTTCCAGCTTTTCCATGACTGTATTGAGTTTGAGGAAATATATAGTGCTGCATTCTTGGCAGGCTTGTATTACATTGCTGGCTGCACTCTCCTCTCCCCTGCAAACCCATTTTCAGAAACATTATAAAGAGCAGAGCTGGCCTGTTCTCCCAGGCCGGGCACTTCCTTCAATGCCTGCCCATGGCTCAGCAGCAAGGGCTGCTTAGCTGGGGCACAGGCTGGGAAGGGTGTCGAGATGTGCACCCTCACTACAGGGAAGGATGAACAAATTGAGGCAGATATTGCTGCCAGGAACTCTCATTCCTGCCAACAAGTCATCTTTTAGTATGCATTTCAGCTGACCTGCCCTCTCACATGCTCCTAATTGAAGGGTGAATACTGCAAAAGTGCTGAAAGCAGATGGCGCGGGTTTTTTTAAATACTCTGTGGGGGACTTAGAAAGAAATGCATACTCCTCCAAAAGTGATAGCTCAGAGACCTTCAATTGAGTATTATATCTTAGACGTTTGCATTAACACCCTCTCTCAGTACTCATATATCAGACTAACAGAAAGCAGAGCAGTTTTTGGAAAAATTATATACTTTTAATAATAATGATGAGGGAAATAAAGTTTATTCTTCTCAGTGTTTACACCTGATTTCATCCAAAGACAAGTGAGCCTTACCGTGAATAAAGAGGGCATAGCTATTTCCAACATCTTCCTGCCACCATTTCTCTGGTAAGAGTAAACCATGTTTTTTTCCATATTTTTCCTCATACTCATGTTACAGACCAGTGTTATCCATGCTATACTATCACCAGTACACAAATTAAGGAGACAGCTGTCCTAGGAAACAAATTATATAAAACATCACTGGTTAGGAAAAAAAAATTATTATTTTGTCCTAAATCTAGAACAAAATAGGGTTAATATTTTATCAAAAAATTTGCCCCCCATGCAATTTCTGTTAGATAAAAACCAATAAAGCTAACACTGCAAAGGTTATGATTGTTTGTAATGCTACCCCACATAATGGTATGATCTTTAAATTGTACTTATGATATTGTTATTTCCTTCATAATTATTAAAAATAATTATCTGTTAATAAAAGATTAACTGTTGTGTAAATTTTTGCTGGCTGTTACTAGCACTGTAAGTCTGGAGTTCTAAATATCTTGTTAATTTGAGAGAAAAAGACTCAAACCTTAGCTTCAGTAATAGACTTCCACTGGTCATCAGCAAAGGTTTTTTTATGTTACTACAGAATTTATCAGTGGCATGAGAAAATATTGTATCCTTTGATTACTACCTAAAGGCTTCCTGTGTTTGCTTTATGTTAGCGTTATATACATAATTTCTTCCGTTTAGTTTTGTTACTGATATAGTAACTGATTGAGCTGTGTACAAAACAAAACCCAAGACATAAAGTGATCTCAAGGAAAAGGTGCCAATCACTTTTGTGTTCTAGAGCACAGAGGAATCGTAAAACCTCATCATATACTCTTTGATCTGGTCAAATTACAGCCTCCTTAGAGTGGGAGGAAAGAGTTGGGACTTTATGAGCTTATTTCATTTTTAGCCATTATGTGATAAGTTTGTCATGGTTTGGTTGTAATTGTGGAATGGATTAATTATAGGTTGATCCAGCAAAGTTACCTGTATTTAAAGAGTTGTGTAATGCTTCCGTGTTTGCCCAAGACTGCTTTCAGTCTAATAATTTCAAGCGATAAAGATCATTTGCAATGAAAATCTAAGTTGTTTGGCCTTAGGTGGAGGCTGACTTTTTTCTCAACAGCATATTTAACTTTAGCGCAAAAATCTAATGCTTTCCTAGAAAGTGAAAAAAAAAATCACATGCACACACATACAACCTTCCTGCCCAAAGGTTTCAGCATCTCTAGTTTTTTCAGTAGAAGTTTGACTACCTCCATGGGGTTATTCTCTTTAGTCATATGTGTATTCTTAGTTACATGTATATTGGTATCATGCCTGTCCCACATGATCAAATTAGGAGTCTGATTTGCAATTTGCAAACCGCCTATGAATGTCTGTTGGCTCATATGCAAAGAATGACCTTTCTGAAACAAGCTTTGTCTAAGGATGTTTAAAATTGACCAAGGATTTCCTTTCAATTGCCACTGTAACCATAATTTTCTAACTGGAATTAGATACAGAGGTGGGATTAATTTGACCAAATAGAAACCTTTATCTTCAGACTGAATGAATCATGATTCAAAACTCTATTATCTAAATCTCTGCTAACTAGAAATTCACTGTGTGATGATTACCTCATGTGTAGATGCCTACATTTTTAAAATGTAAGTTATATAGGTTATTTGCCTTTTCCTCACAGATCCTGGTGTGCAGACAGCCCTCTCAGATTCAGATTACACAGAAGCTAGACTGCAAGAAGAGAGGGCAAATTGCAAAAGAGGTGTTTGACATATTAACAAAAAAAAAAGACAAAACATATCTTTTGAGAGGTAAGAAATGATACCAGCATTCACACAGAGACATGTCCTGAGGCCAAGGCTGAGAACAAAAACAAAGGAGAAGAGAAAACTAGGATAAGAAAGGGATCTGGAGGCTAGAGCTAGAGGAAAAGTCCCAAAATAGTATGAGGAGGCTGGGATCAGAGAACAGAACAAATTGCTTGGGGAGTTGCTTGAAAATAAATAATGTCATTTTTCCATAACATTTGAAGCTAGTACTTTGGAGTTGCAGATTTCTTCAAGGTATTTGCTGATGGAAAGCATTACACACAGAGTTTTCAACATGTCTCAGCCAAAATAAGAGTCTAGGTGTTTGAAAACTGCTCAAAACAATGTACTGCTTCTCTAGATCTCCTTCTTTAACTTTGCTGATCATCAGTATTAACTTTAAATTCAGCAAATCTGATTTTTATACATAACCCTTTTTTTTTTTTAATGTCACAGATTTATCTGAAGACATTATAGAAGTTTGAATGAATATACACATTGTTCCACTGGAATATATACTGAAGGGTAATAATCAATAAATATTTCAGTGGAAATCAACACTAATCCATGGGAAAACTCACATTGTCCCCTAAAAGAAAGATAATCACAAAAGTTGTGACACCAAAAGAAAAACCACAACAAACAATTACAGATTTGATGGTAGTCTATATTTTCTGTTAGACAAGCTGGTGTGCTTCTCGTCTCACATATATTTTTGTTCTAATAAGATAGTCCTTTTAACCTAAAACACTTGTCTTATATTCATTCAGAAGGCTCTGAAAGGGATTAAAAGAGCAAGAACAACATGTTGTGTAGCAGTCTCCTGATAAAAGAATGCTTTGCCCCCTTACTCTCCCCCTAGGAAAATAAACAAAACCAGGAAAAATGTTAAGATCAGTGAGAGACCTTGAAGCCCATTTTCATTGTTATGCTTAAGTAGAGCCTCAAATTGAGGTTGACTGAGGCTGAGGTGACTCAGTTTCAGGTCTTTTTTTCTTTCCCCTCTCACCAGTTTCTCCATAGCTCAGTTACCCCAGCACGGTGCATGTAACCACTCCCCATCTCACGAGTATGGCCAGCGCACAAATGCTGAGCTCAGCCCTCTGATGCTGACTGGTCAATGAGGCAGCATGGAGTGTCACGGACCCTCTCCATGCTGCCTGTGTGACCTCACTCCTCCTCCTCTTACAGTCCCACAGCACCAAAAAACACAGGGCTGGAAAGAGGGGCACCCTTTGTATGAACTGAAAAACACCAGTGGCATAAATATTGACAAAGAGTGAATATTAAAGCAGGTTCACTGCCCTCAAAGCTGAGGAGGAGCAAGGTGTGCTCTCAAGAGAAGCATGTGAGCCCGCTGACCCTGAGCCACGCAGAGGCACCAGGAGGAAGCCACGAGTGGGTGACAGCAGCGGGTGACTCTCTGCTTCGAGGGACAAATAGACCCAGCTGCCAGTCTGTCCTGCTCTGTAGACAATTTTGCTCCTTGCTCACTGAGAACTTATGAGAGAGGATTAAGGAGTAGACAATGTGGGTGACAAGGTAGTGAGTGTCTGCATCCCCTGACCAAGAAGAACATGAGGCTTTCCATGGGCAGCCAGAAGCAGCCTCCTATCTGGTCCTCGTGGGGCATTTTTACTACCCTGATACCTGCTGGAATGGCATAAGCAGCACCTTGGCTGCTTAAAAAGCACAGTTTGGCAGCATAGGACCTGGGGGTCCTGGTGGGTACCATGAGTCAATGTGCTTTCCCCACAAAGGAGGCCAATGACATTTTGGGCTGCATGTGGAGTGTTGCCACACAAAGGACGTGATCCTTCTCTTCTAATCAGCACTGGTGAGGCCACACCTGGACCGCTGTGTCTAGCTCTGGGCTCCTCAGTGCAAGAGAGACATGGACATACTGGAGACAGTCCAAAAAAGGCACAAAAAATGATGAAGGGACTACAGCCTCTCTCTGATGAGAAAAGGCTGAGGAATGTGAACTGTTCAGCCTGGATAAGGTTCAGGGGTGATCTTATTAATTTATACCTGTACCTGAAGTGAAGGTGCATAGGTGGCAGAGCCAGGCTCTTTTCAGAGGTGCCCAGAACACAGGCAGCACCATCTGAAGACCAGGAAGTTTTTACTTTGAAGGTGACTGAGCACTGGAACAGGTTTCCCAGAGGCTGTAGTCTCCATCCTTGGAGATACTCAAAATCCACATGCTCCTGAACAACCAGCTGTTAAGTGACCATGCTTGAGAAAAGACATTGGACCAGAGGACCTCCAGACATCCCTTCCAATCTCAGCCATTGTGTGAATTTCTCTTTTCTTGAAGCTGTATAACCAAACTTACATTCCACTTGTCTCTTGATCATAATATCATAACCCCCACTATAGTGATATTCTACAGCTTTACATGCCAAACATATTAAAATTTGGGTTATCTACTGCTACTGGTTTTCAAATGGTTTTTATGAGGTTTGCAAAGCAGGCTGTGTATTTTTTACAAATTATCAGCAAGATGATAGAGTAATGCTTTGTACTCTTAATATCCTGAATTTGCCAAGTATAAACTTCAGCTAGACCCTGCCTCGGCTCATGCTGCAAGGACAACTACTACTTGCATTACAGCACAATAGTGACACAAAAGCACTGCATCAAAATTTAAAAATTCGATCTCCTTCAGAAATAGGCATACTTATCTTCATAAACTGGTTCATGCACAAGAAATGAAGTGTTTTTACAGAACATCCTTTTATTTTGCAAAAAATTTATTACTCACTGTTGTACAAAATAAACCTAAAAATATGATGTTAAGATAATTTTGACACAGCTAGGTAGATTGCAGATTACCTAGTTGCAGGGAAGAAATCTTCATAACTTTTAAGGCAATTCAAGACAGTAACAACAAGTGAATTATACATTTTGAAATATTCCATTTATAAGATTTACACAAATGTTACCTGGTACTTGGTATCTGTAAACTTTAATGCTTTATACAAAGTTTCCATTCACATATTTAGAAGATATAGTGAAAATAATATTTTGTAGCTCTTTTTTTAAAGCATCTCAATTCTAGTCTTGGTTTTACAGAAATAGCTGGTTCAACTCAGAATTTTAGTTTTTAAAAGAGATGAAGGAGTAGAAGTGATTCCAGATTTCTAGTTTGTTTAAAAATGGAAAAAAAAATTATCTATGTTTTCTAAAATGTAAAAACAAAAACAAAACAACAAAAAAAAAACCCAAAAAAACAAAAACAAAACAAAAAAAAAACCAAAAACAAACAAAACAAAAAAAAAAAACAAAACCAAATAAAACATTTTTAAGGTAAATTAGACTAGAAAAGTATTATTTTCATTTAAGTAATGTATTATTTTAACTCTAGGATGGTAGTTAACAACATCTGCTTAAAGCAGCCAACACTGATTCAATTTAAGCTCATTAAGACAAATTTGGTCTATTCTTTTAGAAAAGTACTACTACAGTATCTCATGAGGAAAGAAACCATACTCAAAGGGTTTTCTCTACACCACCCTCCAAGTAATTTTCAAAAGAGCGCAGTCATTATTTATCCTAGGTCCTTCTGAACCACAGGATTTTTTATATAATTTAAAATACAAACAAACAGAAACGCCACCAAACATTAAGAGAGGGAGAGGGAGATATTACTATTACCTTAAAAAGTGTATAGCCAATAACTAAACATAAAATGCAAGACAAAGCGCAAGAAAATCACTAGGGAACAGATCTTCACCTGACATAAAGTCAGCATAGCTCCACTGGCAACAGCAGAGAAATTCTGACTTGTACCAGTCACAGATCTGACTGTCCATGTACAGAAAATTTTGTTTATGTTAGTGATAAAGATGAGCAGTATTCAGAAGAGAAGTGTTAGCACACATTTTTTAAAAGAAGAAAGTTTGTAACACCTTGCTTCTCATCCAGTATTTTGCTGCTGATGACTGTCATTCTCTTGCCACTGGCAGTGTATTTACTTCAGGATTAATTCATTACCACTTTCAAATTACATAGTAAAATATATTTAACATTGGTCTATGAAGTTCTTAACCACAGCTAGTTCTTAGAAATATTCTGAAGCCCATTTACAGCCTAAAACATAAAGTTTTAAAAGTATTATTTTATAATGTTGCTAAGTTTCTATACTGTTATGGGTTTTCACTGACCTTAATTCTTATGGAATTAACTGCCACCACTGGAAGTCAGCAGTAACTGAAATTCAGAGCAGCATTTCTCTTGGTTGTTAGCAATTATTCCTATTACAGATCATTAGCTACAGTAAATTTTTTTAAGTATCTCTAAGGTGTATGTTTACAGAGCAAATCCTAAAAGCAGACTTATAGCTACAGAAATAAGTAATTGCACAAGTTTCTCATAGGCACCAAGATGTTCTTTTAAGGCACAAGAGACTTCCCAGAGTGCAGAAGACAGATTACTTAACCAGGAGTGCAAATATTAAAAAAGCATTTAAAACGTAAGGAGCAGAGGTGGAATACCACCTGCTGCTTAAGGCAGCATTCAAGTTCCACTACTGTCATCTGCCAAAGGTATTTCAGACTTTTGTGTGCTTGTGTATATATATATATAGTGTATATGTATGCTTAATCTAGTACAGTAACAAATGGGATTCAGATGGTTTCTGCCAGAGATGTGTGTAAACGCTGACCTCTGCAACTACCCCAAATTACACTCAAAACAGACGGTTTCTCCCACTGTAATTCTGCATCTCAATAAAAACGTATCTCAAAAACACATTTTTACCACTGTTCTCAATCCATTCGAGCCTATCTTCTCTCAAGCTCTACTTCCAAAAAGAAACAGTTTAATGAAGTCCATAGTAGGGCAAGTAGAAAAGGTAGTGGTAGCTACACTGGACAAAACTCTCGGCAATGGTCATCATTTCTGCAATGATACTATGTCAAAACTCACAAGAAACTGAGGTACAAACTTTTGTGAAGTAAACATGAGATTTGTATTGCATTCATTTGAAGTATGATAGTTTCCTCTATTGTATGATTTTTTTTTTTGATCTCTTATTTCCTTAAAAGAAAAATACATCCTCGCATACAATGCTGATACCCTATGTGGTGATGCCATAAATCCCTTAGGATAGCAAGTTTGATGGGTGGTTACCCATTAGGAGAAAAATATATTTTAGAATATTATTTTACATATATACAATATATATATATATATTTAATTTTCAATCAAAATGTAAAGTTTTCTAATATATTCATGAGTATTTTTACGTCCAAAATGAAAAAATATTTTGTATCTCAGCTCATATAAGTTAACAAGGTATTTGATATCCACCAACAATATGCTTCATTTCTACAAAAATTAAAAGAAAACAAAGAAACAGTGAGTTATAAAGCTTTCCTTCTCCAAAGCCAAATACAATACAATTTTGAAGCTGGATAATTAATTAAAAGAACACCAAGTTTTGCATTGTGAGCAATCACAAAGACCGCAAAACATAATCTAAGTAGAAACTAGCATTACTATATTAACCTAAAGTAAAAATACTTTGAATCCCTTTGTTCTGATAGAATGTGTCCAGTGTAAGAAAATGTAAATTTAAAAGCAAGAGTTATTTACACTCTTACCAGTCTATCTTAATTTCGATAAACCTCTACCCCTCTCAATTCCAAAGTATCTAGTATCACAAAAGTATGACAGCCACTTATTTACAGGTCTTTTTTCAGCACTCTGAAAGGCACATTTATCTTTTGATGCATGTTTCTGCTAATGTCCTAAACTTGGGTTCCAACTGATCTAAGAAGTCAAGTGCCTCTTCTTCATGCTGGTCACTGCAGCAGCCTACAGAGCCAGCCAAGGATCCTTTTCCTTCATAGTTATATGAAAGGAGATAATCTTCAGAATGCTTCTGTTCTTCATCCTGTCTGCACAGGTGCACCTTCTGGATAGGAACAGAACAGATCTTATCATTTTCTTAAATTGTTATCCTAAACATATTGCAAAAAAAAAAAATTTCTTTTTGATTTACCTTTCATTCAATTATTTTTAATCACAGTGTGTCCTCTAATGGATTCCTACATACAAAAAATGCACATGATTGGTCTATATCATTACGACTACAAAATATAAGTATTTAATAAAGAAATAATTTCTACTAATTACATATGTAACTATAAAAGAGGAAGAACCTGTTAAATAACCTGTCAAGCAACTGAAATTCACTGAAAATTAAAAGACGGATTTACACATAACTAGTTAGACAAGTAGAGAGAGTTTTTTGATCTCCAAGAAGTGGACTACATTTTTAATGTTGTACATTCATTCCTGTGCTAAGTCAAGTATGAGGTTTAAATTAGCACGAAGTAAACAGTTAGACTAAAGCAAACAGACATCCCCAGAAAAACTCACAAAAGCTTCAGTAATTATTCAAAATGAAAAACAGCACACTGCCTATAGCTTAAGCCAAGAGAAGAAAGTAATTTACACTTATGCTTGAAATATGTCAAGGATTACTCCTTGAAAGAGCAGTATTCCAAAGGGGATGCAGAGGAGCAAAGAAGAGGGAAAATGAAATGAAACCAAAACCAGAAAGCCACCTTTCTAGCCCATTTACATGTCTTCCTTGAAAAGCCTGTATATATTGACCATAACCTACACTTCAAAGAAAAGCAGTTTCAGAATACTTACTTCGCCTAAACGAGGATGTGTGAAATTATGCCACTCTGAGTAGGAGTATCTACAAGTATCCATCATAGTCTGTCCTCCTCCTTCTTTAACTGATCCCAGAGTCTGATGTCCACCTCCCTTGACTGATTCCAAGGTATGCCCTCTTCCTTTCACCATTTCAAATGTTTGCTGCTCTCCTGTTTTTACTCCATACCCTCCTTGATCACATGTATTTTGTAGAGGAATTATATTGTGATCCTAAACAAACGAAACAAAACAAAAAAGCAGTAGTGAGGACATCTTTTTTTCTCCTCATTTCTTTTGCCTTTTTAATTCAGAAAGAAGAAACAGCAATCAGAAACTGTCACAACTGAAATTTGAGAAGTCTTTTTTGGTACTGTGGTATTTTGAACAAAAGGCTACCCTTAATGTCTAAAGATCAGTAAATAATATTGGGAAAGGATACTATGACAAGAGAGAAGAGAGGATATCTGCATTATGACATGATATGATATGATATGATATGATATGATATGATGGAAGTTTTATCCCAGTGAAATATGTACAATCCATATTTGAGTTTATAATGGCATTACACTATTCTTCACAGGCAACAAGAAATTTGACTCATGCCACCATAATGACTTCTTGGTTTTCAACATAAAATATTATTTTTAAACTCATCTCTTCTTCTTGGGGAAGACAATGTCAGGGGGTGGAGGATGACAGAAAAGAGGTAGTGTAAAGAGCTAAGATATTCTGCATGAATGCAGTCCGGGACTGAACTATGTCCATGGTAGACTGAAAGAAGCTTAGACGCAAAAAGCAAGAAAAATTTCATGAATGTGGACCTGTTCATGAATCAACTGCATCTGAGGTCATTTTTCAGGGGAAGGGCAGAAATTGCACCTGCAATTTACTCAGCTATCTGCTAAATATAAAAGTCCTTCTCCAAGGAAAAAGAACGTTTTGCCATTAACACATTTTCAACATAGGCAAAATAATTCATTTCAATCTAATGTCAATGTTAAAAATGACTGCAATGTTATTAAAATGTTCACCTGAAGTTGCCAACCAAATTCTTAAAATCTGGAAGAATTACAAGTAGCCAGCCTAACAACTACAAGGTATGTTTAAATGTATATAGAACTACCACCTCTGTGTAAAGTAAGAATTTTCAAATTCTTATTAAATAGCAAAGTACATCTAATGATCCCTTCATTGTTAGCCTATATCCTTTATCAAATCACTTACTTGCAGGCGGTCCTGTTCTCAAACTGCAATGCTATGGACATCCCAATTGCAAGTTTCTATGTTGAAACAAAGAGACAACTTACCATCACTTCTTCTCCTGGAGCTTCTGTGTTTGAAATGATTAAATTGTGATTGGCACAATCATCAGTCACCGGCCTGTGCATTACCCCAGCACCACAGCAGCCACAAATTGTGATCAGGATTACTATGGAAAAGGAAATAATACTATAAATATTACCTCACAATGGTATCTACTTAAGTTGGATAATGAATTTTAAGGGCCTAAGCATCAAGAATGGTTTAAAAAGAATTTTCAAAAATGCCCATACTTAAAGCTTTATATATTCATTTTTTTTTTCCAAGTAATATAGGGAGTAATCACTGTGTTGTTGAATTATTTCATGTTGTGGTGCAGGATTCATTTGGGCAGTTCAGCAATTTCATTCTTCTAAAACACATCTGGTTTTTCCAAAAGAAATGCAAGCATATTTTATGAAAGCATTGTGACTTACTCAATGTCACAGTAATGAAAAATTTAGTCCCAACCCATGTGAAAAATCGTATCTTACGCCTACAATTAGGTTCTACAGGAGATATTTTTCATGTCTGAATATGCAAATGTCAAATTATATCATAAGGCACTAATAGGCAAGCTAAATGTCCCGATACCAGAAACTTCTGCTTCACAGGAAAGGTCAGCAGAACCCTGAAGGACTTCCAGGATTATGCTATAGAACAATCTTATTTAATCCCTTGTATTCATTTTATTCCCCTTAATAATACTACTTTTTGTTGTCAGAAACTCACCCATAAATGACTTTGGATAACAGAATCATGATTAACTAATACCTTTCCTAAACAAATGACTAAACCTTTCATCCAGAGAACCATTCTGTTTTCTGCACTTTTCAAATTGTTAGCTTAAAAATAAAGAAGCCCACAAGGAAGAGTTCTGCCTAACTGCCCACTGAGAAATTTGATCTCTGAGCATATAAACTTCTGTGAAAATTGGCCAAGAGCCACTTTCAAGCTAATTTAGTTTCTCTAGCATCAGCTGTCAGAGAGATCTGCATCAATAATTCAAGCAGGTCGCCTCCTGCTGCCAACAGATGTGAAGAAGTCATCCATGACAGCACTGAGCAGAGGATGCACAGTAAAATATATCCACAGTAAAACCTATTCACAGTAAAATAAAGGACCTATTTGTAAGTGATGCAGTCAGAAGGCATTGAAGAAGAGGTGGGTGACATTTCACACAGTTCCTCTGTGTTCCCACATCTGAAAATTCCACCTTCAGGATATACCCCAAATTTTGGTCCCTGCTCCATTGAGATAAAACATTGATCTAGCTAGCCTTCAAAACACGTCCAGGTCCCAGTGTTTAAGCTACTTAAATAAGAATAGCTAGCTGAGATTCAACAGGAGCAAGACAGTTTTACTATGACCAGAAAAAATTGCTAAGGAAGAAGGAAAAAAAAAAAAAAACCAAAAACCAAATTCTGAAATACTATCTACTGCAGCATGTCCTCTGTAGTTTTTAAGGATGTTATTAGTCAGAATGACATGATTGATTGTGGTAACAAAAAAAAAAAAAAACAAAAAAAAAAAACCAAAAAACAACTTTTGCTTTTCTATATCACTGTCATTTTCTCACTGGTTAACAGCAATATTACTCTTCTCAGAGTCTGTTACATTTTGGGCAGCTGCAGTAGAACAACATATGTTCAAGGTTTTGGTCTGCTGTGAACTATTCACCCTGTCCTTTAATGTTTCTGCACCTCAGATGGGCCAACCCTGGATGTGTGTGTAGACTGGGGAAAGAGATGCTGGAGAACAGAGCTGCAGAAAGCGACCTGTGGGTCCTGGTCCATGACAATTTGAATGTGAACCAGCAGTGCCCTGGAATCCAGGAGGGCCAACCCTGCCCTGGAGTGCATCAGGCCCAGCACGGCCAGCCAGGCAAGGGAGGGGATTGTCCTGCTCTGCTCTGGGCTGGAGTGGCCTCACCTGTGTGCAGTTTTGGATGCCACAATGTAAGGAAGATTTTAAGCTATTAAAGAGCATCCAAAGGAGGCCCATGAAGATGGTGAAGAGCCTTGAGAGGAAGCTGTATGAGGAACTGCTGAGGTCATTTGATCTGTTCAGCCTGGTGAAGAGGAAACTGAGGGGAGACCTCATTGCAGTTATGACTTCCTCAGAGGAAGCTCAGAGGCAGACACTGATCTCTTCACTCTCGTCACCAGTGACAAGAAAATGGCATTAAGCTTAGTCTGGGGAGGTTTAAGTTGGCTATCAGGAAAAGATTTTTCACCCAGAGGGTGATTGGGCACTGGAAAAGGCTCTGGAGGGAAGTGGTCAGAGCACCAAGCCTGACAAGAGTTCAGGAAGTGTTTGGACAATGTTCTCAGGCACATGGTGTGATTCTTGGTGTCTCGTGCAAGGCCAGGATTTGGACTCAATGATCCTGATGGGTCTGCTCAACTCAGTACAGTCAATGATTCCATGATTATATGGGGTCTTGTAAAATCCGTTGTGAAATTCAGTGTCTCAGATACCCATTGTTTTAATCCACAACAGAAATCACAAAATACTCTGGGAAATTGATTTCAGCATTCATAGAAACAGAAATATTTCTAGAACTCACAAACTTTTTTGAAGTATTTTCACTCAAGTGCTAAATGCAGGTTTTTTTGGCCTCACTTACATGAACATAGAGAACATCTCACACAAAATAAACAGAAATCCACACACAGTAACTACAGCACAAGATGAGAGCAGGAAGCCTGTGATACTGATATAAATAGAGCAGGTACATTAAGTCAGTGATGACAGCTATACAACAGCCAAAATAAAAAACGTTTGAATCGAGTTTGAATCCAATTCTCTCAGCTAATTTCAAAATTAAGTGAACTGTAGTTTGTGTTTAAAAAAAATGTACTTACGCAGCAATAACAATGATCCTAAGATCATTGCAAGGATGGCCCAGAGACCAAGGGTAACATTTCCACCAGAAAGCTGACGAGTTCTGCCGTCGCATTCAGTTGGAGTAACACAATCACAGAGATTAACTCTTACTATGTTCTCTCCTATCTTTCCTCCATTATCAATCACACTTACAGGAATTTCATAAATTCCATATGGAGTATCACTCTTTGGTGAAAGATACCAAGAATTATCTGTAAAAAAAAGACAAAACCAGATCTAGGGTCAACGATATATGGAACTCAGTTGTCACAAATTCGACCATAATCACTATTTTCCCTTCTGCTATCAGATCCACAGTAATTAGTTTCAAGTTAGATTAAATGTGTTGATACAAAACTAGATCTTGAATTAATTTATACTTTCAGCACCTTTTAAATGTTAGAACTGACAAAGCATACCTTATACAACCCTCTGAAAACGTATGATTTGAAACTTTGAAATTGATTTAGTTCATTATAGGAAATGATACTACTTGGGCTTACTAGTAAAGATCATCAACTAAACTGACATTTATTAAAAAGGCTTTTGGTAGTGTGATTGGAATAATTAATTATAAACTTAATTTATGCCTCTTCTAGTCTTTAGTTATATTGCTGTATTCATGGACAATTACTATTTCCAATGGGGGAAAAAATCAATTTAATCTGCTGCCCTGTTTAGAGGTAATGATTAATGACCATATTCTTTGAGGGCTAAAAGAAATAATTTGTAAAAAAATACACAAGACTAACAGTGATGTACATAATGGTTGTTTTATGATGAGCTATATGAAACAACTTGTATCATCCAAAATGCAGCTTTCAATTTGCCTGATATAAAACTTGAAATTCTTAGATGTCTTTGCTTTCAGACTTCTCTGTCTTTTGCCTTTCTTAGTGAGTATTTGATGGAATTCTACAGAATCACTTTGCAACTAATTCATGTCACCACAGTAGCAAATGTATGTGCTGCTCTTGTTGCCATCATCTGGCAACCACAACGAAACTATCATCAGCTATAACTTTTTATATAAACAAATTTCAGGAAACAGTGATTCCTTTGCTAATACATTGTTTATCCACTGCTATAAAAATTATAAAAATAAAAAATATATTAAAGAAGATAGTCAGGCTGTCTTTCACCCAGCTCAGCTTTACAAAAAGTGTGCTAGGTAACAGCAGTAGTAACATGAAAACTTCCAGACCTTTTTTTTTTGTCAGCCTATAATTAATTTTAGGTAAAGTTTCAGTTTCTCAGTCCTCCACCATAATAAAGACTAAGAAAAGTTCTATTTCTCTTTGGAATACTAGCAATTTCATTCTTAAATTCCTTATGAATTATGAATCTATAGTTCGTTTTCCAGATGTTGATGCAATGCATTACATCAGATTTTGTTCTATCTCCTGATCTTCTTACGTCATAACTTCAGACAGCAGCTGATTTCTGACCAAAGGATGCTTAGGACAGATTCTTCTTCTTTATGCTTTAAGAGACAGATCTTTCTCCTTGCCTTTGGGATGCCAACAGTCTCTATGGGTCCCTTCCCACTGGAGGAGAACTAGAGGGACCACTAGAGACCATCAGTGAGCCCCAAAGTATCTCCACTGACTACACCAATTCCAAACAGAGATTCATCCAATCTATTCTTGCAGAACAACCAAATGAGAGATAGCAAAGCCACCTCTGGTAGCCTGCAGCTGAGTGAGGAGGAGGAAGTTTTAACATACCGTCGTGTGGAGTTAGCTTCCACATGGAAGCCAGTCTGCGGTCGGTTATGCGATACTCAAAGGGTGCGCTGTAAGGAGCCTCATCGCCATCCTGTGCCGTGAGGCAAATCGGTTTTCTGTCTCTGCACATGATATAGTCTGTCTGAGTGATTCGGGGGAAATTCTTGTTGCCAGGCACGATGCAAACCTGAATTGTTCCAGTGCCTGTTTTACCATCTATGAGATAAAAATAACTAGGTTTAGTGCTTACCTCTAAATTGACACATTAATTTCTGGTCCAACCTTTCACAATTAAATATCATCAACTGTAATATTCGTGTTTAGAAGTAAGGTGGAAAGCAACTGCTGATTTAGCCAGAGAGGGGGGAAGTTCTCACAGCTCTTTCTTGGCTGCTTCTCTTTGCTTGGTTGGTTGCAGATGCATCAGCAGCTCCCATATATCCATATTCTGCATGTGCAGACTGTATTTTGCTGAGTGTGTGTGTCTGTGTGGGAACACATACTACTCTAACAGGTAGGAGAGGTAAGAGGAGGAAGAGCTCATAAACCAGGAGTAGAGGACACTATGACAAGCAGAGAAAAAGCAGAAAGTGAAAACTTCCAGCCTTCTAACTTCTGGAAGGAGAAAATTAACTACACTTTCCCTACCTTCACCTCTCCTGGGAACAAAAATACTGAGGGAAGAGAGCCCTTCTTTCTGTCCTCTACCCTTTAAGTCACCATGCATTCATCAGTGGCACATGCCATGTCACCAAAGTCAACATGCAAGAAATGAATGAACTCTTCCTTCCTATTACAGTTTTTCCAACACACAAACAGTCAATGCTTATCATATGCATTCCAATGAAATTACATCAAGTCTACTTTTTAATCCTTTTTCTAGAAATAGCTGATTGCAGATGCTTATATCATGTTTACTGCATAGACAACAGAAGTTCTAAACAATTTAAATTTGCATTATTTACATTTGACTTTAAAATGCAAACTTGGACAGAGTTAGAATTTTTTGCTGCAAGTTCATGACTTCTTTTCAAAAAGTCCTCACTGCTTTCTCTGTTGTCTAGCTCACAACTGCCAGGAGCTATCACTAAAAAAAAAAGAATAGTCAAGAAATAGAAGAAATACATGCCAGAGAAAAATCTCTCAATTTAAAATTACTAAAGGATTTTAAATGGGGCAGATAATTTCTCAAAACATTAAGATCATGCCTGATTTGCAAAGGCTCTCCCTGCTAAATAATATGCCCTAAGCATTTGACAGAGCTACCACAAAGACAAGACAGTGAACTAGGTGGGTCACTGGTCTGAGCCACCACAGTTATGCCCACACTACATTTGCACATAAACATCTGTTACACACCACAGAGAACTCCAACAACATTTAGTACTCACTTCTGTCTATTGCAAGGACTGTGACATTGCATTGACCTCGTCTCATTTCTCCTATGTCTCGGTCCAAGACCCTAACAGTTCTGACTTCACCTGATCTGTCATCTATGTTGATCCAATTACACTGGCCAGGTGGTATCCGGTATCTGTGAAGAACAATTTGCCTTGTTAAAGATCCCAAACACAGCACACTAATATGTATACGCACACATATTTAGATAGATGTATTCATATACACTGACAGGTGAGCAGGTGCACACATGTACCTACAGCCTGAACAACTATTTCCCTCTTCCTGTATCCCACCCCTGCTGTATTCAAAAAAACCCTAGTAAATAAAGTTGTTTCATACCTTATGCCCTCACTATTTCCAGTTTCTGGATCTTCTGCTACATATCTCCCAATAGCCGTCCCAACATCTTCGCATTCTTTAACGTCTAAGCGCAACAGACAGGGTTTAAACACCGGTCCCTCGTCCAAATCCAGGACATGCACAGTAACAGAGCTGGTGCTCTGGGAAAGTTGTTGGGAATGGGGAGCCAGCAGGTAGGGTGCCTCATTGTTGGCTCCAATCACCAGGATCCTTTGCTTGGCAGTTTCATAGTCCAGTCCCTGTAACAAAGGTGAGGTGGTGTTTTCTCCTTTCAAACTGATACAAAACCTAACATTCTTTTCATGGCACAATTATTACAGCTGAAACTGTACCACATTTATTTACAAAAGAAGTCCTCAAATAAGCCATCGAGACAGAGTGAAAGGATGTTAGTTTTTTTTTAAATGTAAAGTTAGTCAAAGAAAAGGGCCTGAAAAATACCCAAGCAAGCAGTACCACTGCAAAATTTTGGATAAATATTCTGAAAATTATTTACTAAAAGAACAGAAAGCAATTAAATGTAGTGGGGGATTTTCTTCTTCCAATTTGGTTAGTCATTATTTTAGCTTACATATATTTACTTTTCACCAATGGTCAATCACACTTCTCTCAAGAAGCTACAAATCCACCTGAGAATTTATGGAGCTGACAGTAAGTAGCTACCATTTATTCTTCACACATCACAGTCATTTTATGCCTTTAATAGAGCTAATATTATCCTAAAGCCATAATATTCTCTAGTCCACTACAGCATTACAATAAATGTAAGAAATTTCAACTATGTTCATATATCAGGGACAGAGCTTTAGAAAAAGTTGTAATCATTACTAGGAAAAAAAAACCTCATAATAAATAATATTAATTTTAAAAATGGCTAGCATCTCTACCTCTACAATTTACATATTCAAGTTTTAATACTAATCTTCTTCTTAGAAGTTACCTCTTATGGCACTTATAAAAGATAATGAAAAGGAAGCAAAGGGATCTGCAGAAGGACAGATGCAATGGGTCTTTTACCTCACAACTTTTAAACACTTACAACAAATAACTAAACTGACACAAATTCTTTTATGTTTATGAACTTCCTCACATGCCAGAAAGCAAACCTGAAGTCAGCATACTGCAAAATAAAACCTAGAGAGCTTTAAGCTGAACTAGGAAGTCTACTTAACTCCCAGAGAGAACAAGACTGAAGAAGGTGCTCCATCTTTCCCTGCTTTGCCACTCTCTCATTTCTCTTAAAAATCATGAAGCATTCCTCAGTTACACCCCTAAGTCTAAACAACTCCAACTGTAGAACCAGACCAAAGCACCAAGCTCTTCTGAAATGGAAAAAACAAATTCTTTGGATTCTGAACACACAAAAATGAGGAACAGTCTGGAAGGTGAGCTGATTGTGTTATGTTTTAAAACCAAAACTTGAAAATCCATAAATTTTCCCCTTGTCCTTCAATTTTTACTTACCTTAACAACACACAGTATTCCTTCATTTGTGTTTTTGTCTGTTGTAATTTCAAAGGCCTGATCATCATTTCCTCTTATAATTTCATATACTGCTCTTGAGCCAGGTGAACCAGGTTCATCAAGATCAACAACAGAGACTCTCAGTATTTCTACATTCACTCTGTTTTCTTCCACTCGTGTTTCATACTTGGAAAGACTACTTCAACGCAAGGAGTCAGTTTATCAGGCTGATGTAATTATTTATTTTGTTTTTATGCATTAGTGTCTTTTCCCCATTCTTCCCTTATACCCTGAGTCAAACAATAAACCTTTCCTGACAGCACAACTGAAGTCTCAGCTTCTTCATACACTCAAACTATCACTGACATAATTAATTCTGGAATTCTCCTTCCAGGAAAGGTAAATTAGCACAGTTTCCCTCAGTTACATCAGATATAGATTGCAATTTGCATTCAACATGATCAAGCTGAGAATTAGAAAAGGCACTGGGGTAAATTAAAAAAAATATATAAATAAATCAACAAGAACTTGCAAAAAATCCAAAAAGGATTAAATACATCTCTACTTTGATGGTAAAAGATAAGAATATTTTTTGTATTTTTGTGCTATTCTGTACAAGCTGAAGAAGAGCAGATAAGAGTGATTGTCAATTAATATTACTGATGATATTCCACAGTAGTGAACAGAAAAGGTAATTTACAGGTATTCCTTATGAATAATGAATTCTTTTTTCACATATTTCATATTACAAAATCTCCTGTGGTATTTGAGATGCACACACAGTCGTTGAGACATACTCTTTGCCCTGAATCATACTCATGGCTGGAATAAGCAAAGAAATTTATGTTGGCATTAACTGTCTCAGGGCATTAGACTTCATATCTGAGGGACTGTCCATCAGGAAATTAGAAAGGGGATGAAAATATTTTTTTTAGCCTTTATACAAATATCTTACTTATGCAGACTTACTTGTAACTGTTTAAAGGATGGTGCATTGTCATTCGTATCCTCTATTTTGACGACAACTGTTCCTGTAGTGCACAAACCAAAAGGCTGACCTGCCATATCCCTCACTTCAACTAACAAGGTGTAACTGGGTACAAGCTAAAAAAGAAGAATAAAAGCATACAAAAGTTTGTCATACTCACTTTTTTAACTGTATAGTTACACACAGGAGTAGAACTAAATATTTCATTCTTGTTCCATAACTCTGCTCTAAATTCAGTGCTTTCCAAGAAAATAAGACAATTGGCTTTGGGGCTTTTTGCCCTATAGCTCAAAAGGAAAAGGAGCAAAATAATTTTCAGTGGCTAGGCAGTACTGAGTTCAGCCAGCATCTGTTAGTAACATGCATGCTATATCCTGTATCAAATAAAGCTTCTCACAATATCCGCGTTATTTTCCAGAACCTGAAGTTTTGGAAGATACAGATGACACACTTTCATCTGCTATTTGTCTCCCCTTTGGAGGAACAGAGTATTCCCTCAGGTTGTCAACAGGTGAAGTGTTTCAATGCATGTCTCTTATTTCACTGAGGATGAAGAAAACTCTGCTGCAACCAGCCTCTGTCTGGGCAGCGCAGGTTAAGACAATGCCTGTCACTTGGTAGGGTCTGGCACTGAAGGAGCATCCTGATCAGTTCCAAGGAGCTCCCCAATAGGAAACAGCACACTTAAATCCCTAACTTGAGCCAGAACAGAGAAAGCTTTTTTTTAATGTGAACAACCAAGGAAAGGGGTACCAAGGGAAAAAAAAGTGAGGGCAGAGGGGAGGGGAGGGAACACACAACAGTATAGATGGATTAGACACGAAAAGAGAAAGTTTGTGAATCAAGACAATAACTCTAGTTCTGAATGCCTGGAAGTAGCACTGGGTTTCTCTGGTGCAGGAATGAAATCTCCTGTTCTACTTCATAAGTTTATCTTTAAAAGATAGGCAGTGGACTAGTTTTTCAATCCCTGCTTCCTTCAAGTAGTCACTGTGACAGCTTCCTTAGTAGTCACAGTGATCTGTAGTCACAATCACTGCAACTTCTTCCTGCTAAAAAAGCTAAGCACTGTAACTGCAAGCGCTAAGTTTTGCAACATGATGTTTTATGTGGACTTTCAGCCATGAAACAACACAAGTATGCTATAATATAACTCCTTTTATCTTCAGAAAAGTTGTGCCTGTTGCAATGTCTCCTAAAATGACTGTCCTATGCTAGAATTATTATTTTGAATTACATGCACATGTCATCTCCTTCCTATTTTAAACTATCTCACATTACATTCTATCAAAAAAAAGAAATCCTGTATCTTATTTGCTTGAAAGCCAGCTGATAAAAATAAATGGGTGGCACATTAATTTTAAGAAATAGTATATTACTGTTTAGGTTTCAACTATTGGAGATATTTCTGGTTAATACAGGATGACTGCCTACTTCCAGAGAAACCGGTTCATCTTCTCTATGAAGAAGCAAGAAGCACTGCAAATCAAGCTTAATTAGGAGCAAACAGTGAACAGTGGCTCATGGGATTCCTGAGAACAGAAAGTGTTCAGTAATAAAGTGAAAAATCCATAGGTTGAACAGCTGAGCAGTAGGAAGTTCTCCGCCAAGGTTAGCTAGAATATGGTAATCTATGCAGAAACTGTCTGGACTAATTACATGTTTCTGAAAAGGTTCAGAAGAAGCCTTAGGGACATTAACAAAAAATGAAAAAGAAGCTATGTCTGTTGATTCCCATGCCAGCATTTCACAGAATCATAGAAAGGCTTGGGTTGGTAGGGATTCTAAAGATCATCTAGTTCCAAAATGCCCATGCCATGGGATTTCACCCCCATGAGCTTCCAGCCCCTAAATCAGTTTGCTCAAGGCACTGAACAACCTGGCCCAGAACACTTCAAGGGATGGGGCATCCACAACCCCTCTAGGAAACCTGCTCCAGTGCCTCACTACCTCTGAGTAGTGAGGCACTGGAGCAACATCTTCCAACTTCCCAACATCTAACCTAGATATCTCCTCTTTTCGTTTAATACCACTTCCCATTGTCCTATCAGTATCTGCCCATTAAAAAAAAAAAAAAAAGAAAAAAAAAAGTCACTCTCCTTTTTTATAAGCCCCCTTTAAGGACTAAAAGGCTGTAACGAGTCTTCTCTTCTCTAGGCTGAACAACTCCAACTCTCTCAATCTGTCTTCATAGAAGAGGCGCTCCAACTTTTGGATTTGAACTTCTTCATATCCCTCCTCTGGTCCTGCTCTAACAGGACCATGTCCTTTCTGCACTGAGGAGCCCAGAGCTGGATGCAGCCCTGCAGGTGGGGTCTCACAAGAGCAGAGCAGAGCAGTGTTAAGCTATCCGTGTGCACTAAATGACAGCTGAGAATGCTTCAGGAAATCACCTCTCTGTCCAGCTGTGGCAGTAATACAGAGATGACACCGGTGTCACCATGTAAAGAAAACGCTGGGGTAATCGGTGGGGTTTGCGACACAATGCGGTATTTCAACGTGGTATGCAGAGTATAAGGCTCATCTCTGTCCTCTGCAGTCACTTTCCCAACAACAACACCTGTGAACACAATACAGCAATTTTTAGTTCCAGAAAAGTATGCAAATAGTAGAAAAAGTTATTTGAAAAGGTATTTCTGTTTTAAACATGTGAAAAGAGCTACTTGAACATTTACTGCTGTCTTTGCAAATTCAGTCTTTGCTGTAATATAATACACCCCAGGAAATCCCACTGAAATGTCTTAAAAGGCAGGATCACACCTAGTCATACTGGTATGTAACAAAGCTAAGTAGTGGTGTGTTCAGTGATTTAAAACATTTCTTACCAGGTCTGGAATTTTCAGGGACACAAAATTCAAAACGGTCTTGTGTAAAATATGGAGCATTATCATTGTCATCCTCTATCCTGATTGTATGCACAAGTGGTACTTCTGGTGAATAACCATCTGGAGTGGTTGCAAAGCAAATGATCTGTAAGAAAAATTCAGTGCTTAAGCAACATGCAGAACTTTTAGTTCAATGGAGGAGTCCACAAAACAAAATTAAATACAGTGTGCAAAGCACATCCTTCTCAAGACCAGGCACTTCAGGCACATGGAAGGAGATGTTACTGCTATCTTACAGTGAAAGCAAAACAAAACCTCTGAATGCTTTCCAATCTTTCCCCCTTCCATTCCTCACACACTGTTAGTACTTTAATCACTTTCTCCCTGACCCCTCTTCCAACTCTACCACTTTTTTCAAGTTTCCTGAACACTTATTTTTCAGCTGTTCACAAGGCACCTCAGCCACCAAAATGTAGATGTATACATTGTTATTTAGAACAAAACAAGAACGAGAGCAAAACTATTTGCCCCATTAACATAACCTAATAAAATGCAGCAATAGGTACTGAAAATTACGTTTTAGAAGCTATTTCTACTAATTGCCTTCTTACACTTCTCAGCCAGTAGAGAGAGCAGTGTACCTTGTTAACAGAACTGAACAGCTTCAGAGACTCAGAAAACCATAGTCATCTAGAGTTTACCATTATTTCTGTTTTCTGCAGATCTTTTTAACCTTCTCTAAAAAATTCTGCCTAGAAGTGATGCAAATCCAATAGCTCACTCTATTTACACTGCAATTAGAGATTAAGCAGTGAAAAGCAAAACTACTCTCAAGATCTAGATGGCCAGCTATTTATTTATTTGCTACTGATTTTATCTCTTCAACACCAAGGATATTACTCAGAATAGACAGGTGATTCCAGATCTTGTTTGCTACCATTTCCCCTGCAACCCAACTGTCAAATATATGCATGAGATTTAAAATAATATATATACATATATATACACATATATATATTTAATTATATTTACACAACATAGGCCTATACCTGAAAACTTGGATACTGTTCACGGTCTACCGCACGAGTAGCAAAGATATTTCCAGTTTCTCTTTCTATGTAAAACAAACCCTTTGGATCTTGATCAATTCCTGGTCCACTTGCAGAATAATAAATTGTGTAGTTCTGAGCTGTGTCTGATTGGACCTATAAGAAGACATTTTTAAGCCCAAGGAAAAAAAGCAACAGCACCACAACACCTTTCCCCCTTTTCATGACCATATTTAGCACAAACAAAAACTCCTAAAACAAAAAAAAACAAACTTGATTTACTCTTCACAGAATAGGAAAACAGCTTGACATATGACTGCCTTCCTTTATAATGTGTGTACATGAGAACGGGAATTAACTCAAATTCATAAATACTTAGAATTATCAAATTAAAGAGATGACAGAATAAGGAAAAAAATGTGAAATCCAATCTCTCTAGAATACTTCACACATGAAGAATATTCAGATACATATTGCTTATTTCTGAATCTGTTCAAGAGACTTCAGTTTTAGTGCATTCACTGAAAATGTGGTTTGCACCTAAAGAAAGAGTGAAGGAAGGGAATAAGGAATAAAGACCACATAGAGTATAGTTCAGAGATATGCCAATTCAGACAGCATCTGCACCTCATTACGAGCACCAAGGAGGCAATATTAGACTTATCTATTTATAAACACTCTTCTCCCAAAATACTTTCCTTATTTACTGAATGCCAGAAGTTAGGAGAGTAAGATTAGTAGAAGAATGATTGCTCTGCACAGACTCTGTTATTACACTTGTCTCTACACATCTGCTACCAGCCACTCTGTAATCTAGTGAAGGCTAGATGGATCTATGATAACTTTAGTTCTTGCATTTCTCTTTCACGCCTACTTGTTTTCTCCCATAACTACTTTTCTGAATAACAGAGGCTATACTCAGTCTTCAAGGCTGAAGGTACACACCTCAAGCTCCAGAAAAGATGTAGACAAGCAGGCAAAATTTACCCGAGTCTGTGTTTACAAAATCCTTTTCTAAGCAATGTTTAGTGGAGGGCTGTTTGCAGTTGCTTTTCTTTTAATTACACACACTGATTTCCAGGCCAAAGAGCTCTCTTTGATAGCATGTCTCTCTTCTTTTTTCAATTTTTGCACAATTCCATTTCACTCCAACAGCTAAGATCACAAGTTATTTCAGGTACAAGATAATGAGATATACAATGAACAGGACGGATCAAGACAGAGGAATAATAGCAGGAATGTCATTGGTAGAGAATACAAGACAGCTCATTTTCTTTATCATAAAAGTCACATAAAAAAACTAGAATGGGTCATAAAATTAAGGTTTATATAAAATGTACCTGCTGTATTTGCAGTGGGAACGGTCCCAGTGAGTTCTCTATCATGACAGACGGAATAGGCCCCCACCTTCTTTTGGTTCTCTTGAGAACTGTATCCCTAGCATGCCTGGTATTTGGTGTCTGGGTTGAAAAGATAGAAAGACAGATGAGAATACATCCATATATTCTTAACTGCATATATTTTTGCTTAACTGCCATCCTGCATTTCCATCTTTTTCCCCCCATTCCAGTCTTCCTACTGACAATTTGTTTTTCCAAGGTCTTAATTTCTGATTATATCTGTGATAATATTCCAAGCTTTTTCATTTCTTGTAATACTTTGCATGAATAAGATCTGCTTTAATTCCTCAAACATGGCTTTTAAGATTCTTGACATTCAACATTCAAGTGATTATGCTACTTGCCAGCATCTCCCATTTGAGAAAAGAAATCTGCTGACTAAAGCAACACAGTAATCAACAATTGCTAAATAAAAATACACAGTACACCAGTATTTTGCCTGATTATTTGAATCCTAAAATTCAACTACAGATACTTAGTATAAAGCTGTACTCTGTGAAAAATCATTTCAAATAAGTAAGATATCTTGAAATTAGAACCTTTTTTTCTTCTTCCACCAAGTCAACGTGTATTTTCTTTTGAACTTGTTCTTGAATGTCCTTAAGTAATATGGTAAAAGTCTTTTTCTCAGCAGACAAAGAAAGAGCAGATGTTGTATACACAGAACCATCCTCTAGAACCTTGAAGTTCCCATCACTGGAACTGATAAACTCCGCAGACTGAAGGCATTCTTTCAAATCAACTGTAAAAAAATATTCAAACAATAACTCAAACAGCAAATATCCCTCATGAAACAAAAAAAACCCTAGCCCCAAGTAAAAATTGTATTTACTGACAGATAGAGTCTTCAAAAGCTTGTCATTCAGTATTTAAGCAACACCAATACTGATTTTAAAACTCACTTATGCACTCAGATTTGATGAACTTTTCATTAATTTCCAGTCTTGTGTTCATTAGTTATTCCTAAGCGACATGGGTGCTATATGGATATCACTCAACAAAACACTCTTACACTGGTAAAATTACTGAAGCATCACAGATGAAATTATGTACATTTAAATACAAAAAAACATTGCAGACATGCTCATTATTGGAGCAGTAGCTATTACATTTGCCTCGTGCTCCATGCCCTACAATATCGGTGAAGAAGATTAATTAATGCAAATGCCCAATGGCGATGTTACATCTTGGAAGTTTTGCCCTCAGGAGGAAAGCACTGACTGGCACTATGTGATTTAATACTCTTGGGAGGACAAAGGCCTTGAAATTATGAGGCAGACAGATGGGAGAGATAAAGACTAACTCTAGAACAAACAATTAGCAATTTTTTAATATGCATGTGATAGAATCCCATACAGATAATTTCAGCATACTTCCCAGGTATTTTTGATTGTATTTGCTGTCACTTGTGGCTAAAATAGATTTTTTGCACTTCAATAAACTCGGATCACCAGCAAGTAGTTTAGTACAGCTGGAAAAAAAAGAAAAATCAGCCCTAAGAAAGAATGATTTGGCACCCTGAAAAGGATGAAAGACAGAGACTCAAACTCCAAACAAATGGTCATTGCAGAGCACAAGAGTTGTGTCATGGTCACAAAACCAAAACTTTTCAATACTCTTTCAATGGTATCATGGTGGGTGGGACACTGCTGTATGAAAGCTGATTGCAAAATTCATGAAGATTTAGAATTTCATCCTGTATATGTAAATGACATTTTCAATGAACTAAATTTCATTCTGCTTTCAAAACCGCAAAAACAGATGGGAAGCATAATTTTAAATACTATGTGATTTCTTCTTCCTCTTAAGTCTGTCCTTTAAATGCACAAATGAAGATTTTCTAGACTTTCTATGGTACTGCAGCAGTGACTCCTATCCTTTTTCATCTACACAGTGCAAACAGAGTATTGAATAGATTATGACTGCCTCACTTAAATGTGCCTTATACTGCTGCCTATTACAGCACTACATTTCCAAAAATACCAGACTGGAGATATTGTTTCTGACGTTTATATGAGTCAATCCTATGGTCCATTAGTTATAGTTTTGTGGGTTTTTTTTTCTTTAAAACCTCTGGTATAAAGAAAAAAAAAATACATAAAGAGCCATTACGATAAGAAGGAAAATCCTGGCTAATTTCACTGTCAAGGTATGGTCCTTTTATCAATGCAAAATATTTCTCCATAAATGCTTAAGTAATGTCTTTTGAGCTATAATGGTTTTGTTTAAAGTTTTGGGGGGAAAAGATTTAGAGTTCTGTGTTATGCAAGTTCTTTCAAAGCACTGCAATAACATGAAGTTTTATTTTTATATAAAAGAAGTTTATTTACATAGAGAAACGTTAAAGTCTATGAAAACTCACAGCTGCAGCAGCTTTCTTTGTTTCAAAATTTAAAAGTAAGATCAAGGAATTTTCACTATAAAGCTAGATTTTCTGAGTAATTGTGATGAACTAATAATTCACTTCATTTGTTCTTTCTACAGAAATATGAATTAGGACTGCAGACTTGGAGCACACTTCTCTGCTGTCACAGAACTCACAAAGGGCATCTCTGAATTCTCAAATTCAGTCTTAGGCAGCACAGAATCCTTCAGCACCTCCTATGCCACACCTTTCAAAGCTGCCTTTGAAAGACTGGTCTGAAAAAAAATAGGAGTGGGATGTTTTCTGGTCTTCTCTATTCCTCCCAGTCACCTGCAAGCTGCCCTGAACTGAGGCAGACTGTCCAGTCAGACAGGAGCACTCTCCCAAGAGAATGTGCATGCAGGACGCCTCTGCAACACGTCCCCCTGTGTGCTCTGAATGCCCCAGCACTGCTGAGCAGTCACATCCGTGTTTCACACAGAAGCAGCCTCTTGGTGCCTGGTTAAGCAGGTTTTGTCTTCTTTTTTTATCATTTCCTTTGTCCAAATGACTTATTCTCTTCTTCATACGACCATGGGTTATGGGTGCAGTTTGGAATATCAAGCATTTATTTAAATAGCAAGCCTTCGCCTCTAAATTTTGAAAATATTAAATTCTGCCATTTTAGTTTTAAATTAAACCCTGTACTCTGAAAATAGCTCTTTATGCAAAAGTCGAAGGGATGCATGGAGGTGGTGTTCAAATCCGTAACAAACACAGGGCGTATCCTTCATAAAAAGCTGATCCAGCTGTTTAGCTGGCTCTCCAGTCATCCATTCATTCCATTAAAAATAAAGTCTCCTCCACTTTAACAGCATCTCCAACAAAGGTGCAATGCTGTGTTGTTAAGCTGGGTATTTCATAGTTTCTCTCACCTCTGCCAACTAACGTGTCAGCCTCTAGTTCAGAAGGAACATGAAAAATTACTTTCTTGCAAGCTTCACAGCACAAACTCAGCACCTAGAAAACAAATTAAGAAATCAGGAAAAAAACCCACATAATTGCATGGTATTTTGAACTAGACACTGATGCTGACTTTGGTTGGTTTGTTTGTTTGTTATGACAAACAAATGAAACAGCACTGAAAGAACTCCTCCCTAAAAATTCAGGTACTGTGCAGCACAGTATAGAAAGTTTCAAACTGGAAACAAGATCTGACTACTGCTCCTGTATTTGTCCATGGGTCTTGTTTGGCATTTTTTTCGAAAATCACTGCACCACTGGCATTAACAGCAGGAGTTCCCTTTGACTAGGGGATTTTGCCTACACTCCTACTGCAGTAGAGATACGATAAAACACATCTTCGCTGTGCGCTTCCTCTAACAGCATTCCTGGCCAGTTTAGATCCCAGGTCTCTAAGTATTAAGGTTTAATGCATCAACACTCAGTTTGGTAGAATTGTGGCGATGCTGAAAATTAAAGGGACAAGTGTCTCATTAAAACCACATGACGACACTTGCACTTATACATCACTTTGCATCTTAAAAGTGCATTCTCAACAAACTAATTAAACGTAGCTTCACCAATTAGAAATGGCATAAATAAAATGTCATGTATCACAGCAGTCCACTCCCATATAACCAGTTACAAAATAGGGTCCTCCTAAAAATTCAAATGAATAGTAGATAACTAGACTTTTTTCTAAAAAGAATCACATAGAGGTACAAAGATTTTCCTCAGCACACAGAGCAAGTGAATACTGATCTCAGATTAGAAGTGTGTGTTTTTGCCTAGTTTCTATCTCTATGCTTAAAATTGTAATCCAAAAATCACACAGACAATTAAACAAAGACATAGAAAAATGTAAACAAATCTATCCACCCTTTTATGTGCATTTACTCTTTCAGGATGAAAGTCTAGCAAAAAAGGAAAAGCATTTTTATTTTGTACATACCTTTAGGATTAAAGGTATAAAGAAGTAAATAGCTAATGGAAATCCTGAAAATTACTTCTGATGCTTATTAAGAAAATATTTAAATAAAAATACTTTAAACTCTGAAAGACATTAGGACCCTTTAGAAAAAAAAATGCTGTGTCTGCACCATAAAAGCTCTTCATATAGTTCCTTATATATATACGCAGATATAAAAATTGCATATATACAAATAATTTAAACATCCCTGCTTATGTATTAGTAGGCTTTCCTTATTAACACACTTAATAAAACACTCTCTCCTGAAAGACATCGCATGAATTTTTAAGTTACTCGAATCACAACATCTTTTTACTGAAAGATTTTAAGAGTCTGAAATATTTTAAGAGTCAATGTGACATCTAATTTTTAAATAGTAATGCCAAGCCCAGTCTGATGTCAGCACAAAAAAACTACTGAGGAGTTAAATAAAAGTAAGTGGTAGTTATTCATGGACATTAAGACATAAGGAAACATCAGGTAAAAAAAAAATTGTGATGTCCTTTCACTTTACACAAAGAAGACACCTCAGGATTTTTTTCCTTTGAGTGTTGTTTGGTTTTTTCTGCTTGACAGAAGAATTTTTTTCCTTTGTTTTTAATTAGATATATGAATAAAGGTGCTTGCATTTCTTTCAGTTTTACTTTAATATCCTGGCAAAGGCAGGCACACAGTGTCTGAAATAGTAACATTATCATTAAAATGTGCATATATAATTAATATTAAAATAATAAATTCAGTGCTTCAACACTACCAAGTATTTTTCTTTCACAGGCTCAACCAACCATCTGCCCTTTTTTTGTGAATGCAATGTTAATAGGGAGCAAAGGGGCTAGGAAACAGAGGAAAAATCACTTTTACTCATCTACTATAAATTTTAAAAAATAAAAACCTGAGAGAGAACTACCCTGCTCTGCCCGCCAGAGACCTTTTTGGATCCCATAATTATGTACAAATACAATAAACTGAATGCAAAGGAAATCGCTGAAAAGTGTTTCATGCACAACTAAATCTTTCAGAGGAGCTCAACACGCTGCACACTGTGGCACAATCCTTCCCACGGAAAAAAGGAGAACCAAGTGGGGAGAGGCAGAGTGGGAGATTTAAATAAAATGAACTGCGGTATTTTTTTTTTTTTTTCCTATGAATATCCAGCAGCAGCATCAGGGACCCGAGCGTGTGCCCGTCGCGTAACCTCACGGGAGGCTCCAAAAGCCACCAGACCACCTGTCCCAACGCGAGCTGCGCATCCCGCTGGATTCCTGCCCGCGCCGAAGCCCCCCGAGGTGCGCCCCGCGGCCGCGCAGCCTCCGCGCTGCTCCGAGCCCCTCGCAATGGCTCCGCCGAGGAGAAACCCGACTTGGAGACAAGAGCCAGGCAGAGATCACCCGCTCGGATGTCTCCCCTGTGCGCTGCGCACCCGCGGTGCAGCAAGAACAGCGCGGAGGAAAGGCGCGGCCAGGTGCGTGAGCGGCCGGCGCGCTCCGCTGCGCTCCCCCCGGCGCCCACCCACTCATCCCAGTGATCCCGCTCGCTCCCTCCCTCACTCACCAGGAGGCCGAGGACCAGGCGGGGGGCTGCGGGGGCCATGGTGCGCGGGGCTGGGCGGGAAGGGGGGAGCCGCCGCCGTCGGTGCTGCCACGGCGGGCGAGGGAGCGAGCGCGAAGTGGCGGCGGAGGTGGCGGCGCGACTCGGCGGGAGCCCGGCTCTGCTGTCCCCTCCCGTCTGCCACGGGAGCCGGCCGGTGGGGAGGGTGGGACCGCGCGCGGCAGCGGCGACTTTAATTACTGCCTTTTTTTTTTTTTCCGCCTTTTGGGTAATGCCCGTCCCGGGCACGGCGCTGGAACACCCCGCCCGCTCGCCGCCCACCTCCGCGGCGAGGCGCTGCCCGTCCCCTCCCCTCGCTGCCCCGCCCCGCCGCGGCGCCGGCTGCGCGCAGAGCCGTGCGGGGCCGCGCCCGGGAGCGGCACGCCGGGGCGGGGGCAGAGCTGTCCAGGGCGCGGCACCTTCGCCTCCCCTCCCTTCTCCGTACCCTTCCCTTGCCTTCCCTTTCCCTGCGGGCCGCGCTCCGCAGGGCGCAGGTTCCGCACGGGCGGGTCCCGTCCCGTCCCGTCCCGTCCCGTTGGGGCGGTGCCGGCCGGCGGCCGCCATGGCGGGCCGAAGTACCCTGCCCTCAGAGCCAAAGTTCAGGATTTTCGGCCGGGTTTCTTCTTTTCGGGACGATTGTGCTGATCTGTGTGAGGCCGCGCGTGCTCGCCTGTGGTTTCTGGGTTTCGAAGTGGCTTCAGGTGAATAAAAGCCGAAATAACAGTAACAAACCCGGAGACGCGAGTTGCGCACGTAGGAGGTGGGCTTCCCATGGGAGCAGCCTGCGCTCAAAACATCTTTCAGCCTGAAGCAAGGAATGGTGTTTCTATTGCCGGCTACATTTTATCCCACGTTTTGCTTCAGAAACAATTATTGTTGTTGTAGCCTGTCCCAAATCACGCCACAAAGGAGACCAAGTAGATTGCACTATTTGTTTACATTCGTGTACATTGAAATTCACAGTTCAGGAACAAAAATTCTGAAAAATATACCTTCTTCTTACAATTTTAAGTTAATAAGGAGGGATCAGTTGCATCTGACAGCATACGATGTTCACTGCTGGAGGTCAACACTAGTGACTGTAGGTGACAAGAAGGTAGGGAGGAGTAAAACCATCGGGCAGTGGTAGTGGGATGTGCACGTTTGTATGGGCATGAAAATGCTGGAATGCCTAAAAGCATGGCCATGTCCTCCTTCTATTCACATGGGCATCCACAGAGATGTGTGAGCAACTGGTTACATACCAGTGAACGGGGCACTCTGTAGGGTAACCTGTGGTAACCTGTGATAACCTATGATAACATTCACAATTATGTGCTGCAGTACTCCATGGCATGTTGGTGTTGTAGGATGGCTCTGCTGATGGCTGCGCCCTAAGCATAACAACATGGCACCAAATTCCGTCATACAGACTCAGTGGGAGCAGTCAAAAAAGGCTGTAACGCTTCTCTTTTTTTTTTTTTTTTTTTTTTTTTGTTTGTTTGTTTGTTTGTTTGTTTGAACTGGTAAAGCACAATTTGTCTTAAGAAGCAACCTCACAGTGGCTGTCCCACTTCAAGTGTTCAGATAAACACAAAATAAGAGCATGCAGCCCCCTGCAACACTGTTCAGCCCCCTGCAGCTGCACCAGACCCTTCACTTTGCCTTAGTGAGGTTTCCAGCCTGAAGGGAAGCACGGGACCCAATTTCTAACTATTTTAATTCATTATACTCCATTCAAGCACTTGTGGACATAGAAAGGGGATGAATTGTCTGTACCTGCAATAATTTCCATCCAAACCTAATAACTCAGAATATTTACCTTGTGGTCAAAACTTCATTTTTGAGCTTTTGAATTCTTTGCTTAGTGTCAGTGTGGGGCAAACCCACATCTGTCAGAATAGGTGCCTAGATTGGGTTGACCCAGACTGTCTATTCCAAAGCCCTAATTAACAATCTTAAAATTCTGGCCTGGCTTCGTACCACTCGTGTTTTCCTCCTCCTACACGCTGTTCAGTATTTGCAGTAACACACTGGACCCCTACACTGAACGTGATGCTGCTGCTGTGGATGAGAAAAGCAGGAGTTAAGGGAAGATGGCAAATACTTGAAGGAGAGATATAGACAGGAATAGTAATGAGATGGGATAGTGGTACTCTCAGCCCAAGGCGGCCTTGTTCTTACTTTTTCTGGCTTACAGCCACAGCTGCAGAAAGCACACTGGGCTAGAGAGGCCATTGACTTTGACACAGCTTGCTTGGTCTCTCATGTGCTCCTGTGCTACCACGAGTTCCTCCCAGAAAATCTTGGGTCTTCCTTAATGTCAGTTGCATCAAAGTCACTCAGCTGTTCAAAAATCCAGTTGGAAATTCCACCTGAGTAAATGCCTTTTAGTCACAGCACTTTTTAGAGTCATTCACGCCTTCCTCATCACCAGGAAGCATTTGTACAGCAGAGAGGTATTTGACAATGGGCTGTCCTGCCCATCGGAAGAGCTGTATTGTGTAACTGCAGTAAATCCCTGCCCCATGAGCTGTGTGTCCGTGAGCTTATACACCAATTTCAAGGCTTTGATTTGATCATGAGCCATTTCTCATAGCTGGAGCTCTGAATTAATCTTCTTGCCACACTATGCTTTTGACCGTAGGTGTGCATGGATATGTTTCTATTTTAAGTTCCTGTGAGTGCATTGTTAGGTCCAGAGTCAAGCAATAAGAGTGTGAGGGGGGAGAGCATCCCTTTGTTTCATGCTATTTTGGGTGCAGAGACCCTACCCATTTCCACAACAGAATCACATAATTGGAGAATGAATCCTCCAGCAGTTTTACTTAAAATTTTGACAGCACTGGTACACATGATGGTCTTGGGGGGAAAATCTTTAACAAAAAAAACTTACTTGCAACTTGATTGTCTTGGAGACCAGTTACTATAAGGGATTATTAACGGGTGGGCTTGGTGAGCATTCAAGACATATGAAATATTGGAGGAGAGTTGGCATGACTGTCATAGAGGGCCATTTCATCTCAAAAATCAACCAGAGTGTAAGACCGGACTCAATACATAAATTGTTGTTTCACTTGTTCAATGCAGGAGTTTCATCCAAGAGCTCAATAAAGCCTATCACCAAAAAATATCCTAAATTAAAATTACAATAGGAGTAGAGATTTTTCTGTAATCATAAGTGGTTTTAAATGGGGAAAAGAAGAATTATGTAAGTTGTGTTGTAGGGGAGGTGGGCAGCTGGACCTGACCATCTTTTCAAAAAGGATGTGTGAGAGGAGATTAGTAGTAACACAGTAATAATTAGTAGCAACACAGTAACAATGGAGAATTTGTCATATTCATGACAGCCATATTTATGGCTGGCTACCCAAAGTAGAACAAAAATGTTACCATGTTCCACTCAAAGGTGAGTGAAAAGATGCTAAATTGATAACTGAAATTTCAAATTAATTTAGTAATGGAACTAATGTGATGCAGATAGAATGGCAGGCCCTAGACTTGCTGCTACTTTTCTGAGAACAGATTTTGTATAGTTCTTTGGAAATATCTTGAGCTCAGTGACTAATGTCAATCAAAGGGAAATAAACCAGCATTTGTTGTTTCTTTTGAAAGAAACAGCATAAACCTCTTAATGTTTAATGTTATATTCTCTGTAGCCACAGGTATCTCCATATATTCAAAAAGATATATTTGCAATTCTGTTAAATTATTTCATAAAAGGAGCAGTAGAAGCAAAAACAGTACCAAGAAAAGCAACAAGAAAAGACTGTAGCTGAAGACTAAGTGGACCAGATTCTTGAGCTTGAAAAAAAGGATTGTGTTAGAGGTATACACAGTTGGTAACAATACAGAGAAGACAACCTGGGAAGGACTGCATACTTTCTCATAATCTAAATGTCAGAATAATTAGATCTTGAATATTAAAAGCAGTTTCACCTTTCATTCAGAAAGTTCTAAAATGCTAATGGTTGGAAGCTAGAAGAGATTATATATATTTTTATAGGTAGGAGGGATAATTCAATGATTCATGATTTCTACTCTTTTTCTGTAAAAATCAGCTAGTTTCTTCTGCTGAGATAGCAAGCTATTGAGATAGAATGGCAAACCAGACCTTACTGCTTCCTTTGGTAGTTCAGAATACTTTTCTGTATTGCTGTGCTCAGTTCCTCACTACACATGGAGCAACATAGCACCAATAAAGGTTTTGGAAACATGGAAGCCACTTTTCCCTGAGCAGCAGGATGGCACAACTTTTGTTGGTCGAGTAACCAAGAACCTGTAGCCAGATGTTTATGCTGGAAGCATCCTTGGATGTGACATTTTCTTCCTTGGTAGGCCACCTCAGAGAGAGAGGCACAACATATATTTTGGTCAGGGGTTTCTGTTTCTGTGCATTGTTAATAAAATGTGCAAAATGTGCCTAATTTAGGTCAGGCATACTAATTACCTTAAGAGTACCTGAACAATAAACAACAATGACCCTTACTGAGAAACTAATTAGCTTTGAAAATTTGGCTTTCTTAATCATCAAAGAAGATGGGTTAAAGCTCATCTCTAATTTAGAGAATAATTATTATCAGTGGTCTGAAGCTTTCCACATTACTCATTCCCACACGAGGGTTGGATTGAATAAGACACTGGAGCCTACAGCCTCGTACTTTTGCACTTCTGTTTTTCTCATATTAAAATGAAGCATATTCCGAAATTTAAGATTAAATCTCCAATTTTGAAACTGTTTTCATTTAAATGTTTATCCAAATTTTTATTTATATCAGTTTTACATCACAGAATAATAAAATACACCCTCTGTATTTTTACTTAAGCTAGCTTTTCTTGTTTGCACTTATTAATTCTAATTATTATTCTTATACAAAAACACTATTTGCCTAGCAAAAGGTGTACTTTTCATGATCTGAGTATACCTGTTGTCACAGCAGGTCTTGATATTCATGTGCTTTTTTCAAAGGGGAAATAATCAGGTATTTCATTGAGCAATTTCATACAAATGCTAGGTAATTTCCTTCTTTGCCATTTAAGTATATATACCTCCAGATCTTTATAGAAAAAAACTGTTATGAATTTAAACATTTTATTAAATAGTTCTTGTTTTAATAAAATTATATTAAATACAGATAATGAATCTTTAAATTAAATTGAAATCATTTATTTAAAACTGCATGGGCATTTTTCAACATTTGATTGAAAAACTGTCTCTCCAGGTAAAAAGCAAGGAAAATGGTGGCTGCTACATCAGTTTACTTGGAAGTGACGATCCAGAATTTTCTACTTCTAAGTGACAGTGAAGAAAATATTGCAGTCAATGTTTAGGCCAAAACCAAGAGCAAAAGGAAGCAAAAAGCGCATATTAAAACTAGTTTTTTTGAAAAACTTTGTCCAAATCAAAAGATTTTTAAAGGAAGTGGTTGGTGGTGAAAGATCATAAGCTTAACAAATGAAAAAACTGAGTAGTAGAAGGAAAAATATGTCTTGTAGGTAAGAAAGTAGGGCAGCTTTTTTTCTGTGTTTAACAAGTGTTTAGCCAACTGATTTTCACTATTACCAAAACATAAGTTATTGTTTTATGCAAGTGTACACACTTGATCCTGAGCTGCAGGAAAAAGCATCAACAGCTTTCAGTGCAGAAACCCCTCCCGGTAAAGGAATTCTTTGTTTCTTAGAAAACCTTATTATTCATTATTCAGGGGCATTTGAAAAGCAACTGGAATCTCAAAACTTATTAGGAAAGGAAAAAGGGGGGTGCAAAATTGAAAGCAGAATTCTGCCACTGTGTGAATGCAGGAATTTACACTGTGAAAATTCTGCATGTTGGTCTGGTCCAGGCATCTTAGAAAGCACCTAAAGGAGGCAGAGAATCCATCAAGAAAAGAACTAAAAAGTGGTTTTCATACAATGAAACTAAATCCAGAATCAACAATGGAAGGCAGTGGGTAGTAGGTTATATAGGTGAGGAAAAGGACTATTTGGGAATAGCAATGTAACAAATGACATATGGACAATAATAGGGAATATTTAATCACAGTTTCTTGTAAGCTGAGAATTTAAAAGTTGTCAAGGGGAATGCCGAGGCAATAAGATAAAAACAGGTAAAACCAGACATGTTTATTTTTATAGTAAATAATCATATGGTGCACCTTAGTGCTATCTTATTATAGAGGAAAGAAGAATAAATATGTCAGAAAAAGGATCAGAAAAAATAGCACAAGGTGTGCTCATCAGTGATTGCTAGAGACACAGTCCTGAGTGCTTGACTTTGGAAATCCCTAAACACTGATTGGCAGAGTTGAAGAGTATACTGGGAAAACACAATGCACACATGCTTTGTTTCTTATACTATCAGTATTCTATTTTTATTCTGTGAGAGATAGCATGAATGTAATGGACCTTCAAAAGAGTGTGGTAAAGCAGGTTAATTTAATCGTTCTCTCTTATTGTCTGTCTGTTGTATTTTCCTAGACATCTAGCAGAGGTGAGGGCATTAAGTGTTATGAGACAAGTGTTTTTGTGCCTCTTATAAAACGCATTGGATACATTTAAAATCTTGAATTAGTTCTGTATCTCCATTTTTTCTAGTTACAGATATATAAATGAAAAACTGAATGACAGCAGCTTGTCAAATATTTTGAAACCAGATGTATTTGTTCTGCACAGCTTTATTTTGTCTCACATCAAAGATGCATAATAAAATTGCATAGGAGGGGCTGATACAGGAGTTGCTTGAGTGTTACTCATCATACCTTTTTTTCATGTACTATCTTTATTAATCCTATGACTCCTTTTTACTCACAACAGGTGTTAAAGCCGAAACTTCCCATAGTCATATTCCTAGCACATAAGAGGACAATTAGAGAGTGAACTGAAAGATGTCTTTAAAGAAGTCAAGAGCACTCCATAACACATTTTATAATCTGCAAAACAGAGTTGTATATGTGCTAGAATACTCTTAGAAACTATGAGAGAAATACATAAATTTCCTAGACATGGTTTTGACAAAAAAAAAAAAATAGCTAATAGGTTACAGTATTAATTATACCACGACAGCAACTTAGATGTTCTTGGAGAAAATACCAGACAAATTTCTTTAATAAGAAAAAAATTATAACTGCCATGTTACATTTACTTTAAAAGCCATGAATCATAATTCAAGAGTTTGGACTGAACTGAGAGAAAAGTAGTTTGAGACAGTGTTCTTGGAATGAGCAAGCACAGATAAGTTCAAAAATCCCACAACAGGTTCAAGCACAGGGTAGACAAAGATTAGTAATAATTAAAGCTTCCACATTTTGAGGTACTCAAAAGCAACAAAGAGGCACTCATGCAAATGCAAAATGCAAATGACCCATGGAATCATATGAAGGGAAAATTTCAGTAATCTGGGGTTGAGTTTTAAGCAGCAGTACATAGAAAAGAAAGAACTGGGCCTGACTGGACCACTAAACACCTCAAACAGGACATAGTAGGTGATCAGGTGATCAATCTACTGAAATGAGACTGTCTTTCAATGTGTAGGTCAGAAAAATAGAGTAAAAAGGGCAAAATATCTATCTGAGCTAGATCCTTCAAAGAAACAAAACAAAATTATAAGATTTCTAACCACAGTACTATAGAAATAATATGAATGGGACAAGTGGGGTCATATCCTGAGAATCAGAGATTAGGGGACATTGAATATCACATATCTTAATACTTTGACCCAGTTTTAATTGAAGAAATTATATGTATATTACTAAGTAAAGATTATCCAATAAGAATAGGAAATGGAAATTATAACATCCATGGTGAATTTAAAAATAAGCAGGTATTGTGTGAAATCTGAACAGCCTGGATAATGTCCAGTGAGTTATTTTAAAAGAAGCTGCAATTTTGGTCATGGTACTTTATTGCTTCCCATTAGAAACTAGTAAGTGTGATACATGTATATGATATATGTATCTGATAAGGAAGAGTGGAATATCCAAAAGAATTCCTCATTTATCTTTAATAAAATATGCAGGTTTTGTATGGAAAAGTAACCAAGAACATGAAGTTTAATAAAATAAATTCAATATGATTTTGGCAAAAGTAGATTGTGTCATGTTATAGTACATCTTTCTTTTATATTCTTCAGGTGGGATCAATGAATTCAATTTAATAATTTATGTTTCAGTTAAGCAGTGACTCAAAGGAATTTAAATTGATATCAAAGGAAAGGAAATAAAAGTGGAAGTTAAAACAAGGACTATGGAATGATTAATGTGGTAGATGAAGAGAAGATTACAATGATAAGAGAATTTTCCAGACAGATAGAGGCTAGAAATTATATTTTCCGAGGATCAGTCTTAGAACAAATTCTGCTTAATATCATTATTTATGACACTGATTTAAAAAAATTTGCTTTAATAAACCATGGTGTGGATGATGTAACACTTGAAAAATCCAGCCAATGTTGACAGGAATAGGTGGACTGCACATTGTGAATAGGAATTAAAAATGTAGGATAAAATAGCATAATAGAAAGTAAAGTAGAGACTAAATCCAGAAGTTTTAGTTTATATTGAAGGCTTAACTGGAGCTGGCACTTAAAGAGAGGGAGCTGCATTTACTGGAAGAATACAGAAGAAATTTCAGTAAAGACTGAGGAATTTTAGCATTACAGTGGATAGTATTAGCAAGATGTTCCATGCTTATAAAATAATATAAATTTGGATGAAAATAAAGAAAGGCTAATATAATAATAGGAAGAGGTATTTTAGAAAGTTTAAAAGACTATTTAAGCTATCAAGGTAGAAGTTTTAGAGAAGATATGTTTATTCTTTGAAATTCACCTGGATAATCTCCAGTGACAGAATGATTTTTAGGCAGAACGATCTCACAAAAGGCATTATATATATAAAGTCTGTAACTATTTAAAGAGGGAAACCCTGTATGTGCTTTTTAAATGAAGTGGTAGGCAAGAAACCCTCATTGTTTGAAAATTATGCCTGTGAAGTTTATGAGGATTTACAGACTCATACTTGCTTTCAAAATGCTGGAAATATTTATTGCAGTCTCTTTTATTGAATTCAGCTTATACCATGGATAATGGATTCGCTTAGTTTGTACATAAGCCAGGAAAGAATTTTTACAAGTTTTGATGCACAGTGTAGACTCCAGGGAAATTTAAATTCCCTTTCTTCCAAGTTTGGAAGGTATCAAAGACAGGCCACAGCAAGGGATAAGATATCATCAATCATTGACTTAGAAAGTAACTTCTCCTCAGGTCCAAGTATCATAAGCCCTTGTTTTGGAAATCCCTTCCTTTGTTTTTATCTTCTTTTTTTTTTTTTTTTTTTCCTCCAGAATGCCCGATATTTTAATTATTTGGATCAGTTTATTTAATAATATTTCACAGTCTTAATTTCTTTGGTGACACAGACTGAAGCAACATTCCTTCTCTCCCCAGGGAGAGAGAGCATGCCCCAAGATACAGCTTTTTATTAAACATCTAAACCTTTTTTAATAAAAGCCAAGTCTCAGTCACATTCTTGATTTGATATACAAAGGACACGTAAATGAACTAGATTTTCTAATGGGTTCTTCTGGAATTAGCATTGATTATAGACTGTAATGCCATTCTCCACTGTGATACTGAGAGCTAGCTAGAGTTTACAACAGAAGTGAATCTTATTCTCAGTTTTGTACTGCAACTTCCTCATAAATACTTTTTTTTTAAAAGTCATTTAAGTTTTGCAGGAGCAATTTTGTGATACCCAGGTATTTGCTAAGCAATTTTTGCTGTGGCAGAGCCTAAGACCATGTAGTTACATTTTAAGAGGACTTAATATGAAGAATCTAAATATAAACATCTATTTTAATAGTTCTGATCACAATATATGTGACAGCTATTATAAAAGTAATGAAATATCCTTGCTGGAACACAGCAAAAGACAAAAGTCTGTCATTGAATACTGGCCAAAATAACTATTGTTTAGCTCCAATTAATGAATCAAAAACAATTTGTTAAGGCAAATGAGGACTCTAGTTCAAAGTTGCATGTTATTTTTTTTTTCTGGTGAAAGATTTGGCTACGTTCCTAATACATTACTGTATCACTCAGACAGGTTTCTGTTGAAGACAGAGCTGTAGTTTATGTGCATTTCATTGAACTGTAGACATGTTCCTCTCTTCCCCCTCCTCTCCTTCCTACAGCATCAGATGAAAACTTTTTCTGGAAGATGAATCTTCCTAGAAGGGGAACTCCTTGAGACAACTTTCTGTATTTTTATATAAAACAGTAGTATAAGGAAAAACTCAGGAATTGCCAATGAAAATAAAAGCCAGAACAAAAATCAGTCACAATCATTTGGGATTCTATGTGAAAACACAAAATTGCCCAAGGATGTCTTTCTCTCCTTTCTTTTTCTGTACAAATTTATTCTTTAGGTTCACCTAATTAAGAAAAATACTTATTTTAACAAATGAATGTATGAATTTAACAAATTGTAAGTATGCCTGCAAACCTTAATTTTCTTATAATCAATGAGAAAATCTTTAATACTCTAGAGAAAACAGTATTTTGATGATATTTATATACTGTGCATATGAGAAAAAATAATGTTACAGACACAAAGGGGAAATTAGAATGACTAAACAGGTTTTGAAAATATTGCTACAGTTGATACTAGTTTTGTAGCTTTATTGTTTTGTAATTCTCTTCCTACATCTTCTACTGCTACATCTAGTACTGCTATGTCTGGTCTGCTTCCTTGCTCTGCTGGATACAAATATCCTAGGCAAGGGTATTTATACTGTGTTAGAGGAAATATGCAACTAGTATAAAGAAAATTTAAAATGTGTACAGAAATGTAGTGCTTCAGCTAATGAATGGCATTCATTTAAACATCCTTGAGAATCTAAAGTAGTCATTTGCCAAAAAGGTCTCTTGACAGATATGCATAGACATTTTCATTATATTTTCATTCTATTTCATTAACTGTTGAGTATTTCTTTCTCATGTGTAGATAAAGCTAGCAAATTGATGTGTTTGCATGGTATTGTTTTACAGCATTTCACCTTTTTTATAAGAAAATAACTAAACCCCAGTGCTTTTTTTGGCTTCTCTTGACATAGAAATTTGTGCAGCTCTAACTTACTACTTAGTTTGCCTTTCACACAAATAATTATTTAAAAGAGCTTCCTAGGACATGTCTCCCAAGTGTCCTTGAATGTGGCCTTCTCTGAGAACAACACAGACCCCAAGGACTTGCTCTTTTTTAATTTTTTTCCCCTGAGGATTAGTAAAATTTGCAGATTTGAATTACTTTTGAGAATTGCAACATTTTAAAAGTCTCTGTGCAGGGGAATCAGAATTGCAAAAGGGCAGTAATGTCTCTTGTGAATGAGGAAACAGGTTAATCTCAAGGAGAAGAAAAGAAGGGAACAAAAAATTTAAAACTCAATTTCCAGTGTTGTGCTACTGGAATAAAAGTAGTGATTCTTCATTTCACAAAGTTTTGACATATTGCAAAATGTCCTTTCCTTACTAATTTTTTTTTTTCTTTAAGCTCATGTCAGTGTGGGTTACTATCATTAGGTAAATTCAGTTAATGTAAATAGGAGTGTCGATGAAATGCCCGTGACATATTTGTTTTAATCAAATGGAGCTTCTGTGAGTGCAATTAAAAGGCACAATGGTACCAATACATGTGACAGGTTAAAATACAGGCAGTACTTTGACTTTCTTACTGTTACTGTTCTCTGTGCATCTAGAATTGTTACCAAAAGTAGTGGAGAAGGTTTGCAGTAGAGATGCTGTTTCACTAAAGACGGGATGAAATAATGAGGGTTTTCCTAGAGTATCAATTTGATGATGACTAGATGAGATGAGCACTCTCTTTATTTATTTCTGTTCAAAAGTATACACTTGTGATCAAACTCTTATGTACCAGTGGGACAAGTTTTAGGGGAAAGTGCTTCAGAGAGTTTTTCTTTATTGCCTTCATAATTTAACTCCATTACATTTAAAAAAATATTCTCTTTAAGTGGTACTATGGATAGTTTCCTTCTGTGCTCTGAAATCAACATTTTGAGAGAAAATATAGTCTGTGATCTCACTAATGCTACTGCGCTATCCACAACATACAAAAAAATTGTATACCTGATTAGCTGATGCTGCTAAAAGAAAATTTCCCAATTAGATTGTTTACAGTTGGATTCTCCTCAGTTCTCTGTGGCCAGCAAGTTTGTTTACATTTGGATCTTTTTCAGTTTTCTGTGGCCAGTAAAGAACAAAAGCAATTAAAATATTTAGAGAGGTTACTTCTTTTCAAACAAAAGTAGCTGCTTGTATTATTGATTTAAGACAGGTGAGCAGATAATATATCCTTTTACGTTTACTAATCTTAACTTGAATGATTTGGTGTCAAATATAACCAGTAACATCTGTACTTTTAGAACTAGTTTAAGTCTCTCAGGTAATTTCTCTATTGTTTACCTAACTCTTTAGTTGATTTCAGCACTGCAAAGCAGGGTTTGCCAGAATTGGTACTAGTCCTGTGTATGTGATCAACACTAGTCTGACAAAGGGTGCAGTCTGAAAAAAAACAAGATGGATGTATACCTTCCACATACCATGCATTCTGCAAGGCCAGCTACGACCTTAACCAAGACCATTAAGAGCCATCCTTCAGGAAGATAGGGGAAGTGAAAGCTGTTTACCTGAATTGTATTGAAATGTAAAATCCTTTATCCTTATGTATATGTCTTAAACATTATTTAAGGAAATATAGAAATTATGCAGAGGCTAAGACAACACTGGCATTGGTATTCAAAGTCAATAAAATGGAGTCTTGACTGTACATTCTTAGAGATTTATGTAAAGATATATTATGTTGTGTACCTTACATTGAAAATCATGCAATGTCCTCACTGACATACCTGCAGTTGGATGGGTTGCTTCACTGGTGGTTAGAGCATATTGATCTCCTGCCAAATTTTGCTACACACAGGAATACATGTAGTATATTTCTTACTCCACTGATTTTCTTTCAAATTACATTTATTCCTAAGTTTTACAAATGCTTATTGCACAGCTGGCTTTAGGATAGAGCAAAATAAGCAGGTATATATATATATGGCAAACTTCTGGGACAGTGTTAAACTCTTTGTGAGAGTCAGAGGAAATGGATGACTGTATAGGCCTGTTCATCTACACTAAATTTGGTGGCTGTTGTCTCCAAAGATCCAGTTCAAATCAATAGTCAGCAGCTGGTTTTAGCTCCTTGCAACAGCTGTTGCATCTTGCTCTGCTCATCTCTCAGGCTTTGTTTGAAGGTCAGCAGCCCCCTTCTGTTCCTGAGCCCCCAGCCCAGCCTCATCCTTTCCTCTTTCCCATGGCAGGAGCAGATGTGTCTAGCGCACAACATGGCACCAAGTGTGGGAGGATAACATGTATAACCCTTCAATAAAACTCTTTATGGGAGGTTGTGTTGGCTGCTATCTGTGATTATGAAATCAAATCAGTCTGTAAGTGGAGTTTTTTTCAAGGAAAAAAGTGGGAAAGGAATTCTGGATCATTTTGACACTCTATGGCCTTGTGAAACCTCCATGGCCTGTCTAAGACCTCTTCCCATCTTCTGGGAGAGGAAGCCTGGAAAGTCACTGAGCTCTCACAGCCCCCATAATCCCCACAGGCCTTTCCTGTTTCCTCCTGTGCTGCTTCCCTAGGGTTTCCTGAGGCCCTCTAAACCTTCCTACCTTAGCAGATACACAGTGCCTATTTCAATTCCCAGATTCCTCCATCCCAACTCACTCGCATGCGAAATGCCCATTGCCATCACGTAGTTTTGCCTACATTGTTGAGGTGCCTCAAGCCACTTCTGAGATTATTTTTGAGATATACATGCCCAGAAACATGTTGCTACCCAGTCTTTATCCTACCATAACTCAGAAAAAAATAATTATCTCAAAACAACTTTCATAAAACTATGAATCATTTATTTTGTTCCCAGTCACCTGAAATTGAAATTCACTGAAAATACTAGAAGCTTTTAACTCTGGTCTGTGTTGGTTTGAAAGATTGTCCAAGAGTCTTTCTTCTGAAGTTTAGGTACTGAATTCACTGCAAATCATGAACACATTCTCCCAAGTTCCCTCACTCTTCTGTGGGTACTATGGTTTCCCTGTAAAATGCTTGATGTTGGGGGGATTCACCTGTGGAGATGCTCATTCTACTCTCAGTCACTACTTGTCTAGGGATCTCAGCCTATTGTTCTATATTAGATCTGTAAAATCAAGCAAATATGAAATATGTCCTTTGTTTTGTTTTTTAAAACATGAACACATAAACTTTTATTTTTCCTTTTTAGTAACTTATCACTCCTACTTTCCCTGTCACTTTACATGAAAGCATCTTGTACTAACTTTAAAGCTCTTTAACCTTCTACTTTTATTGTTGTCCTATTATTTGTTCTGTCCCTAACATATTTGGTTTTACATGCTTCATGCATTTCTGTAACAATTTTCCAGGTATGGAATACCCTTATAAAATTAGTTGTGGCATGTGAGGGCAACTGGCAATTAATAAAGACTAGAGAAATTACCCCTGAAGGCTGTTCAAGTTTTCTTCTACTTGTACTGTATCTTGGAAACAAAAAAAATAAATTACATTAGAATAAAAGGTGCCTAATTGTTGGAAGAACAGTGTTAGGCTGCACCCAACAATGTGATACTGTTGGACCTGTTGTATCCTGTAATTTACAGAACCACAAAATCACAGAAGGACTGAGGTTGGGAGATACCTCTGGAGATCATTTTATCCAAACCTTGTATTCAGAGCAGGGCCAGCTGGACCAGGTTTCTCAGCACTATGTCCAGCTGGATTTTGAATATCTATAATGAAAGAAACTCTACCAACTCTCTGGGAAAACTCTGCCAGTGTTTGAGTACTCTCATAGTAAAAAAGCTTTTTCTTTCACTGAAGTGAAATTTCCTGTGTTTCATTTTGTCATTGTCCCTTGTATCACTGAGAACAGCCTGGGTCCATTTCCTTTGTTCCAACTATCAGGTGTTTATGCACATTGACAAATCCCACTTCAGACTTCTCCAGACTCAGAAGTCACAACTCTCTCACCCTGTGAGTGCATGTCAGAGTCAGATGTTCCCAAACATTTTTGTAGCCCTTTGCTGGACTCTCTGCCCCTGGCCCCATTCCATCTGGATGGTGGCATGACCCTCTTGTGTATCAGCTCTTCCTCTGTTTTGGATTATCTGTAAATTTTCCGAGGATCCACACTCTGTCCTACCTATGACTTTGTCCCACTGTCCAGGTCACTAATGAAGATGTTTAGCAGTATCAGATCCCACAGTGCCAGCCTGAGGTACTGCAGTACTGCCTGGCCTTCAACTGGACTTTGGCATCTGATTGCATCCCTTTGAGCCCAGAAGTTGAGCCAGTTTTCAATCTACCTCACTGTCCACTTATCTAGCCCATACTTGAGTGTTCCATCCATGGATGTTTTGAGAAACAGTGTCAAAAACCTTGCTAAAGTCAAAGCAAAAAATATTTCACTGTTTTTTTTTCCTTGTCCTGGAAGCTAGTCACTTCATCAGGTAGGTCAGACAGGATGTCTCTCATAAATCCATGCTGACTCCTTCCAGTCACATTCTTATCTTTAATATGTTTGGGTATGGCTTCCAGGATTACATGGTCAATCACCTTCCGTGGGATTGAGGTGAGCCTTACCAACCTGTAATCCTCCTGCCTGACCTTCTTGAAGATAGGAATAACATTTGCTTTCTTCCAATCCTTGGGAACCTCCCGTAATACCCACAACCTTTCAAAGATTATCAAGTGTGGCTTTGGAATGTCATGAGCCAGCTCCCTCAGGACTTGGTGCCATGGATCTTTGTATGTTCAGTGTGTTTAAATGTTCCGTTGACCTGATCCTCCTCCACTGAAGGTAAGCCTTCCTGGCTCCAGACTTTCCCTCTGGTCTCAGGGACATAGGATTGCTGAAGGCAGGTCTTACCAATAAAAACAGTGACAAAGTGTGGAGTACCTTGACCTTTTTCATGTTGTAGTAGAGGAATTACACAGAAGCAAGAACTGAACACAAGTTTCCAATGCTAGCAGTCAACAGAACAGCGTTAATATGACCCTCAGATAGAATATGGAGATTGGGAGAAAAAGACAGAGAGTTTACATCTGTATCCAGTGCTGGTAAGAACACTACTAGAACAAAGAACCTAATAGTTATGGTAAAGAGTTTAAAAGCAACATCTAAAAAGCTGCACTTAGGATTTGAAAATTGGTAGATACTATGTATGGTGAGAGATGGTAAAAGCTCAGCATGCTAAAAAAAGAGAGGTGAAGGAGTTGGAGGCTCATGCTGCTGAAGACCATGAACCAAGACCAGAAACCTTTAAGAGTAATTACTTCCTAAGCATTAAAGTATTACTCAAGCACAAATTACTGAGCCTATTGGTAGAGGAGTTGACCCAAAATGTAGGAAAAGACAAAAGATCAGATACTGTAGCATTTTTTTCTGTTTGAATTCTCATAATTTCAAACGGAGATTAACTGTTATATTCTGTATACTATATGACACCCAAGACACTGACCCCAACTGAAATGTCTAACAACAATTGAAGAAAGAAGAAACATTTTTATGCTTGGCGTAATTTTTAGATAACAATACATTCTCTGGGATGTTCACCTTGAAAAAGAGAAGGTTTTGGGCTGACCTAATTGTATCATTCCAGTACCTGAAGGGAGGCCACAAGAAAGATGGAGAGAGACTTTTTACAAGGGCATGTAGTGACGGGATAGAGAAACTGGAAGAGAATAGGTTTAGATTAGATTTTAGAAAAAAACTCTTTACTGTGTGGGTGCTGAGGCACTTGAACAGATTGTTCAGAGAAGTTGTGAATGCCCACATGCCTGAAAGTGTTCAAGGCCAGGTTGGATGGGGCTCTGAGCAACCTGGTCTAGCGGAAGGTGCCCCTGTCCATGGCAGGAGGTTTGGAATGAGAGGTTTGTTAAGGTCCCTTCCAGATCAGGCCATTCTGTGATTCTGTAATTTAACTAGTGAACTTAGGTGTCCCCAGTGCTTCCTGCAGTCTTGGCCTTGTGTTTGTCCCAAGAAATCTATTGCGACCTATTGTCATACAAAGGGCTGTCCACATGCACAAGTTCCCATCCAGTGGAAATCAGGACACAGAGAAGAAGGAGAGACAGTGGGAATATGGGATGATTTCTTTTTTTTTTCCTGCAGGACATGATTGGGATTCTCCGCTTGATGTTGGAGCACTCCTAAGTCTTACTATATGTGCTAGAATATACATAGAATTTTATACTTGAAAAGCTGTTTTCAAATTGCATAACAAGTATATACTTATTGATAACTTCACATGTTTCACATTGACTATGACTTCCAGATGACTTACATTTGGTAATTTTTTCCCCATCTGCTTCATAATGCTCAAAAAGAATTCCAATTATGTGTCCAACTTTTTTAAAAAATAGCATTGCCTTGCATTACTAGGGCAAAACTTTGAACATGGAATTAAATATCTCAGTCTCTACTTGATGCTTTGGTATTAGTGAAGAGACACTCTTTATACTGTGATAATTTTCATGTTCTATAGAATTTTGTTATGCTGTTCTGGTTTGGTGGCTACATAAACCACAAAAGAAGACCCTTTGTGACTTCTACCTTATGTGGAGTACATCTTCTACCTTATGTGGAGTACATTCCAGAAGTAATCACTTATTTCTTCATGCTGACTCCATCCCATGTTAAAATCTTGCAGTTATGTCAGTTTAATGTCATAAGGATCTTTCCTGTAAAATCTCAGCATTGTGGCTTGCATTCACAAGAATTGTTAAAACTCTGACAATAACAGAGTAATTAACAGATGAAACGCTTGTTTAATTAATGCGTTGATCAGATCTTATTTTGTCATGGAAAGAGGAAGCTGACCAGGTCCACCTCATCCACCCTGTGTTAGTGATACATTAATTTAATATCATCACCTTAAGTAGCTTATATACACGCACATACAATTTTCTTTCACTCACTCATGCTCTTTCATGCTATTCAGTTTTACATGCTTTACAAGGATAGGCGTGGTTGTTTCTTTATTTCTCTAATTCCCTTGCCATGGTCTGTTTAAATTATTCCATTTGTAAGCATAGACAAGTTGATACATGCACATTAGTTTCGGCACATGTTTAACATTTATTATTTTAGATGTTTTTTGAGATTATAGAGAAAGGCTGCAAAACCAAAACACTTTTCAGTCTAATTAATTTATACCCTTTCTTGTAATCAGTTTGGTTTATGTATCTTTTTTCTCTTTCATTTGATCTCTACTTTTGTCTGATATTCAAAAGAATGAGCATCTTATTAAATAAAATAAAATTAAACTGTTTTAATTTCCTTCTTCATTGTGTTGCTATGAGCAAAGGACATTGAAAAGCTTTTATCTTTGCATCGTTGCATTGTTGACTACCACAGAATAAAAGAGATTTAGCTAATTATGACAAAATTAAGCAGACCTATGTTCAAATTATATTAGAATATCATATACTATCGATAATACTATCTGTACATGTATAACTCTCCCATTGACCTATGCAGATCCAGCAGACCTGCATTGTGAAGGTCCATGAGCATGAACTGTCCATTACAGGGCAAGCCTTCTTGGATTTTCCACCTTAAAACTCGTTCCAGAATTTTTGCATGAAGAATTAAACTGAACATTAGAACAAAGGGTTGGTCCTTCAGATTTCAGGTGATATCATAAGCCACTATTTTGCTGGATTTTATTATCAGAAATATGGTGATGACAGTCCTTTTTATGGGCCCAACACTTCTTCTTGGAACTTTTAATAGAAATTCAAATATTTGTAAAATAAGTGCAAATTAGATGTTGTTGTTTAATGAGTTTGACCTCACTTTTTAGAAAACAAAGTAAAAATGTGAAGATGGTTCCAGAAGAGCACAATCATGTCACATGTTTTTTTCACATAAAAAATTAGGGAAAAGTTTTTAAAGGGAAAGACTTTTTTAAATAGTTTTCTGTTACAGGGAGCTACAATGAAAATGTACTAATCAGGATGCAGGAAGGAAGAAAAGGAAGAAAAAAGGATGAATACAGAAATCAGATATTATTGACATAACTGGTGTCATTCAAATGCACAAGTAGAGATCTCTGAAATGACTCTTCAGTATTACTAAGGTATTTTATACAGTGTCATTTATGCATCTATAATAACAAAGCCTGTGCCTGCAGTAAAGAAGTTTATATTTCAGACATTTAAGGACAAAAATGTCCTTTTTTCCAGTTAAACTTATATGAACTGAGTCTGTAATATACACATCTTTTGCTTGGCTATTGTATACTGATATAGGAATTCATGACATAATTAATAGCATTGGATTTTTTCAGACTTACAGATACAAAACTCCCCCAGCCTCACCAGCTGATGGTCAGTGGAAGCCAAAATATTTATAGTGCCACCTTATTCAATTGTTGATATTCATGGTGCTTGAATTCCTCACCTTTATCTATCATCATCTTTACTCTCCAGCCCTCCAGTGTTTCCACATCCTTTGTGCTCCACCCAATGGCTTTGGGGAAGTCCTCTTTCATGTTTTCATACTTCAGGGAACCACCATCCCTCCGAGGCTCTCATTATCCTAGGAAAGGAGGTTGCTGCTTAGTATGGCGTACAGTGAGTCAGTCAAACTGTGTTTATGGACTTTGCAAAGATAGCATTTCTTTTTCCTGTAGGACAACAGTGTGCTCAAGTCAACCTCCTTCCTCATTTTCTCTCCTCCCAAACCTCTCCCTTCCCATCCCTGGGGACTGAAAGGCTGAGCAAGCCGTACAGAACACTGCTTGAAAATTATGAAGAAAATAACTACTGAGAAATTAGAGGAGGGATAAGAGTAAAAGGGGAATATGAGAGGAGAGTTGAATGAACAGGTGGTGAAGAAATTCAGAAGGAGACAAAATAAATGAATGACCAGAAAAAGTGAGGTAACTAGATAGGGCAAGAATCAAAATAAAATAGATGAATCAAAGAATATGGAAATATGAAAATAATTAGAAAGAAAAAAAAAAATTTACCAAAGTAAAATAAAGCTCCATTGAAAAGCCAGGTTTAAAAAAATACTTTTTTTCTTTTCAATAGTGGAGAAGAAATAAATACTGCTTTGAAAAATGTCTCAGCCTAAGCTAGGGGCATGAGTCACAAAAAGTGAGATATGAAAACAAGAAGGAAATTTGCAAAAAAAACAAGGAGGAAAGTTGCAAAAAAAACAAGGCAGAAAGTTGCTAAGGTAAGAATGGAAGTTAGAGGAGAAGTAGTGAAGGCCTTTTTCATGTTTGTTCTGCCTCCTTTCCTTAGTAATGAGCAGGGAGTGTTTGCCTAATGGAATCTCAGCCCCAGGGCAGACAGGAGTGCCTCAGCTCACCTGGTAGCCAGTACCTCTCCCCATTTCAGGAGTGATATTCACAGGCTTGAAAGAGACTGCAGGAGAATCCCAGCACATGCCAGCAAGGAGAGGTGAACACCTCCATACCAAAATTCTTCCCCCCCTCCTCTTCTAAACAGAGGAAAAAGAAGGTGGCTTAGTGTTGGTGGTAGAGTTCAAAAAACTCTCAGCACTTCTCCCCTGTGTTTGGTAACATAGACCCCTGAAGCGTTTTTATAGATGGAATGGGAAGGACCAGTTTTCTTCATTACCTGCACTGTTTTCAGCTAGTATGAAACCACTGGCTTCATGGTAACAACTGCATTTTCACCTCGATTTATGCTCTCTGTTGCCTAACGGTGCACTGCAGAGTTAGGCCAACACAGTGGTTTGTGCATTATTCAGCAGTCCAACCAATTTAGTTTAAGTAGTTTCCAGTCTGTAAGCAGGCAAGTAGACTGTAAGGAAAACAAAGTTCAGGTTAGACTTGTCTTGTCTACAGAAGGCAAATTCAAGGGTCTGTACCTTCATTAGCACATGCATGTATTCTTTTGACTTTGGTTATGTAAAAAAAAAACTAAAAAAACCACAAATAAACAAACAAACAAACAAACAAGAGACATTATACTATAAGGGTTTTGTCATTTTCTTTGCTTGGTCTTCATGTGAACGTGTTTAGTCAAAGACTGTCAAACTCCCCATGTACCTCAGGCATGTGCATGCAAGTGGAACTATCATCTCACACTTTCTAGAACTGGACAAATGCATAGGTGATTCCCACAAGCTTATTTTCTTTTTGAATGTGCTATATCGCATCTGAATAGTCTAACCATTAACAGCACAACATCGTGAGATTTTATAAGTGGATGGTATTATTTATTCTAATAAAATCTAAAATCTATAGTTTTAAAACAAATACATTCAGTTGATGAAGAGATGTTTTGAACAAATTTAAGAGAGTTGCAGCAAGAGATATCATTTCTGATGAGTTCAGCAAGGCAAGCTCAGTCATGCCAGCTTGGTGAGAAAGCTGAACCTCACCCAGCTGTGAGATTTTGCGCTAGAACCTCAAAGCATCATGAGCAATTATGTTTGAATGTGGGCAGTCATTGTATCTAAAGCAGCAAAATACTTGGTCAGGGTGAAAAAGCAATTTGCCTAAAGTTAGCTTAAGTGTTGTGGTCATTTTTGTACCCAGAACGAGTTATTTCTGTGCACATGAAACATGCCCAGCCTTTGCATGGGTCTACAAGAGGGGCTGGGGGCAGCAGTGGAGGGCCAGCATGGCTTGTGGCGAGTGGAGACAAGCACAGTGCAGGTGCAAGAACAGCACCAACTGCTCACAAGAGATCCTCTCCTATGTGCATGTAAACACAGTCTGCACCACTCACAGTTTTAAGAGCTAGACTTCTACAAAAGCAGTGAGAAGGCAGAGCTGCTGAGTTTCCCTGTTTTCTAGGCTGACTCTGATGCAATCCACTGGTAAAGGAGTCCTACAGAAAAAAAGATGAAACTTCCAGAGCTGGTTTTGTGGCACTTAGAAGTAACTTTTAGGAGAGACTTTCTGCAAAGGCAGAGTATGTGACAAAAACATGTCTTTGATGGCTGCCACATTTCCAGTGATTAACAACGGAGTGATTACCTACTATGGCCTGTTAAGTTCCTCCTTCCAGGTGCAGCTAGAATTTTTGTGGGAAATGCCTAAACACCTGTAATATACTTGACTCCACCAGGGCAACCATGTAGAGAAGTATTTACAGGTCAGCACCAACAAAGTAGTCAAGCAATGGTAATAAAAAAAAGAAGAGCACATTAGTTATGATTTTAAATTCTATAATTAAGAAGAGTGGACAGAATTAGAAGATTTGTCTCAATGCATATTTAATTTACAAAACTCTATAAATTTTCTCTTTCTTGGATCATTTTTCACATCTTTGGGTCATTGTCTTTTCTTTCACATTTTCTGCGTCAGAAACTGTTATTAAGACATATATATCTGAAAATAAATTCAGTATATCTGTAATGAGAAACATTCCTTAAGGCTTAAAGTAAATCAAATTCCTATGAAGTGTGAAACTGCTCAATATAGGTTCATTTCAAGTCCTTTCTAACATGAGCGATATTGAGTCCCATAGTACTGTTGCATTAGTTAAAAACACAAACTGGTTGAGTGCAGTTATACAGAAGAATCTCAAATGTCACTTCAAACTAATAGAATATTTCCATGGTTCTAATTCCAGGTATATGCAAATGCATAAAGATCAGAATTATAACAGTAGCACCCTTTGAAAACCACACTTTCCTTAGGAAAAATAAAGTCATTTGGAAGCGTTCAGTTTTAAAATTGTGCATTTATATTGTCAACAGAGTAATAAAGCAGAAAGGTATATTAAACATATTTAGTATGGGGTTTTTTCACAAATTAAGAAAAGCCAACATTATCATTCCTGCTATTGTCTCTTATGAGATGTACATAATTTTGAAATTATGTTGTAAATATGGTATTAAAGATTATACACCTGCACAGAAATCTGTGTGCTGTAATATTGCATGATTGAAGGGGAGATGAGAAAAAATACATGAGTTTATATTATTTCAACACTTAATGCATACTTCTAATTTGTTTTTATTGCATTAATAGGTAGTTCAGTATCAGCTTCAATTTATGTCTGTAAATTAGGTGATGTACCTTTAATGTTCTGAAAATGTTAATGTCTTGAAAATAATTTATATGAGTACAAAATTAGTACTTTTGCATGCCCTTAGGAGACTTTTCTATTTATACAAAATAATTTTTTTTTAAAATACTGTTTCTTATATTGAGTATTTTCTAAAAACAAAATTATGTATTCCTATTATTGGGCACAGTCACCAGCTCAAAACATTCATAACAAGCCACAGTTAAAGTTGCTGGCTATGTAATAAATACATGGCTGTGTATAAATAAATAGCCCTCTCAAGTCACACTCTAGCCTTCAAGAGTGATATACAACTTTAATTTTTACAAGGCAATTTTTCTGATCTTGTACCAAAGATACTAAAATTATTTGCCAGGGAGCATTTGAAATATTAATGTTGATTTGTAACATATTTAAATACAGGGGACATTAAAAATACCACTTTTTGCTATTCTAAGGAACACTGAGCTTGTTCTTTTCTAGAGATGCCCAAAGCCATCATTCCAAGAGGAACTTGGGAGCAGGCGCATTAACTGCTCCATGGAAGACCAGAGCAGGACTGACCACACACAGTGCCCACAGAAGACCAAGGCAAGTAGACAGGTACTTAACTAAAATATTTATAGGATATCCTAAATTAATGCCTTCCCCAACCTTAGCAGAATTAAGGCCACATATTTTTTATTTCCTCTACAACTGTCCTAAATATCAGGTTAATTGGGGTGGAGCCACTTTTCCTGTTGAGGCTGGGCCCTACTTGGTCAGGAATTGACAGTGTGGGGAATCAAGAGGGATCTTAGTGATTAAAGCATTCAGAGTGGCCTAGTCCTATTAGCCAGCACATTCTGTACTTTTCATTTATGGATTATTTGACAATAGCATATTTCAAATAGTAGTTACAGGCTTGATGCAGATTACAGAGTTTGAACATTTGTAAAATAATAGTCTCTTCTAACTTTGAAATCTATGCTAGGTTAATGCCTTTGAACATGAGTAATAATACTAAATTTCTAAAAATATTTTCCAAACATGATGAAAATGTAGTTTATTAATTCATGTTTTAATCTAACAACCCACATTGCTGGAACTTTACTTGGTTTAACTGGTCAATTGCAGATTTATATCTGTCTATTTGGGGGTTTAAATTGCAAAGTAAATAAACTGAAATAGTGAAGAAGTTTTTGAAAATTTTTCTTGTGGTCAGCAAAAGCCTCATTTCTAATGTATACCTTCTTTGAAAGAAATGTGCTCAACAGCTGGGTTTATGCAGTGAATCTATTGTTGCAGGACAGTTTTAGCTAATATTTATGATCTTAAAGACTTCATAGAGTAAAACACAAAATCTTATAAGAGTATAACTTATAAGAGTTGGAGATTTTTCCTGAAAAAAGTGTAAAAGGAGCTCAGTTTTGGAGAGCTGAGTTTTCTTCAACATTCTGTGGATTTATTGTTGAGGTGAAGAAGTGAAGACTTCATGTGAAAGGCCTAATGTAAAAACATAAGGTTTTTATGGACTTAAGACGAAGTGAATTTCTACAATTATATGCTTGTACATACTACTTTCTTGATCTGAATGTTTGTGTCAGTGTCAGGTGAATAGTTACAAGAATGAGAGTATGCTGAAGCTCTTTTCTTAAAAGGAGCCAGCCCTATGGAAATAAGTTTGTTATTGATGTTTCTCATGGGCTGCAAGTCCACACACATGAAAGATTATACATAGTCCATTTTATAATTTATACTTTTTGTATATTATTCCATGCATATTCATGTAATTTAAATTCAAGCTAACTCATGTCCTCTAGCTTTGAAAACATTTCTTCATGTGCTAAACTGAGATCACTAGTAGCTCTTATGCACATCATTAAGTGTTTTCAAGATTAGGACATTTTTTGGTCAGGGAATTCAAAAAGATAATTTACATATACTTTAAAAATATCATTATATTGCATAATAACCAAAGCTGCATAAAATGTTGGCAGAACACGTGTACTGAGTGACAGTGAGAATCCATGGTGAAATATCTGCCTTTCTTATCATGACTTAAATCAAAAATGTGTAGTGATGAAAAAATGTTGTTTGGAACATACAACCAAAGTACCTAAATGTCACAAAGGGACTAAGAAATTTTGAAAATAATTGTATTTCTCCTATATGTGACTGGTAATAACAAAAGGAATGAGAAATATTCTGATCTGCCTTGAAATTAAACACAACTTTTGACACTTTCTCTTCCTTTGTGTTTCTCTTCTCACTGTTAGAGAAACGTGTCTATGTGAAGAGGTAGCTGTGATGCTATGGTCACTTGAAAATTGGACATTACAGGCAAGAAGGGATTTTCAGTTAAAAATAGTCAAGTGGTTACACTTTTAAAGTAATACTGGAAGGAGCAATTAATCAATAGTTAGCTGCCTTATTAGATAGGCAAGAGCTATAGTGCCACATCATCTGAGTACTGTAAATTAGGCAAACAGTTTTACTGTTAGTGTAAAGCAAGTCATTAGAGATGTTATTCACAGCACAAAACTTAGATCTTCTTTTTACCTAAGGATTAATGGGAAAATTATCTCTGACTATGCTACTGACCAACATTTGCATTGCATTTGGTTGGAAAGCTGCTGTTCAGATACCAAAGTCAGATTACAGTTGTATTTTTTATCTCTATAACATTTATCTCCTCATAGATTTAGTTGTAATTAAGCAGTTATAAGTATACTTAAATTTGTACCTTTTTCCAATGAGGACATTATTAAACAACGTTAAATGTTCAATATTTAAATGTATGTCATTGTATCGTGTGTTGTCAGATGCATTTCAGGGTCTTACTATTGTCCATCTCATCAGCTGTACAGCAATTGTCCAAGCAATATGACAAGAAGCAACGGGCAGAAACTGGTTCACAGGAAATTCCACTTCTTGGTGAAGTGGCCTTCCTCCACCACATGTGAGGAAGAACTTCTTTAATATACACTGGAACAGATTGCCCAGAGAGGTTGTGGAGTGTCCCTCACTGAAGATATTCAGGAACTGTCTGGATGCAATTTTGTGCTACCTGCTCTATGATGGTCCTGCATGAGCAGAGGGATTGGTCCAGATGAACCATTGTGGTCCCTTCCAATCGTATCCATTCTGTGATTCTGGCTATGTTTAAAAAAAACATCTTTGAGAAACGTGTCCTGTAGTTGAAAATTAAAACCTTGAAGATGACAGTAATCTCCACCTGTGGCCCTCATAACAGTAAGCATTTTTATTGCATATTTCCACTAAAACAGTTTATACTGGCAAGTAAAGTACTGTATCAGTAGGCTATACCAGTGCATTCATGTGAACACTCCATCAGCATAGCCACATACACTGAACTTACTGGCACATATGCAACAGAGTGGTCAGAAATTGGTATATGAAGATATGGCTGTTACATTATGCATCAACATGGATATGAGGGCTTTTCAAAACACAGGTGTAGTTTGTGGCACATCTACCATGGTTTCTAAATGTCCATTTTATGCTAATGTTAAAAATCCTTAAATAAAGAATGGTTTTAAATAAGTTTTGTGTAGTATAATAGAATCATAGAATGGTCTGGGTTGGCGAATATCTGGAATATCTTCTAGTTACAATCCCCCTGTCATGGATGGGGACAACTTCCACTAGACCAGGTTTCTCAGAGCCCCATCCAACTTAGCCTTGAACACTTCCACAAATGGAGCATCCACAACTTCTCTAGACAACCTGCTCCAGTGCATCAGCACCCTCACAGTAAATATTTTTTTTTTCCTAAAATCTAATCTAAACCTATTATCTTCCAGTTTGAAGCCATTCTTCCTAGTCCTGTCACTACATGCCTTTGTAAAAAGTTTCTCTCCATCTTTCTTGCAGGGTCCCTCCAGCTACTGGCAGGCCACAATTAGGTCACTCCAAAGCCTTCTCTTTTTCAGGCTGAATAATTCCAACTCTCTTAGTCTTTACTCATATGAGATATGCTCCATCCCTCTAATCAACTTGGTGGCCTTCCTCTGGACTCATTCCAATTCAGATTTCCAGAAAAACAGTTTTTTGAATGTTGAATCTTAAGGTCAATGGATGCTATTCTAACAAACAATTTGTGTCTCTAAATTGGTGGGGAAAGGTTGCTTTTCACAGTGCAGGGTCTGTGGGTGTTCTAGTGCTTTGTCCAGAAGATGCTCTGTGAAGATCTCTGAGATGCTGGCAGGGAGCCATAAACTTTAAGTTTGTTAAAGTTTATGGGTGTTCACTTTGAAGTCTCAAAGAGTTTGGCCATCTCTCCCAGAAGTATTCAAGTGCTCCTTCTATGTAATACCAGGTTTGATTTTGCCTTTCACTGGAAATGTGAGACGTTACTGATGTATCTGTTCTGTCCCTAACTACATTCTCTAGTGCAGGATGAGGGCTGGGCACCATCTGGGGGCAATTGTGCCACATTTTTTAGTGAGTCTCATTATATATCCAAAAAGCTATTGGGGGATGTTCTTGTGATATCTTGGAATACAATTCTGTACCATTCCCCCAAAGGAATTTTATACCAATGGTCTGGTCTAGTTATATCTGAGCTCATTAATCAAATTAGACCACATTGATACTTATATTTTTTAAAAAGGAAGGCAGCAGCCACACCTTCCCCTGGGTAGCAGTGCATCTGCTAAAGCCTTTATCCCAGGGAACAGGCAGCCAGGTGAAATCTTAACATGACTCACGTGCTCTTGCAACTGAATTATTCATTGTAGGTGTAGTCAGTGTACAGAAGCTTGACTTGCCTCTCACTTCTGCAAGACCAGATTTTGAAATGGTAATAGTAGTATGTACATGCCAGAAATATTTTATCAGATATTTCAGATTCATGAGGAAATTTCATCTGTTCTAGTATTTCCTAATTGTGTTTAGTACTTTAAAGCTTTTGATCTCTTTATTTCATATCAAGAGTCAGGAAAATAATTTAAAAACTTCCATATGATTTCAAATATTAGATCTGGAAATACTCATGGTTCCCTACTAAAAGGAACAACAGACAAATCAATACCAGCGACTCCTGTGTTACTTTATTTGTCTCTCAGAGATCCAACTCTATTCACAGACCAGTAGGGTCTACCTAGATATATTTACAGAGAAACATCATTTTGTGATTTCCTGCTAATTAAGGCCAAAAGTTTTGGACAAAATGCAAACTTTTTACGATGTATGCATGAGATCAAGAAAGATACCTGCTTTGGAAAACTGTCAGGAAATTCCCATTTAAGTAGCATCTTATTCCCCATTTCCTAACCATGAAGTTGTTACACACTAATCAGTGGAAGTAAACAACTTGGTAAACAGTCTGTACAAACAACTTCTTTGCCAGAAAACATACCTTCTGGCAACACAGGTTCTTGAAGATAGAAATCCTTTTTGAAAGTCTTAATTATACATTCTGTTACTAAAGTAGGACTCAAACCCTCTTTAAGTCATGCACATTGAATACAGTTTATACAGTTCTAGTAATTTTCCAGGGGAGATAAAGGAGTATTTTATAAATATGAAAATGTTTCTTTGGTTTTAAGATGTTTGCTAGCTTCTATCTCCCACTGTCCTATTGCTTTCAATGCTGGAGGTTGCTGTCCTAATTCCACATCTATCAGACATGGATTCACACCTTGATGCCTTTACCTTTGGGAAGAAGCTTCAGTTAGCTTCAGAGACACAAATTAAACATATAGGTACCCTTCAGAAGACATAATAAAATAACTGCCTTGAGAAAGACTTGTGATATATGTTAAGCTACTGTCATAATTTTCCAGGCATAGGTTGCTTTTCAAATTTTATGTTTGCAGATACATACACCTCACTCCTAAACCTAAACCCATCTTTCCTACATTAGTACAAAATTTCACAGAAAAAAAAAAAAAAACCAGTAAGAGAAATCTTGACATTTCTTCTGATGCTGCCAACAGTCCACAGTCTCTCTATCCCTCATCTTACTCCCATCTTGCAGGGTTTTGTGTTCACTGGCCACCTCAGCCCCCTGTGCTCCCTGCCCCTAATTCCCCTGGAAATCTTGTTCCATTTTGACTGGAATCTGTCTCCCCCACTGGTGAGCCAGAAAAGACATGACAGGAAGTGATGCCATCTGGATTTCTCCTATGGGATTATCCCTGTTTTCTGGGTCACCATGAAGAAAAGTGTGCATCTCTCTCCCTGCTTATTGGGTGTGTTGAAATAAAAGGGTCAGTGCAGGAAAAATAAAGAGCACAGGCATGTGGAAAAGTCTTGGGAATGTGAGGGCTCACCATAAGCTTGTAGCTTTACTGGAGAGAGCCCAGAATTGCAGGGCTTATCCAGGTTTATAGTGATGGACCTCAGCTATGGAGATCTGGTGCATTTCCTTGTCAAATGAACAGTCCCTCTTCCAGCCTTGGGTAATTAAGAGAGGGTCTTTGCAGGTTCACAAGAAGCATATGTTTTAAACATAAGTATAAAGACAGAGTTTAGACTGGGTTAGAAAGTGACTGGGGGAAACTGAATGTGCAGGCAAGCCAGCAAGACTTTTGTTTCTGGGCATGGGACCTGAGCTCGGCTTAGAAGGTGACACTTCCATTGGTGAGTTTTCTTTTTATCAGTTTTATACAGGGGAGGTACAAATAGGCTGGAGCCCATTTAAATCTGTTTTAAAAACAGTTTGAGTGATTTAACTAAACATCGATAATGCTTTTATGGCTACTCAGTGAGAGAGTGATTCATCAGTTCTTTGCTCTTGCTTTTCTACTACAGACTTGCAGAAACAGCTTTGGCTCTTAGGAGAGAGAGCCAGGCTGGGTTGGAGTGCAGAAAGGATGTTTAAGGCCACTTCTCAGAACTGGGGCGTATGCTGCAGCTGTGCTTGCTCCTCCTCAGCCCTGTGTTTGAAGCACTGTCTCTGCCAGGTCCAGAGCTTCACAAGATTGTGCTCTAGGGCTGTCTTGGCTTGTTTCAGTTTGCCCAGAGGAAGAGACTGTACTTGCTATTTGGCACTGTGGTTATTGTTCATCTTAATTGCCAGTGCCATTTGTTGAATCCTGTATTTTTCCAGCATTTCATACTCTCTTTTCATCTTTTTTTTTTCCATTGCTTTTGTTGGGTTTGTGTGATCTAATTTGAAAAAGAAACACAATTTTTAAAACAATCTGACAAAAAATTAACAATTTCTACTCTACAACTAATTTTTTTTCTACAGACACAATATATTGTGAGAAATGCAATAGGTTATAATTCCTTCATTTCATTGGCAGCACTGTGAAGTATTTTGATGTGAGTCTTTGTGTATCCTCTGAAGTATAGAGACAGAGTGATATGCTGTTGGTAATTTTAAATTATTTCTTTGTTGTTTTGTTTTTCAGATGAATACCAAACTACAATAAAGAATAAATCTTTATTATTATTATTACTGTTATTAGCAGAAATCTCAGCTTTCCAGCCATGGTCTGGGTAGCACCAGAGAAGCACAATTTAAAAAATGTCTTTGTAATTTTTACTTTTTTTTTCTGTTTCCATGTATAATTTTTATATCCTTTTAATCAGTGTCCTTTTGAAGACAGATGTGTTAAAATGTATAATTTAACAGGTCCCTACTTGCTTTCATGACACTAACTGCATTTCAGTCATGGCAGTTTTTTCTAAGGATTCAGTTTTATATTAGTGCCCAGTTATGATTTACGGTTGCGTAATTTCATGCTGCATTTTTTTCAAAGTATTTAGAGACAGCAATAAAATACTGAAAAGCAAAAGCAAAAATTGCAAATATGTAGGACACTGTACAGCATTGCATACCCTTCCCTTAGCTTGTAAATGTAGCTCATTAACATGATAGGTATGTGCTTCTGCTTGCATTTGTTCCATTTCTCATACATATCCAACAAAATACATTTCAGAAGATTGTTTATTATCATTCTGTATTTCTGTTAACTGGGGGACTTCCTTCCTCCTCTGCATGCCTTTAAAAATAACCTAATTGGCTCAATTCATCATGTAAAATTAGTTTGCTAATAAAAAATTAAAAAGTGAAATGATACTTTCAAACTAGCAAGTTATACTTTTCCTTTCTGATGTTCCACAACCCTTTTGGCACAGTCTCACATGACTGCAAGTGTCTTGCATACTTGCTTAAAAAAATCAAGATCAATTTCTAATGCTGAGAAGAAAGAAGATTGTAACAAGAAAAAAAAATCACAGGTTCAGATTATTTTTTAAATGGGTTAATCTCTAAAACACTGAAGTCATAAATTTCATGGCACAGAAACAGGAATTGTGGTCACATTATATTTTGAGGTGAAAAAGTGATTTGCAGGTGCTGCCTATGATAGCAATTATTTAAACATTTAGTAACAAATTCTTGCTGCCCGAGCACATAGAGTTTTGCTGAGCCCATGTCCAAGCTGTTCTGTAGATTAGCTGTGACAAAACCCAAATGATGCCAAATGATGCCAAATGAGGCATAAGGCCCTTGGGCAGAGGGTTTGTTTTATACAATTTCCACGGGCCACCAGGCACAACCAACCCCTTCTAAGCAGGGACAGAGAAAAAATACACAAAGAGAGCCAAAAAAAAGGTTAGGGAGTGTGCAAGCCCCAATGCATGTTTGTTGAGGAAAGAGCTGGTTTAGGACTGCCCTGCAATTTTAGTCTTTTATTTCTAGAAAAGTGTGGGTTTCCCTGCAATCACTCTAATTTGGCCTGAAGGTTGTAAATAGAAGTGGTTCGATTACAGCAAATTAAAACTCTAGTCATGCAATCCTTACTACTTTGAGGCAAGGCAAAAGCTATAAACTCAGGAACTTTGTGCAAAAAGGAAACAAACTCAGGTCAGAGGAAATCATAGCTTCTAGTTATGAACAGCTCATATGCACATCAGTTCTTATCTCCTGTATTTTGTGAAGGCCTCCACTGTCCTTCAAAAACATTTTGAAGAAATTTTGCATGAGAATATTTCTTCTGGGAACACATTTGCTCCACCTGTGAATCAAGTGAGTTTCAGATGTCCTAATAAATCCAATCTCCTTCATGCAACTTTTTTGACCTTCTCTGTCTCTTTACACCTATTCCTGTGCCTAATCCTTCAATTATTAGCATTGCAGTTGCTCAAAATAGGCTCCCAATTTCTCAGGGGAGGAACCCTGCCAAATTTGTGTTTGCAAATCTCCATCCGCACAATCTGTACCTGAGGCACTGTACGGACAGTAAATGATCATGAACCTTCTTAGTGACTGACAGATGCGTCTAAAAATCTCATTCAGTGCACCCACTTAAAAAAAAAAAAAAAAAAAAAACAAAAAACCACCACTTTTAAAGTTGTGTTTGGAACATAAACACGATTAATACTAAAGATATTTGAATGGGGTTTTTTATCAATAATTTGATTTCAAATGTAGTAACTGCTAGCAGATTTCAAAGTAATTATAATTTATTTTTCAAAAGTTTTTATTTTTCTAACTCTGTTACAAATACCATAAAGTATGGAGGTATTTTTCATGAAAATGTAATATTTTTTAAATGTCATTCAAAATTCACAATGACAGGAAGATATTAAAATCAAGTGTTTTGCCTGGGTCTACAGGAAAAAAAATAACACCTATTGTTGTTGGCTGTGTACCCTTTTATAACTCCACAAAATTTCAATGCAATTACTCTTGATTTGCACTCTGCTGTAGGAAACAAGCATGTCACGTTTTTCCTTGGGAAGTCACTGTGCCAAAGATTGCTGTAGGCTGCACAAGCTCATTAGGAACGTGCCACTTTTATGCCTACCTTGTTCATATACTCTCCCCTGGATCCATTATTGGCCACTATCAGAGAGGGAAATGGGCCAGCTGTGGTTTTATTTGGTACTGCTGCTTTTACAACCTTAGATGTCTCTGGAGGACTTAAGTTCATCCTGTAAGATGCAGACCAAACAAGCAAAATTAAGACAATAGTATTGCTGTTTAATAGTCATTCCTGATACTTTTTGCAAGAATCAGCATGATTTAGAAGACTTGTTTCCATAGGAAAAAAAGCCTGGAGATACTTTTTCAGTCTTATCTGACCTTCTGCAGCAAACCTCATTGGATTTGATTCTAATCTGACTTTGCAAATGAGAAACAAACATCATGGAAATGAATGGAATGCCATAAAACTGGATTTTAAATTAGAATTGGGCCATTAACACTGTTTTAGAGGATTGTAACACAGCTGACTTCAAAGATCTCTCTATGACCCAAATGTGAAGATGTGGGGAACTTGCTTTATTGACCTAATTTGAGATTTTAGCTTGAAATTACACAGAATTTAGAATTTTATTCTACTTCTACTTCAGATTTTAATCCAACCTAATTACAGTCCTATAAAGGTGTGCAAAATACAATGAAAAGGCACAAATGTGGATTCACCGTGCAAATACCAAGGGAAAGCCAAATTTCTCAAGCACTGGATTTCATGGGATTTACGAGACTGTAGAGTTTGTAAAGTTTATGTAGCTTTGGTGAACATCATGTATAAATTGTAATCTGGGGACAAAGTGGCTGCCAGAGCTCAATTTCCAATTTGTCCTCAGGCCTTTTTATGCTTATGTATGCCCCACCTACAAATGTGCTTAACTAAAAGGCTGGTACATACGAGTGACGTTCAGTCAGCATTTTCACACGATTACCTTGCCAATTAAAAATGGGCTTGGTACTGAGTTTAGAAGTCAACTCAGATACTCCTAGCTTGGGCAGAGAGTTGCTTTCAGGCAGGGTGAGGCCAAGTCTGATTTTGTAGGAGATGTCACGCCTGCTTGGAGAGACGCCGTGACTCGCCAGGGAGCTCGCTCCCTTGGGCCTTTCTCCTGGACCGCAGCCAGAGGCAAAAGCACCGCTGTGAGACTGAAGCGTGACTTTGATCCAGCAAGTGGCTGCAACTTCACCCAGTGCTTCTTCTTTGTTTACTGTGGTTTCTTTTCATATCCTCAGTATTGCTGCCATACTGCCTATGATGGTTTCAGGAAGAAAAAAAATCCCATCGTCTGTTTAAATTATTTTTAAAAATAACTCTGGGCATAGTCTAACTGCCTGTTGTTTCCATTGTAAGAGGAAACCTGTATGTGTCTGGGATTTGATGACTGTAGAGTGCAAGAAAGAAGATGTACAGTATTTTAAGTGTATTATTTATATATATTTTATACTAAGAAAGACAGAAGATACCACAATGATGACTTTCTTCTAGGTGACGTACAGACAGGACAAAACAACAGCTGTTTGTCTTTACAAATGCAACTCTGGGTATTATTTGGGGAAAGAAAATACTTATCTTGGAGATCAGAAACATTAAAGTGTCTGGAAAATAGCAAATTGTTCAGATATGGTGTTGCACATGGAAAATGCACACTTCAATCTGGAAACAAATTGGTTATTGAATGTAACTAATTATGCATATGTATGTGATAGTAATTTGTGCAAATAATTGTGATAACTGTCAATACAAATTAGATGTTTGTCATTTGCACATATTGTGTATGATATTTGGCTTGTGTGTTTGCACATTAACATAAGAGATGTTGCAACATAAGGAGTTAACTTTTTCTTAACTTCCTTATGTAATAGACACAAAAATGTTTGGACAATCAGAGAACAGAACTTGATTATTTCAAACAATTGCAACAATTACATTTGGTCAGTACTAATATTTTGAATTAGTCTGAATAATAATGAAGAAAATTTTATTTCCCTATCACTGTCCAAATCAAATAGCAATACAAGTTCTCCCAGTGGCACTTGTGCAGATATCACTTGTCAACACCTCCTACTCTTTGCAATTGCTTGAAGAGCCTTATCTTCTGTACAAGATGGAACTTGATTCATTTACATTTTCCCTTTTCAAAGCAACAAGTGGTAAATGCCAGAAGCTCTCTGAGACTTAACTATTTCATATGTTCCCTGTCACTGTTATTTGTACCCTCTCACTTAAGTTAGACATAATAAGCATACTTTTTTCACAGAAAATAACAATTTGAAGAAACTCTGAATGTTTGTCTCTGACCATTTCACTACTTTAGCTTTGTTTAGCAGCATGGTCCAAAGCTCTTCTGTGGAGTAATTTTTGTTATAACATTTTTTGTATTATTGGTGTTTCTATAATACAAAAAAACACCAGTAAAGTTAACAAGAATCAAAGGGCAACAGATATTCTTGCAGCTATTCCAACCAGTAATTTTATTACTCTCAACATCTTATTTATTATTCTCCAAAAATTATGTAATATTCCTTACCAATTTATACAGATTATTTGGTGTAGACAGAAAAAAAAAAAAAAAAGTAAACCTGCCATGTCAAGGCTTTCTGCAAACCAGACTGCTTAGCTCTGAAGTTCATAAGATGGTGAAAGCAGAAACAAGGTCCTAGCTTTTTTTCTTTGTTGATAATAGAATTTTGTGAGCTGATTTCTGTCTAGTCATTCACTTTATTCTGTACACCAGTAAACTACAGAAGGCAGAAGGCATGTACACACCCCATCAAATGTAAGTCCTTCATTTGTCATCTATTTTCTGCACATCTCTGAAGTGAGTGGCGCTGTGCCTCAGGTGTCACTCAATAGAAATGCTCCATCTGCCTCTGTCATCACAGCAGAATTTTTAAATTAATCATGGAGGCTTCATTAACCACCCCTTCATGCAGCACCTTCTTCGTTCCATCACTGATACTATTTTTTTCAGACAGTCTCACTCCATGAAACACAATGTTAATCACATATGTTTGATTTCTGTATCCAGGGCTTTGCTGGCTTGAATATTTAATTGTTTTGCTACACCACGTAATGATGTCTCAGAGACTTATCTTTATTAGGAATTACTTTTAAATTGCCTGATACTTCAAATTTTTTTTTAATTTTAAAACCCTTAACGTAGGAACTTTAATCTTGTATGTCATCTTACAGTACCTACCAAGAATTTGCTCATTCCCATCACTAGTGTGGCTCAGCAGTTGTACTACTTCCACGGATTAAATATGGATTTAAGATCATACAAACTTAACTACTAACTTTTGTTTTGAAAACGTATTAATAGGCCTAGGAATTATCTTTAATGGGGTCAATGGCTAGATGTGGAGACCAGCAATGAGTGGTATTCCTCAGGGATTCGTATAGAGACTGGTGCTGTTTAACACCTTTGTCAGTGTCACGGACAGCGGGCTTGAATGCACACTCAGCAAGATTGCTGACATCAAGTTGTGTGGTGCAGTCGACATGCTGGATGGAAGGGATGCCATCCAGAAGGCCTGAAGAGTGAGCCCACGTGAAGCCCATGAAGTTCAAGGTCAGTTGTAAGGTCCTGCACATAGGCTGGGACAGTCCCAAGTAAAAACACAGGCAGAGCAGAGAATGAGTTAAGAGCAGCCCTGAAGAGAAGGATTTGGACTGTACTGGTGATGAGAAACCCAGCACTGGCCCAGAGAAGTTGTGGATGTCCCATCCCTGGAAGTGTTCAAGGCCAGGTTGGATGGTTTTTGAGCAATCTCGTCTAGTGAAAAATGTCCCTGCCCATGGCCATGAGGGTTGGAAATAGATAATCTATAATCCCTAACCAGCCAAACCATTCTGTGATGAAAAGCAGCTAGCAATGAATTTAAGGTAAAAGAGGATAACAGTGATATCTTTTTTCAGTGATTAAATAACCCAGTAAAACTCTTTACTAGGTTATTTAATTCCTTTCATAAGAGCCAAAGAGTGACAGGATTTTAAGAATCAGTCAGAATCTGCTTGATAGTCAAAAGGCTGACACATTTGAGCAAATTGTTGTCCTTGTTGTCTCTGACTAAATGGCGATAAGCTCAGAGTTGACATTCATAATATAAGGCTATAAAATATGTTACAGGCTCACTGAGTCCAACTTGTTGTTGTAAGCAAAACATCAGAGAGGTCCTTTCCCCAAAGTTATCAAGTTCCCATCTCCTAATAATTAGATGTGTTGTTCACTGTCCTTTAATTACAACCTCAGTGACACTGCAGAAAACCAATCCCTTCTTTGTTTACGTTGTTTTAATTCATGGAAAAATAATACACCTTCGGATGGAACATGCACAGGTTCTTCTCCCTCAGTTACTGTAATAAACCCCTTCTAATACTTACTGCAACTAGATGTAGTTAAAGTGTGCATTACAAGACCATAGGATTTCTGCTATAATTTGTGGTAATGGTTCATTGTAATACAGCTTCGTAAAGAAATACAAACAAGAAGACAAAATAATGATTCTTTTAATAGTAAATAAATTCTTCATAAGTCACTGAAGCTTTTTATAAGACATAGTCAGAAACAGGTTTTTGATCCCTGGTATAAAAAATAGTGATCTTTAAAGGGAGGCTATATTTCCAGGTTTACATTTTCCTGAGTCATTCTTGCCAATTTTCTTTCTCTCAGCATTTTTTCTATGATTCCTATTTCCGTATGTTAAACTCAGGCTTCTTCAGTGTTAACATGACACTCGTCCATTTGCAGATCTCGTTCCCTAGAATCCCCTTCCTCCACACACTTCAAAGGATCACAGAATATTCTGAATTGGAAGGGATCCACAAGGATCAAGTCCAAATCCTGGCTGTGCACACCCCAAGAGTCACACCATGTAACTGAGAGTGTTGTCCAAACCCTTCTTTAACTTTGGCAGACTTGGTGCTGTGACCACTTCTCTGGGGAGCCTGTTCCAGTGCCCAACCACTCCTAGGGTGAAGAATCTTTTTTCTGATATCTAATCTAAAACTTGACTGACACAATTTCAGACCATTCCCTCTGGTCCTGTCACTGGTCACCACAGAGAATAGATCAGGATCTGCCCCTCATCTTTTCTCCATGAGGATATTGTGGACTGCAATTAGGTCTCCCCTCAGTCTCCTCTCCCCCAGGGGGAAAGGCCAAAGTGACATCATCTACTCCTCAAAATGTCTTCCCCTCAAAGCCCTTCACCATCTTCATTGCCCTCCTTTGGACACTCTCTAGTAGCTTCATGTCTTTTTTATATTGTGGCACCCAAAACTGCCCCCAGCACTCGAGGTGAGGCCACCCCAGAAAAGAGCAGAGCAGAGCAGGACAATCCCCTCCCTGGTGATGCTGTGCCTGATGCACGCCAGGGCAGGGTTGGCCCTCCTGCCTGCCAGGGCACTGCTGGCTCATGGTCAACTTGCCATCAACCAGACCCCCAGGGCCCTTTCCACCATACTTCTTTCCAGTATCTCATTCCCCATTCTGTCTGTACATCCCAGGTGCAGAATCTGGCCCTTTCTTTCCCTTTGTAAACTTCATATATTTGGTGACTGCCCAGCCCTCTGGTTTATCAAAGTCTCTCGTCAGTGCCCCTCTGCCTTCAGCTTGCTCTGTTTCACTTAATCACTTGTCTTCTAAATGGTTACTTCATCTCTTTATGCCACCTTTTACTGAAACAACCTCTTAATCTTTTCCACAAAACTCCTCCTGCAGACAGAAAAGCCCAACTCTACCTTCAGATGATTCAATTGCCTCCACTTTTCCCCCTCTCCCAAAAGTCCCTAATTTCTCATAAACTAGTGCCTTCACAAATCACTGCCTAGTGACTTTTTTTTTTTTTTTTTTTTGAGAGTAATGAGACACTCCTCTTGATTGACAAAGAGTCTTTGTCTTATAACTTTTTGGTACAAGTTTTTTTTTTGTGATGGCCAATCTACCTAACACAAAGAGACCGCTGTTGCTGGGTGTTATTTTCATGACAACAGTTTTTCCTGCTTGACAGTTTGAGGCAGTGTGCTGTATTATAGCTGGTCCATTGTTTTATTTCCTCCAATTTTGATAGGATAAAAGAACACAGAAAATGAGGAAATATAGAATAAATAATTTTATTAGAATATGTTGTCAGTTAGGGGGTTTATGTCTACACATTCTTTCTGTGCAGAGTGGAATATTCCCATTTAATAGAACTGGGCTTTTATCTGTCACTCAGTGTCAGTTATAAAATATTATTGGTTAATGTTAACAAAGGTCATTTTCTGAGCTGCAAAGGACAGTCAGTTTAAGACTAAATTCAGAAAGTAAAACTATTATTGAATACAAACATTAATAGCAAAATAGCAAAGCAAACGTATGTTACCATCTGTATCTAAAATTTTTTTTGATGCATTTTTATATTTTATGCAGCAATGATAGGTGTTGTTGTGCAGGTCTATATGCAAGTTAAGGTACTCTAAAACCTTCAAAAAAAGGCTACTCAGACATTTGCTGTTACTTTTTGATTCTGTTACTTTTCAAGTCTGTTTCTTGTTAATTTATGCTATTCTATTGCAAACAGCCTGGGTCTTAACTTATGTTTTCTTAATAGGTGGATAATATGAGCAAAATATGAGAAAAGGCACATTAGAGGCATGACTGTTCAAAGTGTTGTTTCTTTGGGCAGTGAACAGTCCTTCCCCTCCAGCATCTCCCCAAGAGGTTAATGCTCCAACTTGTCCCATGTGTTGCCCTCCGGAGCAGTCAGTAGTCTTTGATTAGCCTAGTCAGATTTCTTTGACACTTCCTGCTGGGTCATTTGGGGATACAAGCTATGGGGCTTAATGGCAGGAGAAAGCACTAGGAAAGGAACTGCTGTTGATTGAGTAGCAGTGCTAGAAATTACCAGTTGACATCTCATTTCATGTGTTCTATTACTATTGAACTATTCTATTACTGTTTGCTACTGTTGATTTTTAATCCCTGTTACCAAGGAAAATACTTCCCTCTTTCTCAAAGAAAGCAAGAAGCAAGGGAGGTATAAGTCCTTTGCTTTCACTTCTGCAAAAGTGTCAACTTTCCCATTGACATTAATGTGTTTTTTACTGGTTGGATTCACATTTCCTTTACAAACTCACCACTGACCCACTTAAACAGTCCAATCCAATCACAGAATAGTTGGGGCTGGAAAATACCTTAAAGATTATCTAGTTCCAGTCCCCCTGTCACTGGCAGAGACACTGTCAACCATACCAGTGGCAGAGCAACTGGAACTAGATGATCTTTAAGGTATTAGATGAGATCTAAACCCCATCCCACCTGGCCGGCCACTTCCAGGGATGAAGCATCCACAACATCTCTGGGCGATCTGTTCCATTGTGTCCTCACAGTAAAGAGTTACTTCCTTATATCTAAGCCTACTCTCTTTCAGTTTAAAGCCATTCCCTCTTGTCCTAAGTCCTTTTAAAAAATCCTTCTCCATTTTTTGGTAGTCCCCCTTGAGTAACTGGAAGGCTCTCTGAGGTACTTTTTTTTCAAGGCTAAGCAGCCCCAGTTCTCTCCACTCTTTATAGGAGAGGTGCTCCAGCCCTCTGATCATCTTTGCAGCCTTTCTCTGGACTTGCTGCACCATGTCCCCATCCTTCCTATGTTGGGGGCCCCATAGCTGGATGTAATATGTCAAGTGGGGTCTCGCAAGAACAGAATAGAGGGAGATAATCACCTCCCTTGGCCTGCTTTTAATGCAGCAGGATGTGGTGGCTTTCTGGGCTGCCAGCGTAAACTGCTGAGTTATATTGAACTTCTTCATCCCCAAAACCTTCTCCTTTGAACTGCTCTCAATCCATTCTCTTCCTAATCTCTATGTGCTCAGGATTGCCCCAACCCCAGTGCAGGGCCTTGCACTTGGCCCTGTTGAGCTTCATGAGGTCCCCACAGGCCCGCCTCTCAAACCTGTCCATGTCCCTCTGGATAGCATCCCTTCCCTGCAGTGTGCTGACCACACCACACAGCTTGGTGTCAGCAGCTAACTTGCTCAGGGTGCCCTTGCTCAGGCTCGCGCTCTCTGTGACTGACAAAGATGTCGATCAGTGCTGGTCCCAGTGATGGCCCCTTAGGAATGCCATTCATCACTGGTCTCCACTTGGCCATAGAAGTGTTCACCACAGCTCTTTCAGGGCCAACATCCAGCCAATTCCACTGAGCGGTCCATCCATCAAAAACATGTCTTTCCAATTTAGAGACAGGAAGTCCTGTGGGGCAGGGTTAAATATAGTCTGCCCCCTTTTCTATCCGAAATCTCCCCAAAAAACAATGAAATCATCAGACCAGACAGATGTGTTTAAGAATGATTTTAAAAACAGTATCAATTTTGCACTCCAGTTTTCGGCTGTCAATTGCAGTGTGATTTCACCTGCCAGATAAATAAAGAGCCACCAGAAAAAAATAAACACCTTCCTATAAAGTGTCTCACTGAGGCATCTCAATGGCTTACCCAAGTGTTGAATTTTCTACGGTAAAGTTGTCAAGTAAAACACATACTTAACTGTCATATTTCATGATTATGATACCCTGATCAAAATCAGAGTATGTTTCACTAGATTTTCAAGGAGGTAAATAATGTAACAGGTTCAAATGATAGTTAGCAATGCTACCTGTATTACAGGTCAGATCCTCCCACCTATAATTGTCTGCTTTCCCAGTCCTCATTACATACTAGTTCCATTTCCAATACAATAAGTTTTAAAAATATATTTAGGTACCTAATTTCACTGATGGTAAAAGATAATGCATTTTAATAGCAATGTCAAAATCTCTTAAATGTTTTATACCATATTGGAAGACTTAGTAAAACTACATGTATATTTAAGCTAAAACCTTTTGGACTAATGTTTTATTTCGTTTTGAAATGCAGATCACACTATATTCATTGATATTTTATTTCTATTCTGACATACTTTCTGCAATGTTTTTCAGAAAATAATCTTGAGACACAAACTCATAATTATTGGATAAGTACCCAAAAAAGTGCACATGTGTGGTATAAATATTCAATATGAACAATTAAATAACAAAGAACATAAGAATAACTGTGCTGGACCAGACCAGAATGATGGATAGAACAGAATATGAGTGAAAATTAAGAAAACAGGACAAGTAAGTAGTCATGCTTCTCCCAAATGTTGCAGCAGACTGATTACTTGCAATGTGGGCGGTTCATGGGCACTGTGTACCCTGTGACCCCATAGATATCTGAACTTTTCCAGTTTGGCCTTCCACCTGGGGAAGCTTTAACTTTCAAAAAACCCTTTCACAAGTAGTGCTTAACATTAACACACGCTACATGAAAAAAAACACCTCATTTTGTCTCTTTTCACCCGACCACTTATGGAGAGACAGAATGAGCAAGTGATGCCTATTCACTGTTACCATGCCACTCCCCATTTTTTATTAATTTATCATATATCGCCTCATTGGTCTGTTTTCCAGGCTAAAGTTTCCTAGCCTGTATAATTGCTCCTCCCCTGGAAATCATACATACCTTTGATCATCTTTATTGGCCTTCTCTCCATCTACTACAGCTCTTCCATATCCTTTTTTTTTTTGAGGTGAGAGAATAAAGGCTGCCTGGAACATTCATGATGCAAGGACAAAACAACACCTTGGTAATCACAAGTGTTATTTGTCAAACAATTTTAGTGTTTACTTTTATTAAAACATTTATTTCTCTCGATTCCTTATTACAAGCCAGGATTTGAAATTCAAGATTGAGTAATGAATACTGCTTTTGGCATAGCAAATTCAAGTTTGTTTTTAAGTGATAGAACTCCAGGCTAGAATACGTTTGCAAGTTAGGTTTGCCTATGCTGAAACCAGACAACATAGATCCAGTCCTACCTTTGAATGTTTAGATAATAATGATTCATGCTAATAGTGGCTGTCTAGAGCAGTTCAACTCCAGCTCACTAAAGAATTTATTATAAAATATGTTAAACAGGGTCATAGACACAAGTGAGTCATAGATGCTAATAGACCCGAGCAGTCCAATGTACTAAGGAGTAATGTGAGTGAGACATGTCCTCTTCAAGGAGTCCAAGCTCTGTTGATAGCCCAGCTGGGACCATTTGTCCTGTGCTATTAAACAGCAAAGTAAAAAAACACACCCTGAAAAAGAGTACCAGACCTATCCCTTTCCCATATTCTGATGCAATTACTCAAGATAAAATATTTAGTGTAATTTCATCCCAGACATTTGACAGGCCATTCATGAATGCAGACAGACTCAGCTCTTTCTGTAAGTGATGGAAGAATTTGACCCAATTTTTTATTGAACTGCTATGGTTCTATTAGAATTATAACTTAATGGCATATTTTACCCTTTTCTGTGTTAGAAGTGTAATTATCTTTCACAAGTTTTTGAATATATTTAGGAAACAGATGTTTATCCCATAATTTATAATATTCTTTTAAAATTAAATATTTCCTCAGATTATTCTCAACATGGTACATATATCAATTTAATCAATTCATTTCTGATCATATTTCATGACTTGTCAACATAGGAGTTTCAACTAATAGGCATGCTTTTCTTGAATAAAATCAATTGCTGCTTCTGTTTTACAGGGGTGTTTTTTTACTTTAAGCATTCTTGTGTTTCTTGGCTTTTCTACTGTATCATTTTGCAAATTTAAAGCTCTGGCAAGGTTTTTTTTTTTTTTTTTTTTTTTTGCTATCTGCTCTTAATTATGCATGATTTTTATTTCCATAACAAGCTTTAAAAAATTAAGCAGGGAGTCCAAAGTGGATATTTTAATGAACATTCATTTATTTCGATGCATAACTTGAAAAATGAAAGCAATGAGAAAAAATGTCAGTTCAGTTCAACATTACAACTGAAATATTGAATTAAAAAATGTAAAGATGCTTGAGGGTGACATTTTCCAACATGTAAATAATTTGGAGTATTTGGTGCTTATCACATTGCTATAACAAAAAAATATTTCTCCTAACCTTTGAATTCAACAATAAATAAATCAATTAAACAATAGAACAAGAGCCTAAATTTTTTTTTTAGTTTGGAACCATGAATTAACCAGACACAATAATTTCAGTATAAAAGACCATAACTTGTGCCTAATAAAATGTTACCAAATTAGCACATTTCTTTCAAAAAAATGTAACATCATCTATCAAGTTTTTTCTAAATAAAAGTTTCATAAGATGCTATTGAAAAACTCTTGGAATCACTCTGAAACTCCAGAATAAATTGTCAGTCACAATTTTAAATGTGAGATGGAGATTGATACGTCTTCCATGCAGTGACTTCTTTCTTGCTGGACAGGTTTGAGTTACTGTGAGTACTCCACCCATGCACCCATATATGAAAGATTAGCAAGGAAAAGAATTGCTGAAAAATATAAGCCAGGTCTGCATTAGTAAGTGAATGACATGCACTGAGAGTGACATTTCTTTGAGAAGAAACAATCAAAAATTCTCTGCGCTGAATCAGCAAAAAATGTGCTGAACTTTTCCCCTGATCTTTGAGAATGGGGATAGCATTGTACTGAGTTCAGTGCACACACTGACTAACACTACACTCCTCTCAGGCTTGTCTGTCTTTTCCATTCAAAGATGGACAGAAATTTGTGTAAATGGAATCAGGACTCTGTTTACTTTCCAGCTGACATGCAAGTTGCATCTGTTTAGAGGAACATCAATAACACTGCAGTCAGAGGAGCTGTTGAATGTGTTGCAATCAGATTTTGCAAGACATGGGAATCATGCTGGAAAAGCCTGTGATAAGACAGGACCTACGCAGAGCGTTGTTCCCAGGGAAGAGCTGATAACAGTGTCCAGCTGCATGTGACACAGGGGGTCAACAAAGCGAGAAGCTGCCTCTACGTGCTACAAAACCTGAGATGTCACTGGGAGGGGACAGGCAAAGGGGGCCAGAAGGGTGAGCAAGCCTTTACTCAGCACGTGTGACTTGACAGGTCTGGACAGGCTGTAGATGAATCCTTCGAAACTATAACTTCCTTGTCAAGGAATGAACAAGTGACAATGAATGTATGGGAGGTGCCGCGTTGGAATCATGCATCTTTTCCTTGCAATCAATTAGCTGCAATTTGCCCCAGGAAAGCGCTAACCACAGTCCAGTTTTATCTAGTGAATGACTAGACACCACCTCTTGAAGTCAGCTGGCTGTGTATAGGGTGAGGACCATGTGGATATTTGCAATTAAATCTGTAGCACGGTAGCACAGCAATAGTAACACTATATTGCACACAAGACACAATGCCAAAGTCATGTTTCATGCAGGCCAGCTATCACCCAATAGCGAGAATATGAAAGCCAGCACCATGAGAGAAAAATATTAAAGATGAGCTGAAATTAGGCAATAAGAAAGCTTCAAAGGTCTGTAGCCTAAAGTGTAGTCCCCACAATCACAAATCCCTGTTCTGCATCATGGCTGAGGTGAATACACTCTGATGTCTCCTGAAAGAAAACCAGAAATAATCAGGCCTTTGAACTGTTCTACCCCATGAAGCTGATGTGTGAGAAACTGACATTTTTTTTTATCAGGAGTTAATGATGCTTTTAAATTATATTATTTATAATTAAAAATTATATTGTATTATATTATAAATTAAAATGTTGCTCCATGAAATATTTACCTTTATTGTTTTCCTCTTATTATTACACTATAGTGATGGATGAGCACCTGTCTTACTCTATTACTTCCTCAAGAAAGGATCATTTTAGGTAACAGCAAAGATTTCTGTAGTCAGCAATCACAGCAATTTATATGACTGACTTGTGGTTATGTGCACAATCTGTAATAAAGCTTTTAGTCAAATGAGGCTCAACTAGCCCTCTCATTAGAAAGGAGCACTTGACGAGTGAAGTGCATTTACTCTTCTTTACTTTGTGATCCGTGTTGGCTAAACCCTCAAGACTCCATGGTCCCTGAGCCTTTTGTTTCACTCTTCTATTCATAATCTCCATGAAAATACCTCACATCTCAGGACATGCTCCATCAGTGCAGATCTCTGGCCAGCACAATGCTGAGATTGACTCTGCAGCGCTGCCATTAATGTGGGTTCAGCTGCTGACTTCATCAGAGTTAGGGATGGTTCCTAACCACCAGAAGTATGTTCAGGTAACACAAGTTGTGTAAAAGTCTTTCATGTTCATTTCATTCCATTTCACAAGCAATAGTGCACACAGTCCTTGAATTCAATGCTCACTCTTCCTGCAGCACGCAGAAGCAAAGCTTAAGATCATGTGTGAGGATCCTAAAGGAGTAAGGAGCAGCCCAAACTGACAACTCAGAAGTATTCAAGAAGAAAACTAAGCAGTTAATCCATGGCTGTAAAGAGAATTAGGAAGCCATCTATTTGCTGTTCGAATTTCCTCTTCAGGTTGTGTGCTTCAACCAATTCTTTCTCATAAAATGTGGGAAGGCAGGGCATAATCAGCCATCCATACTATTCAAGCTATAGTACTTACTCTATGAGGCATTGCTCTAGTATTTAAATTCATTTTCTGCCTCTTTTCTGCACTACCCCTGGGAGTGCCCAAGGTTATTGGTATTAACTCTCTGCAGTGAGAAGGTTTCAGGTGCCTGATGGTTTTTCCATCAGGCTGGAAATTGTGGGGCTCAGACTTGAATCTCATTCCAAACAACACAATGTAATATATTTCATGTTTACTTGTAAATGGAGACTATCCACTCATCCTTCAAATCTTTGTTTTGTGTACCAAGAAATCTCTTATAAGAGACCTCAATTACAGAGCTGATTCAGGGTTTCTCAGAGACCTTGTGCTACTAAGTTGCCTTTCCATATCCAGCCTAACTTTCCTCAAATCTCAGTGACAATGGTGGGTATGCAAATAAATTTTCACCGCATATATTTTTCAGATTTGAAATACAGAAGACTGAATGCTTTAAAAATATTGACCTATACACAATCATTTATTTTTACAAAGAGATTTCCAGCATCCTGTGGCTTTCAAGGCTCTTGTGCTGTTGCTGCTCTTTACAAACTGCTGGCAAAACACAGACCTCAGCTGGAGTACTTAACAGTGTAATCTAAATCTTGATGCAGCTAAGCAATTTGGGGAAAAGAAAGCAATAGTTCAGCTATGCTCCTTCTTCTGTTCAAATTACTGTGTTGGGCCTCATGGAAGGTGATGAACAGGAGAGGAGAAAGGGAAGGACAATGACAACAATAAAAGTGTTCTCCTACTGTTGTTTTGCTAGATACTGCACAGCTCAGCATGACCAGTACTTCTAGTAGATTTGAAATTTCTGAACCTTCCTTTGTCTTCTGCTTCATCACGTCTTTATGGGCATGTAGACCTGTCCCTAGAGGAAAAGCCTGCTTTGATTACAGCCCATGTGTCAAGTGAGACACTGTACAAGACTTCTGAAACTACTATCTAAACCCTAGGTAGCTTCCCTTGGAGAGAAGATTCTTTCAGAGTCTCTCCCCATATCTTCAGGACAACTCAGGCCTGACCTTAGCAATTCACATAAACAGGATATATGGAAATACATGCCTCTTTAACCTTCTTGTCCTCCAGTGCACAACATAATGAATGCTGTAGGAAGGATTGATTTGTCTACTTTGAAACTTGGAATTGGTCCTGAAGGGCAGGTTTCACTCAGGTCAAAAGACATGAGCTGCCTTTCCCTGTCTCTATCTTATGTAGAAAACAGTCTCATCTCCTCTTCTCAACTTTGCTCCTCAGAGAAAACAGAAGTGGGTGTGGAAGGGAAAGTAGTGAAGATGTCTGGGAAAGAAAACAATGGATTGCTAAGGGTAAATTTCCTATGTTTTACGTGTGTTCTTGCAATAATTGCCACGAGCCCTGCAGGATACAACAGATCACTGAAATTCATTGGTGCTTCTAAGCTCAGAATGGATGGTTACTGGAGTGAGAGGGAGGAGCAAAAGGCTTTCATTAGCAAACAGATATATCGAGCAAGTCTATGCTTCAGAATTGATCCAAAATATCAATAAAATTTCCTTTTTTCTGCTCATATGAAATACTTGATTCCTTAGCAAGAATTTATTTTCTGTCCTCTCCTCTTTATGTTTCCTGATCAATTACTTATTGATAAATTTCAGGCATCTACAGATAATTAGTACTATTTAATACACTTTTATGGTCAATTTTCATCCAGGTGAATCTGAAATCAGTATGCTTAGCATTAATGCTTTTGGATAAATAAAGCTGCATCCTTAATACACTGGCAAATTACTTAAAGCTACAGAAAAGGGCGCGGGAAATACTTGACACTGTAGGCATATAAACAGCATCTCCAAAGCCTGTCACTTGCTGTCTCCACTGGTAGTAGCTGCATTCCTGCATCATTACATTACCACCAGCAAAGACCCGTTGGCACCTACGAGTCTGACGTGAGGACTGCCTGTAATGCCACCAGGCTTTTGTCATACCTGTGCTTCCCGGTTTGCCAGACTGGGAATGTGGATCTGGTGATGGCTGTAGGCTTAGGCAAAACAGGAAACTGTCTAGGTCACTAGGCTGCCAATTAATCACTGTGCTGTGTGGGTGCCAGGGAAAGGGCATCAGATTTTCCAGCAGCTGGTATGGCTCAAGTGACCAATCCCTGCTTTTGTTTGGAGCATTTCAAATTATTGTTTCGGCTGACCTGATGGTAGATCAAAAGGAGAGCAATTGCATGTCTCTTTTTCCTATTCCATTTTTCCCAGGAGCCATTAAGCTTTAACTCCTAAGATCCAGGATCCTTTCCTAGCTTTCCTGTGGGTAAGAAAGAGACATAAAGACTCCACCAAAATGTGTTTATCAGAAACTTTAAAAAATTCAGTCCCTATAGGGAAATACTGGATAGCAATTCAGAACCAGTTGGAAGGTCATGTGACATTTGTGGCAGGTATCAGCAATGAGCAAAATGCTCATAAAGGAATGGTTAGAAAAACTACAAGAGAAACTCTAACTCATTATTATGGGAAAGTGTTTTCACGGTGTGGTAGGATGCTTTTCCTTGAGAGTTCCTGTGTTAGATAGGAAGCCAAGAGTCTAGTAATCTTCACCTTGACTTGGTAGAGAAGATGGAGCAGATAGAAATACTCATTGATATATGAGGCAAGAAACACTACCTTGAGCATGCAACTGAAATGACAAAAGACAGAGCAGCTGAATGATTTTGGTGGTTTTCAAGCTCATTGCCAGACAGAGAGAAGACTGAACATAATATTGAGATCAAAGGGCTTTTGAATATTACCAGTCTAGCATTGAATAAAATTGTCCTTCAAGAAAGAGGTCTAGTGGGAGGTAAGTTGGAAAGCAACCAAAGTCTCAAGTTTGTAAAGCAAAGAGCACACTGCCAGAAATAATCTTTGTTTTTAATTTCTCACATTACTCAAGAGTACAAAATTGAGGCACTGTGCTTACTGCCAAATGGTTTACATTTTATCATATATAATATATTGTACATTTATTTCAAATATTCTGCATACAATACAAGGGAAGTAAGTTTTTCTGTGTTTTAAATATCTGGTGTAAAAAATACATATATCCTATACAATCGGCTCATTTTTTGTGTCTTAAGTAAATATAACTCTTAAGAAATAACATATGTTCCAGATTCCAGAATACTATTGATTTTTTCAAAGTTGGGAAAATAGGAACATGCCCTTGAAAAAGCTCACAGTGCAATCACAAAAAAGTGAAAAAGGCAAACTGGACCTTGATAATAATATAAAGACATAAGCATAATGTCTTATGCTTAAGAATTTTAAGAGAAAATTAGTGTTTTTTCTTAAATAGAAAAATTATAATTTCTTTTACAATATGATAGTATAAGATAACACTTTTAAAACAAAACTGAAGAGAAAACTCACTAAATTTATTAGCATAAAATAAAATATTACAATACATTAAATGAAAATGAATAGTTGAGGTCAATATGTTAAAGACATTATATCACTGACTCGCAGATAATAGTCCAATTTGCAATTAGTTCCCCTTGGGCCAATCTACTTGATAGTCAAAACCACATACACCTGTGAATGTGTTTATGCGATAACAATATGCCTCCTAATATTATCTTAAAATGGATCAATACAAATTAATGTCACTCCTTTACCATGAGTTGTATCATGATAACTTTTAGTCCTTGTAGCTGATTTTTACACTTTTTCTCTAGCATGCATCCTTGCCGCTTTCAATGTGATATCATCTTGGAAGACTGCAGTATGTTCATTAGTGCAATATTTACATCTTTTGTGTCTTTGGAGAGAGGATACTCTTCATTATTCTGCTGGTCTCTTTATGGCTGATAACTGCTGATAAGGCAGCAGCACATTCTCTGGAATTGCCTCTTCCCTTTTAATGTTTCGCAGTCTCTCCACAGTTGTGTAACACAGCAAGTTTGCCAACTTTTCCCAGCCACTCTATCTCTTATAAGGCTTTGAAGCATGTTCTAGCTCCTGTTAAGAGCACACATAAACACTCCAAAGAGCTTTTTCATGGTCAATGTCCTGAATCCTTATGGGATGGGCCTTGCTATTTCTGTTCTTTCCATGGCTTATTTCCTCAAGTTTTTTACAGGGATACCAAAAGACCAGTGCCACATTCCTTGCTCTGAACCCTATCTGTACAATTTGGGTGATCACAGGGTCTCACTTGCACCATTACTGCCATTGAAGCATCTGCAGGACCATGGGAGCACACAAGGTTTTCCGCCACATCAAGGTTAAGCATCCGCTCTATGTTTGTATTTTCTGGTTCGGGGAGAGTTTAATCATTGTGTCGAATATCAACTGCTCTTGAGCATGAGCAGTTTACTGTTAAATCTCGTGTAGCTCACAGAAAAGCAACAAAATCATAGTTATTTATATAATAAATGTATACACAGGAGGGGCAGACAGGCACAGAACAGTATAAGCAAACGAAGCCATGTGCAGGCACGGTGAGATCCGTGCATAACACAGCAGGTTTTGTTGGAAAAGAGGCAGAGGCCCTGGTAGCAATGAACATGAAGAAATACTGGATGTTTTCTCACTTGTATGGTCCTGGACCTCAAATGAATCATCGCTAGATCAGGTTGGATTTTTATTTCAGTTTTATATTCAAGCAGAAAAAATATAGAGGGCAGTTTCTTTGAACAAAGAAAGAATGCTTGAAAATGCCATGTTAATGCATTGTTCATGAAAGGAGAGTGAAAGCAGTCCTAAAGACAGACATTACTGGATTTCCATACACAGTCACGCTGATAATTGTGATACTGATTGATGAGCAGCCATTAAACTCGATATGAGGTTACTTACTGGTTTGTGGCTGTTTGTTCATAAATAGCATCCTTCTCCTGAAACTTCTTTGAAACACCTCACAGAGTAGGAATGTCCACAGTCCATTCTACAGGAAGGAAAATGAAGGTATGGAGCCATGAAGTGACTAGTCCAAGGATGTGTGCTGAAAAAGCCCAGGAAAAGATTGGGATCAGCTGGGTCCCAATACAGCCTTTGAGCCTCGGCTGATTTTTCTTTTATAAAATATTGGATCAAGATTAACTCAAGCCAAATTATTTCCATGTGCTTTATATTGAAAGTAATCATTATATCATTATTTCTTGGAGAATGCCACATGGACAAGCCCACTGCAGAGTTTGTCAGAGAGCTGGGTTACTGAGAAAAGCCTTTTAAGAAGCAGCAGCAAGGATATAGTGCTGTGGTTTTATAGTCAGCATCCCTTTTGTGGCTTTCTTCTCCATCCCTCATGTGCAGTGATGCTTCTTCAGGAAAAACCCTTTTCTTGGGTTTGCTGCCTTGGGAATGTCCCTTCTCTGGATTTATTGTAGTTTCATTGCTAAGACTGCACCACCAAAAGCCTTACAGCAAAGTGGTGTTGCTGTACCAGCCGCCCTGTGACCAAAACCCCTGCTTAAGGATAAAGTAATGAAATAATTTCTTCTGGGGCAGCTTCCCTCTTGGGCCCAGTTGCACACTGGGTCTTGCTTAGTCTGATGGTGGGGTAAGACAGTTCATAGAAAGCCACTTCAGTCCATCAGCAGCAAGCCAGAGCACCCTGATCCTTCACTGCTCTCGTGTGTGGTTAAAGTGAGGGCTTGCCACAGTCTGCAAGACAAGGAAAACTGTCTATCAGAACTTGAGTCCTTGCTGAGCCTTGGAGCCACCTCTAGCTGGGGAGCCAAACAAGAAAGAAAAGTTTGACATACAGAGTCCCACCTCAAGTCGTGAGAAGAAGGCTGAGTCTACCCACACTTGAGCCATGATCGATAATCAGGGAATTTCTTTTATTTTATTCATTTAACCTATTAGCACATCCCTCAAAGAAGGAGGAAGGAGGTGGTACAAAATACTAATTCTGTGGGTCTATGCTCCCAGTGCTAAAACATGATGTCTGCAAGAAATGTTAAGAAACACCTAGAATTAACGAATAGATTTTGCACATATTCCAGATCCTTTATACAGTATTCATGTTTTACAATTATTCAGTGTCAATCTGCAGATAAACAAAACTTTATGTACAACCAGGAAATATTAAAAATCACCTAAAAATGTATGATGTATAATATTACAGGGGAGCCTGTACTGTGTAACAGAGCAGAAATCCTTGGAGTATTACTGAGTTAGTACTGTTAACTGCATCGGTGGCATGTTGTATTCAGACTAATTAGCGGGAAAGCAGTTATGCTGTTTCAAAACCTTACCTAGTGTTTCTTCATGGTGCTATTATGTGCCTGTGAACACATTAGCTAAAATATCAACCACTGCATAGCATCATATATAGATTTGCTCCTAAGTATGTTGGGTTTTATAATTTTTGAAAATAACAATGTCCTTGTGCTGAACACTTTGTGGAACATTCCAGTACAAAGCTGATTTGAATTCTATAAGGAAAGATTTATTATCTCATAATCTAGGTACAGAATACTTTGAAAAAAATGTATCAGTAATTATTCCTGGTGACAGATTAGGGGTTTATCTTCATGTAATAATGAGAATGCTAAGAAGCAAGATTTTAACTGGAAACAACTGTGCAGATTTTTTGTTAGAAAGCTGGGGCAAGAAGGAAGGAGGGGGCATTCAGACATTGCAATGTGCTGGATCATTTTTATTTCTTCTTTTATTGCTCTTTAGCTATTAATTGGCAGGCTCCTGTGCTAACCATGGGCCTTGCTTTCCCAGCTGTGCATTACAGTCCAATGTTCACTAGTGACCAGCTTTGTTTTCACTCCTTGCTGTAGTGCTGTGCCTGGGAACATTTTGAAACAGCAGTGGTGATGGGCCTGGGCTGGCAGGTGGCCAGAGCATTGCTGCTGGTCCTGTGCTGCTCTCCTGGAAAGGCTGGAACTCCAGTGTGAGCTTGAGTTGAAGGGAGCATCCCTATGGATGAGACACTCTGCGTGTCACAGCAGGTGTACCTCTGAAGGGGCTGTGGCCCAAGGCTAAGTCCATGCAGGAGAAGATACACTTGGAAGCATCTGTGGTTGTGGATGATCCGTGCTGCAGCAGATGCACCTTGTAGCACCAGTGGCTGTGCACGAGGTTGTGCTGGAGCACCTCAAAGAATATGGCCATGGATAAGCCCATGACAGAGCAGGAACACCCCTGAAGGGCCTGCAGCCAAGGGTGAGGCCATGTTGGTGCAGGTCTGTTTCTGAAAGGATTGCGGCTGTGGGTAAGGCCATGCTGGAGCAGGTCTGTCTCTGAAGGCATTGGTCCCTGGAGAAGGCCCTGCAGGAACGTGCACCTCCAAGGGATGGTGGCTGTGGATAAGTCTATGCCACAAGCAAGTACACCCCTGAAGAGACAGTGTCTCACAGACAAGGCATGGTGCAGGTACCCCCCGAGAGACTGCAGTCTTTGAATGAGTCCACATCCAACTCAGATTATCCAGCTGAGACCTCTCCAACTAGGAGAACTTTTGTTTCAAGGTGCTATAGAGCTGAAAAGTTTTGTTTGTTTTTCCGCGAAATCTCTGGGTTTTTTAAACAACAAATTGTCCCTGCCCTTCCTGTTTATTGCAACCTTTCCTGAGCTTTTCTTCAATCCCAAATAAATATTTGACTCACTGCAATTCTTTAATGGCTTCGATTGACTTTTGGCCCCAAGGTGAAAGACAAAGGAACAGAATTACATCCTGCCAATCATTTGGGTGGAAACAAGTAAGCAGGGACTTCTTGGTCAACTTTCAGCTCAGCTGCACACCCACATTGGCAGCACCCCAAATGAGACAGTGAGCATCTGAGAGGTACAATCACATCTTGACTTCTGCCCATCAGCTACAAAACCTTTATTTTAGTATGCATGTCCTGTGATCTTCAACCCCATGACTGTTTTAAGAATCAGCAGTAGAATCTGTGTTAAACTGTCTAATGGGCAAATCTAGATTGCATTTGTAACAGTACTTTTATGTTAAAACTTTTATCTAGAAAGAATGACAGATAGTATTTGCCATGAACTTAGAGAGAATGGATGATGCTTCCTTCATAACATCCACATATAACTTCCAATCTTATAGGAAGTAAGACCGAATTATAGACCCAAGCGTAAGAGATGCTTTTTTTATAAAGTAGTTCACATAAGATTAGGTTGTGGGCAATGTGCTGTAGGAGACTCTGAGTGTTGTGCGACTAGGTAATCTAAAAATAATTATTATTGAAATTCAAAAAATTATTTCATATCTTCCCTGATAAACTATCTGTCTTCTAGAAAAGCCAAGCTGAAATATGTATAGGCATACTTGCTGGTTATATGGTATGATTATATGGTCATTCCACGAGTATTCCATTAAAGGAATATTATTGATTAAAGTACTGACTCAATTTTATTTTGATATCCTTGTAGTATTAGGTCAGTAATAGTAGGAACACCAAGGAGTCACCTTCTTCTCATCATGTAGGTCTTATTGTCCTCATTGGATATTAAATTTAAGGTGCAGTCAGTTGTAATGTAATATCTGTGGTGTTTCATCATGTGACCTACAAATATAAAAACAGAACCCATAAAATATATAAATGACAGTTACATGTATCTTCTAGCTAATTGGGAATAATTATGTGAATTAGTGTGAATGCATTATTCTTTTCCTCTGTTGAAATGTGACCTTTGATCTTTGGTAACCACTCCCACGTGAACACCACAGCACAAACATCACAGAGGATGGTGTAAATTTTCTCCCTCCTACTGCTCTGATGCCTGCAAAGCCCCTTATTTGCCTGAACAAATATTTTTTGAATGTTTCATATATTTGCTCTGGCATGGACTTTGTATATTTTTGCTAGCAATTTGGCTCCTTATCTGTATGCCTTAGCAAACATATTCAGAGCGTATTTAGGGCACGTAAACAGGTGGAAAACCACTAATCTTAAACCACTTTATACCAAATCACTGTGCATGGTCCTAGGGGGTACACTTAGCTCCTCAATATCAGCTCATCTGAGCAGACCTCAGGGCTTTACTGTGGTCACCTGCTTAGCACAGACACATCAGCCTGCTGCAGATGTAGGGGTATGGGACTGCCCCAGCCCACCAGATTAAGTTTGATCCAGTTCCCAAATTCTTGCACTTCCTCACAGCCTCAATCTCAATGGCTTTCAAGCTGTATAGATCATCTTTTCAAATACAAGCTTGATTTGAATCACACTGGCATATTTTTGGCAAGAGTTCAGAACATCATCAATCTTTATCAAGCATGATAAAGAGCCACTTATCCAAAATGACAGCCAGCCACATGTGCTTTGCTGCCTTAGCTGATTGCTGGGCGGTCACTTAGGTCCAAGGGATACAAAAGCACTTCCCTCTCTCTCAGTTAAAAACTTTCTCAAAAACACAGAGTGCACTCTCATTCCAGCAGCAGATATTAGGATCTCTTGTGTTTTCAGTTACCAGTAAGACACCATCAATGTTCACCTTTTTTTCCCTTTGCAGTGATACTCCAACATCATTCTTCTCAGCAACCTCCTCCAGCTGAATGCATTTAGTCCCTCTGGTAGGCTTTAAAATAGAGAAATGTGTGTATCCAATGCAAAAGCCGAATCAGTTTAAGCAGTCTTTGGCTTCTTATGAATAGCAACATTGGTAGAATGTAAGGAAAAAACACAGACATCCCCTGGGGAGAGATGTAGACAAAGGAGTCACACGTGAGCCTGGTACTCATGTTGCCTAATGTAACTTTGGAAAACAATTAGGCAAGCACAACACTCAAATGTGAGAAAAATGGATTTTTTTTTTATTAAATTGTCAAATATTTGAAGTGCAAAAGACGCTTTAAATTTAATCTAATTAACTTTTCTGGAGGTGCTGTATTGGAAGAACAGATTTATCTTAGTTCCAGTGGAAGAAAAGCATTATGTCAGTTTTACTTAGAAAGACACTCCCTAGTTTATCATACCATAACCAAATTAAGCTTGAGAACTACTAATCAGTAGGTGTCTATTATACAGCAAAGCATCAGCCTTAGCATGTACAATGCCTTCGGCATTCAACAGGGCATATACTGGAAATAAGAATTCCTTTGTCATTTGGCCAGGGAAGCAATTATCTTTGTAGTTCATGATTTGTGTAATAATCAGTTAAAATAAGGTGTGTCATGGGCAGAAGCTTGTGAAAAAATAAAAGTTCTGGTTCTTATTTAGCACCTTTAACTTCTTAAATACTTGCAAATTCCTGAAAACACTGACTGCCTATTCATATAACATGAATATAACAGTTTCTCTTTCTGCAGTGGTTCTGCTCCCACCTTTCCCCTCCAAAATACACAACTTCAAAAGAAAACTAGAAATCTCCAGTCACAGTTTACAAAATTCCTCACATTCCAGTTTTCTTCTTCCAATCCCACATATGCACATACAGACATGTTCACAGATGCATGCACAACATCAACTCCTTGCTCCTATTTCCATACTAGCATGACAAACATTTCAGGTCAGATCTGTGAGCCAGACATGTCCAGTGAGCTCTGGCTCACCTTTGGATCCCCTCAGGAGGCAAGGTGTCCCTGAGGGACCTCTCTGCTCCCTCTTCCTCTCCTTCCTTTCCCTTTTTTTTCCAGCGGAAGAAGTGACACATGTGCTGTGGACAACACTATTAGTAAATTGTACCAACTTGTTATGCTGTTCCATATGCTGCTTATTTAGAGCTATTTACACTAAATAAAGTATAAACTATTACAAGTACTACTTATTTAATGCTTACTTAATCTCCACCCATCTGAGTGGAGTTACTGGGGATGCAGGCTATGATAGTCCACATGCATTTGAGTCCAAGGTCAGGTAACTTATACTTAATTTCCTTAAATAGCATTTGCTACAAATTACAACAGCATTTTGCTGTTAGCAGCAAAAAAAGGCTTCAATAATGGTATGATACCAAGTAATAGAAACTACTCCTATACGTTATTTTCCCATGGCATCATTTTACTGAACAGAAAAGTACTAATAACTGATATAGAATACCTAATATATCAAATATCAGGTCACCATCTATTTGTTTTCTTCACAAGCTATTGCCTTTAACTATTGGAGATTAATCCATATTAACAACCTCCAGGAAATCTAGGAGGTCTCATGATTGCTCTGATCAAAACTGTCTTAAGCATTTGCAAGTCTCAAATAACACAAAACACCCAAAATAGAAATGATCTCACAAGTGGGATTTTAAATTATTTAAAGTTTTTATTTATTTCAAATAACGTTATTTCTCCATCCATTCCACGGCTGTATTTGTTAGGATGAACCCCTGGTCTAATGAATCAAGACAATCTCATGCACCCCTTCCTGAGGTCCCAGGTAACTTCTACTTCCTCTTCCAAGCTGATCTCACTTACTGAAGTTGTTCTGATGACATCATGAAGAATCATTTTGAACGTGCTGTTTTCCGTAGGACTTCAAGAAAATTGTACCCTTGCCAAAAGCCCAGATGTAACATAGTGAGGAGAACATGCATATAAACACATATGCAAAATGGCAGGAAGAAGAGTAAGCTATTATCATTTGAATCCTTCTACATCATGTTGTTGTACTGAAAAAAAAAAAAAATTAAAGACACATCCTTCCGCTGCGAAAGTGACAGAAAGTGCCATCAAAATACAGTAATACAATTTTTTTCCAATTACATAGTTCATACATCAAAACTGAGGAAGAAATTAATTCATTGATTTAGAGAAAAAGAGGAATCTTTTTGGTCTTCTAATCTGATATGTATAGCCAAGATTATGCACAAACTGAATAAAGAGGAGAATCAGACCTGGAATCAGAGTCATCTTAAAATACCTTACCTGATTTATTACAACATTATTTTTACTCTACTAAAATGTCATACAAATCTTTCTCATTGGTATCAAAAATATTCAATGCATTTACATTTCCACACATATTCCATCTTCCTGAAAGGCTGAATCCTGCAAAGCCACAAAACACAGAAACAGTTTCTGTTTGCCTGTTCATGGGAGTTATAACCACCCAATAAAGTTAGTGGACTAAAATGTTGTTTCCATGGAGGGAAAGAGGATACTTGCCTACTGACCTAACAGAGGAGGCCAGTTTTTGGTGGGCTCTGGTTGTGCCAGAGCATCCTGCCTAGTGACTCAATCAGCCTCTCTCCATGCAGTGATAGCCCTTAATAAGTGGATGCAATATTTTATGACAGGTTAATACATTGAACTAGACACAACCTTTCTGATCCCAGTAAAAGCTCACATAATCACTCATACATATTTATCTCTACTAAACTATTGGCATCCCAGCTTATGCATAATGACACCTTCCTTACAAACATATTTCATTGATTTGTTGATGTTTACAATATTAATAGAAGATTACATGTTCTTCAGATTTCCTCTAGTGCAAAATTGTTAATAATTCCTGACTCAGTTCCTGGAAATTGTATTGTTTTCCAGGAGAATTTTTATTGAGTTTTAATGGCAGCTTTTATTGCCAAATTCAAATATCTATGCAAATTGACTGCTTAGCTTACCTACCTCTTGAAAACCCTAGATGTGATAGATGTTGATACTTTTCAGTACTATCAAGACATTTCCAAAAGGCAGGTATAGAAATACCAGAAATAGCAGAGAATAGGAAGAAATCTTATTTCAAATTTAAAAAAAAAAAAAGATAGGCAGGACCAATGTCCCCACAATCTCAACTGTTAAAAGAAAAGAACCAATTTGTTTGAAATAAATATTGGTAACCATTTTAGCAAGTGGTCTGCTAGTACTGAGAAATAAATTTTTTGTTCTCTATAGAGTTCTTGCTCAAATAATTGAGTGAGGGTCCTGAATGTTTCAGCTGTACCATTAAAATGAAATTCAGGAGAAAAGATTGAACAGAGGACTGCAACAAGAAACAGGATTGTCTCCACTTGTTTAGCTTCAACTCTTCAACTTGGTGCCCAGGACAGACCTATTGTCTCTACAAAAATATCATTTCTTTCTTTCTTTGCTAATCCTCTGTGTAGCTATGACAAGGACAGACAGTTGCAATAAATCTTTTGTCTTTTCTTGATTCAGACTAGAGCAGCCTTGATCACAGTTAATGACTCATAAGTAAATAAAGGTAGAGGCCATCCTTAAAAAAAGATCTCTAAAAGTGATTTTCTTTAAAATGATGATATTGGGTGCACTATCAAATGAGTTATTGTATGTAGCGTAATGTTTCACATGTTTTGGTCATGATCAAAATAAATATTTTTGGTAGGCTTGATTATAATGAAGTTAAAACATTGAGCCATCTCTACAGTATTGTGCTTTTGCCTATTCACTGAAATTGGTTTTAATTAGAGCTCAGCATGAGCTCAATGTCTTGGAAACTCCTCTCTGCTTCTGGGTGCCAAAATTATATTCACATGTAATCTCCAGTTTGTCAAATATCTCATAAAATCTGTGAAATTGTTTTAGATGCTGTAGTGTGTCATACAAAATAGCTGAGCTTAGGTAGTGTCTTCTCTAAAATGTCTACCAACCAAAAGGTAAACCGGCCTGACAGGTCTCTAGGGTGGGGACTTTTTGTGAATAATTAGCCTTGAGCAATGAAACTCCAGAGCCACACCTGGGCTGCATCTTTGATCTGTCTTTATACAGAACCAAGTTAGAGAGTTTATGCACTATCTTGATGTTGCAGATGATAAAATCTTTACTCTTGCATACATACTGCAACAAATACACTTGTGTGTATATGTATACATGTGTGTATATCTATATGTATACCATATATGTATGTATCTATAGAGTAAAAATGGATATTAAGGATCACCATTCAATTGTGTTTCTTCATTGTTCATTCTGGTGTGGCTTAATCACTTTAAGATTTGTTATTTTTTCCTTTTTTCATGTAAAAGATGAGACTCAGTGACACATTCTCTCTTGATAGCATCAGAACAATATGTACAACAATCAGTGTGCTGACAGAGCAGAATCTTTACCTGGCCTATTTAGTAGGCACAATTGTCAAAGGCTGAAAAATAAAATAAATCAATAATTTGCAGCATGCACAGTTTTGGGATTTTTTTATACATAATACCCTTTCTTAGTAAAAGTTTTATTAAATAACAAAAAGAGTCAGATTGTTTCATGTATCTGGTCTAGCTGCATGTGGTCAATGAACCTTTTTGTCCTCCATTTTAATCTTTGATGCACTTCCAGCTCTACCTGTGGCTTTGGGCAAATCTCTGAATTTTTCTGTCTCTCTCACACATGAAATAATAAATAATAATAATTAATTAATTGGCTATTTGTTTGCCATTTTAGAGATTAAAATGCTGCAGTCTTCTCTTGTTTATACTAATGTCATATCCCAAGTGAATGAATTTGTGACTGTGTAATTCAGAAAAATTCAAACACAGATTGTACCCTCATGCTTAATGTTGTACATTTCTTATATCATTAGGTTCTGCAAGTACACATGGGAACTGCACATGTTGTTTTGAAAACTCTCAAGAATAAAATACTTTACTTCTTCTACTTTGTGTAGTTATAATTGTCTCGGATTTTAAAAAAATAATTGTGCATTCAACTAATAAACTAGACTCAACACATTGTTGTGAGTGTGAAATCTTTGCTATCAGTAGTCCTTCAATAAAATCAAAATGTATCTGCATAGCTGGGCTGTTGAACTTGCTTTAGTCACACTCCTCAGATAAATATTTAGATTTACTGAACTGCTGTGGTTGATACCACTAAGAAGTAACCATCTCAGTAGTGGACAAATCACTAGGAAAGTACCTGTGATTTCTAATTCTTTCATATGTTATGAAGTGTTGAAAAAGGCTAACCTATGCACTCATAGAAAAATTCAAGATGAGGGCACTTTATTTTCATCTTGCTTTGAATGTTGACATATTAAAATAGTAAAATTTGTAACATACTCTGACTTTTTATTGAAATTAATCTATTTTTAAAGAAAATATTTATGAGCTGGATTCATTCAGACTAGTAAATAACCTTCCCTTCTATATTTTACAGGAGTTTTAATAAAGCAAGTGCTTTACAGGCAGGAAGAAACAGACTTTTAGAAACACTGTCTGCGCATTTTGTAATGTCCATATTACAATGCCTGTGATGAAAATACACTAATGTTCTTCCTTATAGATAAAAACAGAGTGGAATATACTCCTATTTTCAGGTAAAAATCATGAACATGCATGTATTTCTCTTCAACAAAGCTTTTATGTGGCTGAAGCTGAAACACAGCATGGTATATTCTCTGATGTCAACTACAGACAGCTCCAAACTAGGTTTAGACTAAATATCAATGTAAAAGTGATTAGAAGCATAATGCTGCTTTAACGCATTTTCACATTTGTTTAGTAGATAATTCCTAAAAGACACAATTTTGATAACAAAAAAACCTGATTTTCTGATCCCATTGATTCCCAGACAATCGGAATAGAAGACTTTTCCTATTTTTAAACTTCAAAAAAGCTGTGAATCCTCCTTCTTGCATGCTTTCCTTAGCAATGATGGCTCCACCACACAGACTCTCAGGTTTGGGGCTTGCCAAGGAAAAGTTGAGCCAAGAGGACACCCTGGGTGGGACCCTGGACTTAAATTCTGTCATACCCAGGCTTGTTTTTGTGTTCAGACTCATGGCTGATTCCCTGAGAAAGTCCAACAAATCTCACATCTAAGTGAGGTTTTAGTCAAAACCTCAAATAGCGTTGGTTAGCAATGTTTACAGTGCTGTGGTTTCAACTACAGGCTGAGTAAACAAATATTTAATGGGCAATAAAATTTTTAAGATACTTGAAAAGTGGGGGAATGTGGTTTTGCTTGGCTGCATGCTGTGTCTCATGCTGAGAGACCAAGCAAAATGTTCACTATGTGGTTTCTTTTTAAGACCCACGCAAGATGGTTTTGGTAAGCTCTTACGGGGTTAAAAGTCACTTAATTCGGCATTTTAGTTTGGGACTCATATTAAAGCACTCTAAAAGTTTTGCTAACAGTGTTGATGGCAACAGAACAGGAGGACCAGATGATTTTTTCAGTGTATAGCTCAGAGGCAGTATGGTACCCAGGCTTCTCATTAGCCTTATTTCTAATCACACTGCACAGCTCTTCTCATAGTCCTCTGTGCTGCTGTGGGTGTGTTGTGCTTCCCGATATCTCAAGGATAGCTTTAAAAGCTGTGACTCCAGCATGATCTTTTCACTAGCATACTTAAAGAATCGCTTTTCCTTTCTGTTATTTTTTCCCCCTTGTTTGCCCTGTTCTGCCTAACCCCAGCCTACAAAACTTTGTGTTAGTAGGACATATGCTATGGCAAGAATCCTGAACAAAACACAATTCCTGCTTTGTTATGGGTTTGAGGATGACGGTGCCCATCAGCAAAAATTCCTAGTGGTAAAAGATGAGAAACCTCCATAATCTATAAAGAACAAGATAACAGGTGTAAGAATTTCTTCTCCCCTCATATTTCTCACAGTCAGCAAGGCTGGGCCCACGTTTGGCTGCTGTAATTCACAGTCAGGAGCATTAGCCAACATTCACTTTGGTTGACATTACAACGCTGGGCCGTGAACTGCCATGCCTGAGGAACTGGTTCACATCCACTTCTGTGACCCAAACACAAGCAGAAAGGTGGGGCAGGCATACCTAGTGCTATCCTTCTAAAATGTCTCAGCACTCTTTTTTTTTTTTTTTTTTTTTTTTTTAAAGCATAAGGTCTTGTAATTCTGGAAATGACAAAAAAAGAAGAGACCACAATAGGAGTGGGAAAATACAGGAAAGATATTAAGGTTTCAGGCTTAAATGTAAACATTGCCTTTTACTCTAAATAAAACAGAACTAGTAAAACAAGTTAAGCTGTTACTTTGTCCCAGCTGGTTTTTCTCCAAGAGTGTGAAATAAGGTTCACTTTAGAAAGGGCAGATTGTACCTGCCCCACTGTGGTTAGCTAGGCCACACTCCATGGCTCCTCTTTGCATATTTCCTTTGGTATAATGCTGTGATCACCTCTATAAATAAGTAGACAGAGCTGATTGTCAGGCTGTGATAATGTCTGCAGATGAAGGCTTCTGAAGATTCACAGGAGGCTCAGGTTTCACCTCTGTGGTGGCAATGGCAATTCAATCTTGCCAGCTGACATATTTGTGATGCTTTATTCCTTAGGTGGTTATCACCTTCAGATAGTAAATACAGCATGTTAGTTGCCTGAATTAGTTAAAATTAGAAATATTTTCATATTTGTTTGAAAACGTGTCTTTTACATTTGTCTTTTGTATACTTATGTAGAACGTACATGGAATATATGTGAAATACATGATATTGTAAGTAAAAAACTTCCTGCATAAATACATTCCCATCTGAAAAAAAAAAAAAAAAAAAAATGCTTTGATTGGTGAGGAGAAACTATTTATTCCAGAAGTATTTCATGCACTTTCTTCATGAACAGGAAAAATTTATTCCGGAAATATTTCTATGCAGTCAGGTGAACAAAAGGTCTTTGTTGTTAATACCATTTTATTGGGCTATTTAAGACTGATAAGTTGATTGTATATTAACACTCCTCCCACTCTATTCCTCAGGGTAAAAGCAACCTCCAAGTTTTCACTAGGAAAGCACACAGATCCACAGCCAGCTTTGTCCTAGCCCATCTGAGGCACCAGAGTAGGGCTCAAGGTGCATTAGCTGCCCTGCCACCCAATTGTTTAGTGTTGCTTAGTCCAAGGAGGAAAAAAGCTCTACATTACATGTGCAGAGAGCTAGAAACTTGGGAAAGAGGGATAGGAAAAATCAGAGAACAATCAGCAAAACACAGAGCTGCTTTTCTCATCAGTACCATACCAGTTTCTGTAAAAGCTAAAGTTCACAGAAATAATAAGCAATTTAGTTATTTTTGAAAGAATTAGTAATACAGATAGCAGAATGATTGTACCCTTCAGTGAGCAAATAAAAATTCAATGTTTCTACAAATGCAAAAATTATGATACTGCAACTTTTTTTTTGTATTTTGGATTGTGCATGTAGTTCACAAGTGTGGATTTTTTTCTCAATATAACTGATGAGGAAGCCCATCAAATTCTCTGCGCTCTTCTTGAAAGCAAATGGAATGTGTCTCAAATTGGCAATAAAAACATATGAAGAAATGTTTTATACTCTTTCTGTCACTAAATAGATAATGGATGTAAAAACAAACTCACAGTTGCAGTCTGTTGTGTAGTATTCTCACTAATTCATATATTTTTTATGGTATAGTCAATACTAATATTAATCATGGAGAGTATATATTTTTTCTTTAGCACATAGAATAATTTTAATACAATTTTTTGTTCTATTAGAGATTAATGGTCAAAGTTTTTTACATAAACTTGTAAGTAATCAATTAACCTTGCATTTACTGCAGGAAATCTGACAGTTTCTTTTATGTTTAGTACTTGCTGCCTCCCAGTTATTCAAAAGATAAACACGCCTGTCAAAAATTGATTTTAGTGTTTGTCTGGTTACAGTCCAATGGTATTCCAGTCCTTATCTGTTGTTTGATTACTCTTTATTAGCCTTTAAGAACAGTTGTTTCTCAGCTGATTTTCCTGGGGTAGTTCTGAGGCTCGAGGCACTGTCTTTTAGTTCCAGTCATGTTGCTAAACAGAAGATATTTTTTTTCTCCGTGTGACAGCACATTCACTACAAACTGAAGCCAAAAATGGTTGATGGCACAAACATGATCAAAGAAGAAGCCTCTCAAGGGGTGACTAAGTTTAGAATGGAATGGAATGGAATGGAATGGAATAGAATAGAATAGAATAGAATAGAATAGAATAGAATAGAATAGAATAGAATAGAATAGAATATTTTGATTGGAAAGGACCTACAATGATCGTCTGATCCAGCTGCCTCACCACTTCAAGGCTGACCAAAAGATAAAGTGCGCTGTTAGTGTCATTGTCCAAAAGTCTCTAAAACACTGTCAGGTTTGTGATGTCAGCCACCTCCCCAGAAAGCCTATTCCAGTGTATGACCACCCTCTCAGTAAAGAAATGCTTCCTGACATCCAGTCTGAACCTTCTCTGGTGAAGCTTTGAACATTGTATTACAACATCATAAACTCTTAAAGTGTTGTATTATATGTTTAATGTTTCATTTAATTATGGTCAACAAAGATAGTTTATCAAAAAAATTACTCTTAGGAAAGAGTTAATTACATGTAAGATTTCGGTAACATATTTTATATGAACGATACTGGCTATTTTTGACCTCATTTTTAGTATAATTACTCAGGATAATGTGTAATGAACAGCTCTGAATCCACCAGCAGCACTGTTCTGCACACCTACTTTATAATCATGATCATGTTGCATGTTATTGGTCATAGTAGTCTTTCATGTAAGAAATGCTTTAAAGAATAAAAATGAAGTTGTCTCCCAAAAAATATAACTCTGTTTGCAGCACTAAAAAATATTTTGATTGACACAAAAGACCTCTAGAATAAAGAACTATAGATTAGGAAGTAATTTTTTCCTGTGGAAAGTGTGCAGAAAATAATTGCAGTCATAGACATTTCTAATATGAAATATATAATTGCTCTTCTCACTTTATAAATGACTCTACAAGGAAAGACAGAGGAGAGAGTAAAGGATAGCAAATAATGACTTAATGGCACCTTCAGCGAACAACTGCAAGCACAGTGGGCCTTGTTTCCTAATTGTTAGCTCCTTTTTTCATCTGCATAATACTGTTGCTCTTTCTGAAACAGGTCTTGGTAACACTGATAGTAATGATGTGAACTGAGAAACAAGCCTACTCACTATCCTTTAAAAACATTAATATGCATGATGGAAAACACTGGATTGAATGCCAGTTAAGTAGAAAGTAACTTGTCAAGACTATTTTTTGTGTGTTTTCTTGGACTGTAATATTCAGTCAAACCTAAGTAACAGGCAGTGTCTTGTTCTGTATTTAAAGTCTGAATGCCATAAGGTTCTACAAAATCTCTGAAGTTCTCCAAAACTTGCTGATACATTACTTTGCTATTTACCATATTTACACCAGATCAAACCACATGAAACCTGAAGACGACGACTTGTCCTTTTCACTGCTTATGTTTTCCTTGTGTGTGTAACACTTTCATGAAACCATTCCCCCAAAGATCATACAAAATCCAACTTAGATCTGAAACACTTGGTTGTCCTTTGTGCAGTTAAATGAAGTCCAGGAGGAAAGATTCAGTGATCCAAATCTACCTCCAGGCACTTTGCTGACCCTTATTTTGCTTTTTTCTTCAAAAATCTAAATTAAAACGGTATTATATTTAAACAGTAAATGTATTCCATCTTCAGAAAACTATAAAGACTGAAAACATTTTTTCCTCTTCCTTTTCCTTCCTTTTTTTTTTTTTTTTTTTTTAAATGATGTTGAGATGCATTGCACTTCTAAACAAGGTTAATAGGTACTGAAAAGAGCAAGGAATGCTCTGATCCCTGTGTAGTGGAATGCTATGAAACCCAAGCTGCAACATGCATGCTGTAGTACAAATGCTAGCAGCAATTTATTAACATGATTTCCACATACTCACGTACTCCCACATTCAAGTCACATCAACAGATGCAAACACAAAATACACACTGACGTTTACTACTAGAAAACTTTTATCTATGGAAACAATTTTTTTTTGTGTCACAACAGTAAGTTTGGCTTTAATATTATTCAGCAATACATGTAGTTTTAAAATTTTGATGAAGGTAATAATTTGACCAAAGTTGTGTAAAAAATATTCTGCTTTTGCATAAAAAATTACTGAGTTTTACAAATAAGAGATAGACAATGGCTATCTAAGCAACAAAAATGCAGAATAGGTTCTAATTTTTTGAGGATCACAAGATAAATTGCATCCAAGGTTTTCAACAACTGAAGAAAAACAGATTGTAGGAACAACATTATCATTATCCTGGTATCTCTGATATATATACAGAAACACTTTTTTGTAAGACATAGAACTGAACTTTCTGACTTACTAATCTCTGATAAAACTGTGGGATGTTTGTAAGATGCCTACACAAGAGATACAAGATTGATCAAAGGCCTGGGAAATTTTGCCTGTGATAACAGCTTGACAGAACTTGTGTTGCTTAGTCTAAAGAAGAGGAGACCTGGAGGAGGAATCATAACTTGTTCAAAACTTCTGCAGGAAGACGAGAGTAGAAGAGGAGGAAGGTAATTTCAGGACAAGTGAAACTGTGAGTGGATCCATGGGAGTGTCTCTATCCAAAGGCTAAGTGGTCTGAGACAAAACAGAGAAAGACCTCTTTTCATTATATTTGTATCTCCCAGGCCCTCAATATGGGCAATGTGCCTTCCCAACTTTCTTTCCCTACCTTCACCTTCCTGGACCATCCCTCCCATCCCTCCCTAATTGCCAGAGAGGCGGAGCTCTCCAAGGGCACCAGTGGCTGCACTTGACATGGCAACAGCTTCGTACTTCTAGTCACTTTTCCTTGCTTTGTGCATTGCTCAGCCAGGCAACAAAATTATTGCTCAGTTTTGGAGAAGAAAAAATTTGCACAAAATATTTCTTCCTATTAGAAGATACTAGAAATGAAATGGTTATTATTCCACAGGTTTTACAGCTGGTTGGATTCCTCTATCATTTCCATCTTCACTCATGCTGTTTTTCTTAAATTTAGTTACTAAAAAGAGTAAAAACAATGCTGTTACACCTGAGGCGCAGTACCTCCACAACAGAAATTGCAGTCAAATGATAAAGGAAAAGGCAATATTTGAAAACTTACGCTTTAACACATTTGTTTCAAATTCAGAAGGGGAAATTGAAGGTGTGGCTGCATTTGTGTATTTACACCATTAAGGCTCTTCCCTTTCAGCTGAAATTAACTGTCCAGTATCTGTCTCAGGTTTCTCTCAAGATGAAGCAGTTGATGCCCGATAACATCCTCCCTTTCTTTTCTGGATCCAGGAAAATTCCTACTGAAGTCACAAGAAAAAAAAAAACCCTCTGACTTAAACATGAAGTTAAATTGAGCTTTCTTGGGTTTGTGGTATAGCCTTGGACAAGACATAAATCCTCTGTCCCATAATTAATTTAACTGCAGGCTGCCTTTCAATACTCTAACAAGCCAAGTCATTAGCGCACTTGGAGTGTGCAGTTCTTTTATGCTGCATTTCAAGCAATCCAAAGCAAAGTCTTATTTTAGGTAACTACATGTAATTATAAAGCTGTGATCATCAGATGTTAGAAGCAGATAAGATCTGTAGGGTATACAAGGATATTCCAGAGTTGTTGAGGATTTTAAATATATTATCTGGAAAATGGAGGCTATATGATAGGGGCTGACTAAAAAACAGTAATAATAATTTTCATTGTGTTTATATTTTTTCCTTTATAATAGCTTTAAACTATATCATATATGGATGCCATAATACTGTTTTAGATTAAATTTTTAAAAACTGAAAGTAAGGAAGGATTAATTCTACTTTTGATAAAAGAAAAAATACCTTTCATAAGCTAAAAACTTTTTTTTTTCTGACATTCACTAAGTTTCAGACAGGGAAGTTCCAATTTCTAAGAAGATTCATAGAAAAAAAAATTATATATTTATATATGTATATATATGCACAATTTTTATTTCAGTTAAAAGACAATTTAAGGTACAGGGACAGAATTGGGACAATATTTGCTTACAAATCCAAGTTGAAATTGTATCCTGTAAAGATTTTGTTAATCAAATAGAATCAGTCTTGATGACCGAAAATATCTGATTGTTTTTACAGTGTGGTCCAGGTGTGTTTGATTAGGAGGATGGGAGAAAATTGATTAAGGAAATACTTAATTCTTGTTCCCAGGCACCCAAGGTAAGTATCATGACCGATGCCTCAAATTTAGGTAATGTGGGGAATTGTGTGAGACTCATCTGACTAAATTAATGTTTACTATAGCAACAAAAACATATGAGCTTGGGCTCTTTTGCAGTCAGCAGAGATCTGGCCAACAGTTGATGGATATGGCTCATCCTAAACTCAGTGCCTACATTTGGTCAGATTAATATTTCACTATGTGGCATTGATTGTATTTATTCTACTTTGACCAGCTACAGATGGTGTCTATGTGGCCCTGGGTTACCTGTCTGACTAGCTCAGTGTAGACATCTACACCTCAGACATCAAAAGTTACACAAATGAATATTGGTCTTTTGATACTGTGAGCAGGGTTTTTGTTAGGTTCACTCTTATATCAAGCAGAACTAATACCAGAACAAGGCACAGTTTAAAATAGCCAACTTATTAGGTTGTTTCTTGAAATAGGAAAGACTTTGGGACAAATCTTTGTTCTTGATAATACAAAATAAGGAATGAAATAAGCATATTTTACATTCTATCAAGGTCTACTAATTATGGGACTACTATAGTTACTATTCTGATGTAAATGACTTTTAAAAATTTGTTTGAAGGATCCCCTTTTCATTCCAGTGTGGTACAGGACTCATTTGAAAAGCTCTAATAGTACAAAGGGATGGAAAAATGTATTTTGCACATTTCAGTTCCACACCATTTTTTCACTTTAGTGTGTGCCTCCAAGGCATAATTGAACATCTAACCCTTTTGATCTATCTGGTAGAATATATACACAGAGTGGGACTAATTTAAAAGAGGTTTTGATTGACTGTAATTTACACATTCATATAGCTTTTTGCTGTCTGCTTAACATGGCACACCCTTACCCAGTCCCTTGGCATCCTAATTAAACCAGCCTTAGATTGCCCTAGAATTTCTTACCCTGAGACAACAAAGGATAAATTCAGAGATGGACTATCAGATGAACAGGGAATTCAGTGGGGATATAAGGTGGTTTACATGCCTGGCAAATTATATAAACTGAGATTACCACCAGAATTATTTCATTTTACAGCTGCAGTTACATTAAATTTACACAAAATTTAATTCCTGAAGGTGGCAGCATCCTGGCTAGACCTATATACAGGCTTCAATGCATGCAAAACCCTAGAACATGACCATGAAATTGTAAGTGTTAGTTTAGCAGTAGTGCCACATATGACCTTTTAACACATATAACTGGGAGTATGCTGTGTGTTAGCAGTTGGTTTGAATATTTCCCATGTTTTTCTCTTGAGCTGTAAAACTTAAAAAGAACATTGCATATGAGAAATTATGGATTTTGAATATTTTACCTCATTCTTTGTTTTTTGCAAAGGTTATTTTACATAACACAGGCACTGTAAAAGGAGCCACAACACAGAAGTTTTATCTTCTCTGCACATTTTAAAACTCTCTTCATAATGTGAAATGAACACTGTAGAGAGACTATTTTTTCTGCAAGAGGTTTTGTTTATTTTTTGCTGGGGTTTTTTTTTCCTCCACTTTATTCCTTGTATTTACTACCTATGTCTGTATAGACTGACTGGTTACAGAAAAAGAAGGGACAAGGATTTCATCCACCCATGTCCCTCTACATACAGAGGCATGAATCAACCATTTTTACGTAGGCAAATTTTTTTTCATTTTTAAAAAAACTTAAATTTTTTTTAAATTGCCTTAATAACAAATACTTGAGATCATACTGAAATCAGGGAAAGGTTCCATTAAGCTTAAAGATCATGGGAAATCTTTTATTTGGCTAGACTCATATAAGAAAAAGCAGAGAAGGGTTGTTATTGCAGGTTGCTATTGCAAAGTTCCTGGGAGAGCCAGAGGGAATTACACTCTGTCTCCAGAGGAAGACAAGCTCTACTTCATCCCCATCTACTCAGAAAAAACAGGCTTTTCAGAGAGGGTGAGTCCAGCCTTTCTCACTTGGGTAAGCAGAGCAAACCACCCTATGCAGGATGGCATTGCTATGGCAAGGTAAAACAATATGTGGGCACATTCCCTTGTGCTTCCACCTGGAAGAATTTACATCATTCCTTAGTAACGGCTACACCTAAATGTTGAAAACTACCCCCTAGTTCTTCTTGGCCATTTTCTGGTATGCAAAGCATATTTTCCAGTCTGACAGGACCTTCTGCCTGCTGTAGCACAGGCTTTTTTGGTTGTCAGGTTCCTGGAGCAGAAGCCTTCAGACCAGTGTTCTGTATTTGGGTTTCTGCTCCAGGAACCTGGCAGCTGAAGAGACTGGCCTGGATTCCCTGTACCTCTCCCAGTGTGCTGCTCTCTCAGAGGCACCCAGCAGCCATCCAGCTCTCCATAATGCACATACTATTTAGCCAGAAAAAAAAAAGCACTTAGGAGAAAACGTCTTAAAATGTTAAAATAGTATGAATAACACATAGCTTACCTGCTTGTCATGTTTTTTTCCACATCAAAATCCTTTTGAGGGTTTGTGTCTGTCTTCCTCAGTCTTACATCTCTCACTGATGAGATGGGTAAAATGCCTTTTCTGTCATGTCAGAATGGAGATTCACCACATTTTCAGCTTCTCCATCTTCTTACACTTCCCAAACCTGACCAAACTAGTCTAAGCTAGTCCTCCAGGGCAATACTTCAAAAGGCATTTTTACTGCTTAATTTTAGTATTGCAATTTACCCTCATTATTTTTAGTTCCTACCACAAACATTCCTTGTGTTAACAGATAAGTCAAGAAGACTTTAACCATCAGCTCTGTAAAAATGTGTATATAACCTCAGTAAAGTCAGGACAGTTCCTATTGAATGTGCTCTGCTCCTATAACACCTGCAATACTGGCACGGATGAAATGACACTGGTGCTGGTGGCCTGCTATTTGTGCTGGGAACTTTCTGATGCAGGATTTCACTAAAAAAAAAATGTTTTATCAGTTCTTTCTGGCAGAAATGCGGCTGTCAGAGATCCACTGTATTACCCCTGGCCAAGGCAGAATTAGCTCATCCCTCATGTGGTTGCACGACTGTCAGTATTATACCTGTGGTTAGTTTTCACCTCGGCCACTATGCCCTCCAGATGTGCTTGGAGACTGAGATATGAAGACAACATGTCAGAATGTGTAGCAAAGAAAACTGGAACAGCTGAGGGGCATTACCTCAGCTGATGGCAAGTGTTACTGACCTGCCATTCTTAGTAGTCATCCAGACAAAAATAATTATTTCAAGGAGAAAATATTATATATAACAAAAAGCAAAATTAAACTGAGTGGAAATGAGGCCTGTGACTTCCTTCTGTTTCTGAAATAAGCTTAGACTTGTAGATGACCCCTGAGTGTAGCAGGGAGTATAAACTGGGCTGTGCCCAGACACAAGAGGGTCAATCGCTAGAACAAAATCCTTCCCCTGCACCCTTCTGCAGGGTCAGCTTGTCTGTGTCCTGCCTCTGTGCCCACTCATGTCTGCTGACTGTCACACAAAGAAGGGGGGAGGCACTGCTCTTTACTGCTCCTTCCACGCCTTTCTCACTAAGAGCAATACTTTCAGAAATCTGTTTTCTCTCTACCTTGAGCTTTCACAGAGACTATGAGCAGATAAGCCATAAATACTTTACAGACCATTCAGATCTAGCTGAGTGATACAAAAGTTTGTCTAGTTAGTAGCGTAAAAGCCTTTCCAAAAATTGATTTAAATTCTTGTATTTTTGAATTAAAGTTTTGCCCATTTCACATGCCAGATGAAACTCTGACACTGTACATGATATGGCTGGGGTGGAGTTAGATTTCTTCATGGTGGCTGGTGTGGGTCAGTGTTTTGGATTTGTGCTCATCACATTTTGATGATTTATTGGGAAAAAAATCAACACAATTGTACAGTGAAGCTTTTCCAGCATTCACAGTTTAAAAGATGTCCAAGACTGTTTTAAAAAATGGTAAACAGAAATGTACATGATCTCTTAGTCACAAATAGAAAGCTTTGCCTTTACACTGGGTTACTGCATATACAAAAACATATTCACAATATTTTTCTGACAATGTGAAAGCAGCTGGAATTTATCACAGACATTTTTTTTCCTGTTAAAATTATGAATGACACCTTATGAGAAAAGAGACTACAAGTACAATGTAACCTTCACATAGAAAAAAAAATTAATTCAGGTGCTTGTGCTTGATGATCTTATACAGATAAACATATATTGCCAATATGTAAATATTTCCTTTTATTAATTTAGAAGTAACAAAGTGTACTGCATATTTATTTCTGTGTTCAAAAGCACATCTGTTCTTCTGCTGTTACGGACTTAGTGAAAACCTCCATAGGAAGTGCTCCAGTTGTATCTGAATCTTCAGTATTAAATAGATCTTAGGCTTTCATGGGAACTGAGAGCTTCTGAAAATGGCTTTTAAATCGGGATTACTTGGCCTGGGAGTTTACACTGGCTGCCATCCAAGCAGAAATATCCAAAAGAGCAAATTACACCTCCACACCCAGTTAGAAAGTCTTCAGGTATTAAGTTGTTTGTTAAGTAGAGTCATTGCGTTAGTAATTTTAGCTGTGTTTGTTCTTTGTGGAAGGCAACAGGCTCTTCCAGATAGTTTCAAAACACAGCAGGGCAAAACTTGATCTTATTAAAACTAAGTTTCTACATGAACTGTTGTTTCTCGCTTCACAGGCTTCCTCTGCTCTTCTCAGCCAAAATTACTGCTAGTGTATCTTCCTCTGTAAAATATTTTTTTCACAAATATTTGTTTCAGAAACTGCCTTAAAAGCCTTTTCTTTAGGGAAAACAAGCAAAAGCACAATTTGCACAGCAGACTCATTTGTTTGTATTTTTAGCCTTGTTATTTTATATTTCCCACAAATGGAAGAAAAATTGTACCTCTCTCTCTTGAAAAAAGTCCCCTTTTTTCAAATTTAAAATTAAAAGGTCAATAAACCTGATAAATTCTTTTTAAGCTTTCTTAGACTTCTAAATAGAATGTATTAGTTAAAGCTGTAGATCAGTTCTTATCAATGAATACCTTATTATAGAAGTATGCTAAGAATTATTTTCTGAATATGTTTGTCTTCAGAAAGCAAGGGTGACAATGATTACACTAATAAAAATTTGTTTCACTTGGCCTTTTGCTGTTGTAATGGGAAATTTCTCTTGGAACTGTCATCTTTCCTCGGCATCAGCAATGAAACTTCCCAGCTAGTTTCAGTGAAGGGCAAGATTTATTCTAACTCACAGAGGAGCAACTGGAGGTAGAGTTCAGTTCAAAGGCAACCTACATGCAACCTACAAGCCCAACTTGTTCCTCTGGCTGCATGGGACTCCTCGCAGGAGAAGGGAAGGCAGGATTGTGTTTTGCAGAGGGAAACAGTGCTTTAGCTCTTACTGTATGAAACCACAACGCAACCCAAAGGAAGTCTGCTGTGCAGTGCCTGGTGAAGATAACCTTCCCAACAGAGGACTCCAGTGCAATGCCATGCCCTCAGTCACCTGTGTATCTTCAGGGTATCTGCAGACTACTGACATAACCTTGTGAGAGATGGAGCTGTGGCAACCAGACATGCAGGAATTGCAGGCAGAACTCTCAAACTTCCTCTTGCCTTGCATACCGCTGCAGAATTGCCGTGCAGGCTCCTTTCCCCTCACCAAGGAGCTTGGCTGCCCCTCAGGCTCAGTGACTACTGCTGACACCAGCCAGGGCGGTTTGAATTATGCCAGCTCTCAGGGGTGATTCATCCTTCTCTTGTCCATGTCTCAAAGCATGCTCAAAATCAGCATATTTCAACTCACATACAGTTTCTAAGCCAGAAAACTTTCAGCTACCATTGCTCTGGCTTGTATGGTTATTTCCAAGTTGAAGAGGCATGAATGCCTCCTTGTTGGCTGAATTTGTAATCTGCAAATGACAGGATAGGTTTTCTTTTGCCTTCTCAGACCTCTATGGAATTTCTTGTGAATTCAGCTGCAGCATAGACACCAGATCTTGTTTGGCAAGATATGCAAAAGAGGGTAGCATAACCAAATGCAGCATAAGCCTTGAGGCTTCTTTCAAGCCAGCTGTCAAAGCTTTGAAAGTATTGTGTGTTCAAGGCACTGAAAGGACTGTGGAGCATGAGCCTGATGGAATGCATGGTATTCATTTATCTCTGGAAGTTTACATGTCCTGCTTGATGAATTAGAGTTATAAAGTGATGAAGTGAAAGACGAAAGGAGCTGCAAAGGAGCTTCTGCAGTTTTAAAAACTGCTTGAAAACTTGTGTTCACCAAGCAAAACTTTTGATTGAAATTACTTTAAGGGATCAACAATTGATTTTATACCTTACCAGATTGCATCCTGATGGTGCTTGACTCCAATATGATTTCTAACTATTGCTCTATAAAAGGACAATATTTTCCATTTAATGGATAGTGTGAGCTCTGAAGCTGAATCATTAATAGATGTCTGACCCTATGTCATAGGGGAAGGGTAACAGGAGAGGGAATGAGCCAGAATTACTCCCTAACCACAGAATTTTCTTTTTTAGGCATCAGCTGTAGCTCTGTGCTAAGTGTCCACAAAGTTTTGCAGATGGCTAGGCAACTAATTTGCAGCTAATACTGTAAGTAAACAACCTGTCCTGAAAACTTCTTAAGAGATGAGTGGTTTATTCACTTGTGTATTTGCTTTGAATTTAGCAAAAATGGCAATCCGATGCTGCAAGGTGACTGCAAAAGCTGCTGAAGAATTCATTTAAGCACCCAGAAAACAAGGTTTAGAAGTAGATCTGCCATGGAGCTCACTTAAGTCATACAACACTGTTTCTGTAGTCACACCATGTGGAAAAACTTCTGTAAGCGGAGAAATACATGTACAGTGTATTCTTCAGAGGGATGGAAGGCCAACTCACAGTTGGTGATCTGTCTCTCCAGCTGATGCTCTGTCTTCCTGAATGTCATCACCCTGTGATCCCTCTCTAGTCACTGGGAGGAGATAAGCATCTCCAGTAAGTAATTGAGAATTTGGACGCTCTGATTCATCATCTACAGGAGACTTCCTCTCCAGTGGCTGCCCAGGGAGGCAGTGCTCCTATTTGCTTTATCCAAGTTAAGTGTTTAAAGTTAAATATGCTAAAGAGTTCTCCAGACTAGCCAGGGAAATCCCAATGTTTTCTTCCATCTTCATTTCCTTTTCTGTCCTGGAAAGCAAGTTACACAGAATTTGTATTTAAAATATATGCATTCCCTTATGCAAATGAGAATGGCATATCTAGACTGCCCCAATATCGTTTTCTCACAGAAATAATAATGTTTATTTTACTTATTTTTATCCCAAACTACACTAAGACTTTATCCAAATTATTTTGGGAATGGTTTGGGCCTACTCAGCTCCTTTCCTCTTTAGAGGACATTAAATTTTATGTTCCTGCCGCTGGATGGATTTTCTTTAGGGGGTAGAAGGAGACAAAAAAAAAAAGCCTACTCCTCCTCAGATATGCATATTGCCTTTCTGGTTACCTCCTTCTGGGAGAAATAGCTTCTCTGAGGGATTACCTTTCCAGTGAAGGGTTGATTGCATGAGGAAAGAAGAAGGGTGAGCAAAGCACACTGTGGCCTGTTGTTCAAGGGATTTATGGTGGGTAGAAAGGGAACAGCATAGGAGTGTTTGGATACCAAGTCTAACATCCCCTCATCAATCACTCTTTGTCACTCACACTGATAACCAGTTACAAAGAGTTTTTGAATGACAGTTGACCACCTCTTTTGCTTCTCTCCTCTCAAAGTCTGTTTTTGGTAGCATGCAATCAGCCATCTATGTATTTAAATCTAATTGCATATTTTAGATGCAAAGAAGAGGAAAACTGGGAGCTCTTGATTAAAAGATGGAGATGGCTTTTGCAAACAGAGACTGAGGAAAATGACCTGCAGCTCATGAGTTCTTCCAGGAGGAACAGCAAGTTGTGCCTGTTGCTGGTGCTACAACTCGTGACTGGGGGCAGAAAGGTCCATAGATATTTTCATGGGCCATAATTATGTACATGAATAGAAAATTTGGTCATTAGAGGACTCTCTAACTTCAGTAAATAAGAAAGTAACCAAAGCTGAAATCTGTATACTAGAAAAACACAAGCTGTAAATGCAGTACCAATTTTCAGATGGAAGTAAAACAAACATTAAACAAATAACCATGGGGAGCAATGGAATATCCAGCATGCAAAAGCCTTGCGTCAGGACCAGATATATTCTGAATTATGTACTTTGTTTCTAATGCATGACAAGTAAAATTATTGTAATGGTCCCCTCTAGCCTTAAAACTATGAACTGCTTCCTCTGGTGCAGCAACCTAACTCAGCAGGCCGACAGGAGAAGGAGTTTATTACACCAGCCACTGCTCTTAAAACCACACCCCAAAGGAAAGGTGCTTGCGAGGAAATTGGTGCGGTAGGTTAATGAAAGGCAACAGTGACCAGCACAGAGAGAGGATTCATTCATCCTGCTCTCTGGACAGCCACAGTTTGCACCAGCTGGGGCAGGACAACCAAGAGAAGCATCTGGAAAATCACAATTGAGAGTGAAAACTGGGATTCAAGAATGTTCTTCCACTGGTGGTCCAGCTCTCTAGTTTTGCATTTCGTGTCTGTGCAGAGACACTATCCAAGTGCCATCTTTCATGAAGGTGGTGCCTTTCTTCCCCAGGAAAAAATTTCAAGGGCAAACTCATCTCCCAGCACCCACCACAAATTACTTATTTGCAGATTCCTCAAACTTTTCCTTCTTCCTGCTCAAAAACTGGTTGAGCATGAACCGTATACTTTTCTTAAGTAAGGAACAAAATCAGATGTGATTTAGAAAAAATTTGAAGGTTTTGATTACCTTTCCTAAAACCATTTAAACTTTACAGTAAAATGTTATTTTTTTCCATAAAATTAGATACTCCAAGATTGTGCCAAGAGTTATAAATGCATCAGATAACATTTTCTAGCCATTTCTGGTGATCAACAGCAAAGAACAGCCAATGTAGTGTCCATAGTGGGAGCTAGTAGGTTTGGTAGAGTTTCTTTTTGAAGTCTTGGCTTTTTAAGCCAAATACTGAATTTTAAGAGGATTCTTAGAAACATTATTCCCCCTTCTAATCTATGGATTTGGTATGAGTGGAAAGAGCTGTGTCTATTGAAGAGAATGACAGTCTGCTTTTTGCTTACTTAGCAATTTCCATAACAAACTATCAACTGCGTCACTGTCTTTCTCAGCCACTTCCTAAATCCAGTTGGACCAGTACAGTGAGGTTGACTTATTACCTTTCTTTTAGTTTTTTTGACAGCTGTTAAGAAGAAGACTATTAACTTATTTTAGATGACCATGTGTTTCACACAGAGGGAACCAATAACATTCATTATATACAAAGTTCCCCTATAAGCCTATTATAGGCACCTGGTCCCATTATCCAATATATTCAGCATTCCTTTATTCTGACTGGGTTTTTAATAGATTCTTTACATTTCTGGTTTTGTTCCTTTCAAGTCTCAGCAATTTCAAAACCTTTCAAATATCTGAGCAATTGTTTGGAGAGGAAAAAACCTTTCTTTTAAAGAAAGATTCTATTGCACACAACACATAAATTTTCATGTTTCCAGGGCCAGAAGTTAGATTCAATGATCCTTGTGGAACCCTTCCAACTCAAGTCATTGTGATTTTATTATTTCCCACTGTTATTACCATTATTAATAATATTGCTACTATTATAAAGCAATTATACAACACTGTGATTTTTATGAACATGACTAAACCCAAATTCTCTTCCAGAAAGAATTAAAAAAGGTCGTTAAGAGATGTGCATGTGCCTTCAAACTATGATCTTATTGGCATCATGGAGACCAGAGGTGTGGTGGGATGGCCCCTATCACTGGAGTGTTGGAGGGGAAAGGAAACATGCAGGTTCTTTAGAAAGGACATGTAGGGAAGAAGAGGAGGTGGTGTTGCCCTCTAAGTCAGTGACCAGTTGGAGTGCATGGAGCTCTGCTTTGGGATGGATGAAAAACCAAGCTTAATGGTCAGGATTAAAAGGAAGACAGGGACAGGTGATTTTGTAGTGGGGGTCTGCTACAGACCATGGGACCAGGAAGATTTGAAGATGAGACTCTCTATGGACAGATAGGAGCAGCCTTACTTTCACAAGCCCTGGTGCTCATGGGGGGACTTCAGCTGCCAGGATATCTGTTGGAGGAACAACACAGAAATTCAGGACATTCCTGGAATGGCACCAATAGAGAATTCCTTCTCTAAGTGACAGAGGAGCCAACAAAAAGAGGTGCTGTGCTGGACCTTGTTCTACAAACAGGGAGGGGCTTGCAGGGAATGTGAACCTGTGAGGCAGCCATGAATTTGTGGTATTTGAGATCCTTATAGAAGTGAGGAAGGTGCACAGCAAGTTCCCTACCTTGGCCTTCAGGCAGACTTTAGCCTCTTAAGTAATCTGCTTCATAGACTGCCAGAGAATAAAGGGCTGGAGGGAAGAGAGGCTCCAGAACAATGGTTAATATTCAAGGATAACCTCCTGCAAGCTCAGGAATGATGCATCCCAGTGAAAAGGAAGTCAGGCAAGAACACCAGATGGCCTGTGTGGATGAAAAATAAGCTCCTGGACCAACTCGAACCAAAAAAGGATGTCTCCAGTGGGTGGAAGTATGAAGAGATAATCTGGGAGGAAAACAGAGAAATTGTCCCAACAGCCAGAGATCAGGTTAGGAAAACTAAATTCCTGAGAGAATTAAATCTGGCCAGGGACATAAAGGGCAACAAAAAACCCTTCTTTAGCTTCTTTAGGTCAATCAGTGACAAAAGAAAGACGAGGAAAAATGTTGGTCCTCCCAAGAAGGAAATGAGAGATCTGGTTACCTGAGATATGAAGAAGACAGATGTACTCAAGAACTTTGGTTTAAATCTTCCTCAGCAAGTGCTCCATCCACACCACCCAAGTCACTGAAAGTAAAGGCAGGAACTGAGAAAATTAAGAACTGCCAGCTGCAGGAGAAGATCAGGTTCAAGATCTAAGGAACCTGAAGGTGCAGAAATCCATAGGACTTGATGAGATACATCCTCAAGTCCTGAGGGAATTGGACAAGGAAGTGGCTAAGTCACTATCCATCATATTTGAGACGTTCTGGCAGTCCAGCAAAGTTGTTACTTATGGGAAAAGGGGAAACGTAACCCCATTTTTTAAAAAGCTAAACAAGAAAGACCTAAGGAACTACAGGTCAGTCAGTCTTACCTCAGTGCCCAGCAAGACCATGGACCAGCTGCTCCTGGAAATTGTGATGAGGGAAATGAAAACTAAGAATATGATTGATGACAGTCAGCATGGCTTCACAAAGGGTAAATCATGCCTGACAAATCTAGTGGCCTTCTATGTCAGGGTTACAAAGTTGGTGGATAAGGGAAGAGCAACTGATGTAATCCACCTGGGCCTGTACAAAGCATTTGACACTGTCTGCCACAACAAACTTGTCTCTAAACTGGACAGACATGAATTTGATGGATGGTCAGTTGGTCAATAATGAATTGGCTGAATGGTCACAAATGAAAAAATTGTGGTCAGGTGTGCCTTGATGTCTGCGTGGAGACCACTGATGAGTGGCATGACTCAGCCTTGACACTGGGAATGGCACTGTTTGACATCTTTGTCAGTGTCATGGGCAGGGGGATCAAGTGCACCCTCAGCAAGTCTGCTGCTGACACCAAGCTGGGAGGTGCAGTCAGCAAAGGGAAGGAATGCCATCCAGAGGGGCATGGACAGGCTTGGGTGGTGGACCCATGTGCAACAGTGCAAAATGCAAGGTACTGCAAAGTGCAAGGACCTGGATCAATGCAATTCAAAGCACAAATGCAGGCTTGGCAGAGAATGGATTAAAAGCAGCCCTGAGGAGAAGGACCTGAGGCTGTTAGTTGATAAGTTCAACATGAATCAGAAATGTGCACTTGCAGCCCAGAAAGCCAACCACAACGTGAACTAGATCAAAAGCAGCATGGCCAGCAGGTCAAAGGAGATGATTCTGCCCCTCTGCCTGCTCTTGTGAGACACCACCTGGAGTGCTGCGTCCAGCTCTGGGGCCCCCAATATAAGATGGGTGTGGACCCATTGGAGAAAGTCCAGAGGAGGGTGATGAATATGATCAGAGGGGTGGAACACCTCTCCCATGAAGACAGGTTGAGAGAGTGGGAGTTGTTCAGTCTGGAGAAGAGAAGGCTCCAGGAGATGACTTATAGCAGCCTTTTAGTGCCTGAAGAGGGCCTGCAAGAGAGTTTTTACAAGGGCATGTAGTGATACAACTAAAGGGAATGGCTTTGAACTGAAAGAGGTTAAGTTCAGATTAGATATATAAGAAATTCTTTCCTGTGAGGGTGGTGAGACACTGGAATAGGTTGCCCAGAGAAGTTGTGGATGACCCATCCCTGGAAGTGCTCAGAGCCAGGCTGGATAAGGCTTTGAGCAACCTGGTCTCATGGAAGATTTCCTATCCATAGCAAGGAGGGTAGAACTAGATGATCTTTAAGGTCCCTTTCAAGTCAAACCATTCTGTGACAAGACACTTGTCATTAATTAACAAAAAAAGATAGAATACAGTTACAGTCAGGTCATAGTACAAAGGTGGGAGGGCAAGAAGGGTATAAAAGGTTAGCAGAGTTTCCTATCCTTGCAGAACAGAGAGAACCCTCTTTGTTGCTTCCTGGAATTGCACTCTCCCAGTCAACTTGAAGTCAGTGCTTGGTTGAAGTAGACTTAGGTTTTACATACCTTTCTAAAGCTAGTTTGGCAGACCTACACTTCTCAGGTACACAGCTGAACTAGTGGATGAAGCATTCTGCCTCGCTGGAGTTCAGTTTATCACCTTGGATGTGGGGTACAGAAACTGTTTATCACTCTGTTTCCTGAGTGACTGGTTGTTTTCTTAGGTGTGTGCCAGTACTCAGTGCACTATAAAGCCACACCTCTCCATTTTCACCACTCTCATTCCTTGTCTAATTACATGTGCACCGTCATATCTTGTGAAAGCAACTGGATAACTTGCTAATATCATGACAATGCTTCCTTCTTCTAATTTTTTTGTTGTTGTTGTTGAGGCATCAGTTTTATATTTAACAGTGATTGAGACATTTTTAGTGTTTAATCTTTTCTTCTTCTGACAACATAATGTATGCATCAGAGTCATAAAGATATAAACTGCTGGTAATGATTTACTTTTTACAGAACTAAACACTAGTGTGAGATCCAATATTTGAATACTTATGCTTAATAGCTGTTTTTCTTTTGTTGGCTTCACCTACCCATCCTTTGCCTTTGTGTAAAAGAAACCCAAATGGTTTCAAAGTGCCCTAGAAGCTCAAAGATGACATGTGGGAGGGTTGTGTGTTTTTTCTACATTTGCTACAAGAGGCAGCTTTCTCTCAAGGTCAAAGTTCAGAACATCCCTAACTGATAAACAGATGGAGAGGAAAGGCAAGGAGGGGATGACTATAAATTCAGTGAAATGGTAGACAACTTAATTTTGTCTCAGCATCTTTTGCAAGGTGTTTATACACTCCCACCATATTGATTAATTTCTGAATGTGTGTTCAAGCACACTGTCATATTTTATGCAAGGATTAGATATATCAAATTATCAGAGAATGCACCTGTGTATCTTCCATAGCAGCAAGGGAGAACTCCTCAGCAATGACACCAGAAGAGCGAGCTGGGGGCTGGGTAGGGTGAGGGCATGGTAAAAGGCCTGGAGAATGAAAATCTCCACTGCAGGTACCAGGGGAGGACCTACCACAGTGACAAGGTCTGCCCTGAGGAACACCTTTGAGACAACCCCTAAGATGCCACAGGGCTCAATCCCTGCAAGCACAGCAAATTTGTACTGCCACTGGGGGTGTGTATCAGGTACTAGTGGAAAAATAGACACTTTTAGATTTATATGGCTCAGGACTGAAACATTTTAGCCAAAATGCCATGCAAACAAAATTAGAAAAATCCATATCTGCTGGTTTTAAAAGGCTTTTTTAGAGGCCTTTTTACAAATATTTCCACATGAACCACCAGAAGAGGAGAAATAGCAAAAAAACACCTAACCAACCAACCAACCAACCAAACAAACAAAAACTAGATTAGTCAAAGTGGAGAATATTTCCCTAGATTTTCTCATATACCTAGAATGCTCATTCAAATTATTTAAAGTAAGCATGACTTAAAATTTTTCATGTGTCCTTTAGATATACATAGGGTGAGTGAGAACTTGTCATCATCTGCTCCCCCCTGTGCTCAGAGGCAGCACTGTCATCATCATGGGTGTTGGGAGCTGTGGTATCTGTAAAAACTGTGAGTAAACAACAGAAAGCAGGGAGTTTTCACAAGTGTAGTAAAAGATGTGCCAATTAAACTGGAGAGCAGTAGGATCTGAAACTTTTCAGAGGGACAATGTGATGGTGACCAAACCAGAAAATTAGTCTCTGAAGATTCAAAAGGAAATAGATCTGGATAAAATGCAGAACTTTATAAGAAATCTAAATCTCTGCATTGTATTCACAATTAAGGCAAATAGATAGACAAATATTTTTGTAAGAAGTATTTTTAAAATGAAGCTTCAATAAATACTGAAGTGGATATTTGCTTGCACAGAATCTTGGTTGTACATGTAATCCCAGTAATTGCTTCCTTTTAATTAGGCTTGTAATAGGTACCCAACCCAGTCTAGATGTTCTTCAACAACTTGTCTGAGATGTCCATGGGCCAGATTGCAACAGAAGCTGACAGAGGAACAATGGAATAACACACCATGAGCCTGCCCATCATGAAGTGTCCAGCAAAAGGGCTGGTCATGTCTTCAGTTCACACAGAATTTGGAAATCAGGCATAGATAAATCCCACCTGGCTAACTAAGTGCCTGTCCAATAAAGGCACCACAGAGTGTGATTCTAAAAGCACAGTCATTTTAACTTGCTCAAGGGTCAGAAAGAGACATCTCTGGAGGTTCATCCTTGAGCTGTCTGGAGCAGGGAACACTCTAGTGACAATAGATGCATTTGTGATTCTTAACTTAAGCAGATGGCATGAACCTAGGCCTTGGAGGGAGGTAAGGGAAAGCTGGTCCACACAGCAGGTATGATAGGCATGGGAAATAGTAGAGAGACAGTTTATTAAATGCTTCTCCAGCCTCAGGTGATCCCCTTTAGGCCCTGGGGGGATTTATTTCTTGGACTTAGAGATGTGAGAAATCTCCACCATCTGCTCTTCAGTGGAGAGTTTGCAAGGCCTAACAAACCAGACAGGTATTCAAAAGTACCTGTGTCAAGAGAATAAAGGAAAAACCTGACTCACAAAATACAGGACTACAGCTACATGGATCTGGATTCAAACCTCCTGTAGAGATGCTTCTTGCTATATATGAGGAAACCCATTTCACCTACAGAAACAGATTTCCTCTCATGGGACCTATTCCAAAGTTCAGGAAATTCAAGGATATCCATTTGCATGAATTTAATAATTTCTGGTTCAGTCACTTCCCAGAGATGAAAGACAGAATCCAGAACAACTGGGCAGATAAACAAGCTGATCTTTATTTCCAGCAACACACCACATTAATTCTTAATGGTACATAATGATGGTTATTTACAGGGAAGGTTTACTCTTGATTAAAAGAGAAGTTTAGTCGTGATTCTTAGAAGGTAGGCTCTTTATTTTATTGTGAAAGGCCCCATCATTCAGTAAGATGCTAGTAAATGACCTGGAGAAGGTGACTAATGAACAGCTCCTTATTGCCCTCATAACAGAGGGCATTCAGTGAAATAACCAGTCTTCATGTTTAAAACAACAGAAGGAAGAACTTTTTCACATTGCACCTAACTAAATCTGAGGAACTTACTGCCACAGGGTGTTTTGGTAGTACGAAAGTGTTCAATTAATGAAGAAAGTTGCATTAAATACTGGTACTTATATCCGTATGGATGCAATTTCCAGCTCATGAAGTTCCTAACCACCAATGACCCTCTTCCATCAGTTCCTTTCTGAACTTGGCTGTTACACCAAGCAGTAGCTGTTGGCCACTCTCAGACTCAAGCTGTTAAGTTAAAGGGAACTATGGTTTGATATGTATTTTTATATCATTAAAATGACACAATATTTTTATTAAGACATCTTCTCACAAGTTCAGTATGCAAGCATAGAATATACAAAGATCCTCAGCCAGACATAATACTTTATAGGCTTTGTATGAAACATAAAAAGAGTTCAGATGCCAACGTTACTAGTGCTCATATAAAACTAGAAAATAACAATGCCACCACACTAAAGAAGATGATGTGTAATATGTTATTTTTATATGTAAAACATAAGTATTACATTATGGAAAATATTAAAATACATATTCCAAGTCTTAAGCCTGGCCATTGGCTTTTTCACCCAGAAAATTAATTTAAAATCTGATATCTTAAAATCTTTTAATCTTAGTGATTTTCATGTTTAATTACGAATGTTTAATAAAGCATTGTGTTACAGAGGTGATTTTAACCTTGCTGGTTACTGTTGTCAGTGGTAATACTGTAATGATGATTGCTAAACCCACTTCCACTTTCTCATTGATCCCTAACACCCAGATGCCAGCTATACCACAAAAATATGCCTTGAAAAAAAAGACACAGGTAGGTGTCCATGCACCAAAAGAATTTGGAGGGGCAGGGCAGCAGCTGAAGTCAGTACCAATGTCATGACTGAGATGGTAAAAAAACATCCCAGCAAATGGCTACCTCTTCAGGGGCCCAGTTCATACTTGAATAAGGCTGGATTCAGAATATCTTTGGCTATTAGTCATGCAATTCACACAGCAATCACCGCCTGAACAGTCAGATTAGACAAGAAACTGCATGCTTTGCTTGTAGCTCACATACCTGCACTATATAGTCAGTTGAAAAGAAGCAATCACACTCCCAGTAGTGTCCTGAGAGCTGGTTTGTTAGTGCTGTGGAAGTGCAAATGCTCCCCGAGCCGCAGCAAAGGCAGCAGATGGAGATTGCTGACCATGTCCTGCAGCAGCATCTACAAATACCTGGTTGTTGCTGTAGAAAGGCTACACTGGGACTTCTCCAGTCACCATCAGGCATGCCCATTAATCAGAGCACAGGCTCTAAGGGCTAGAAGGAAAGGCACTGCTTTCCTTTCTCTCATCTCTCCTTTCTTTCTTCCCAGGAAGAAGGGGAGGTTGAGGGATTAACTCTCCTTACACCATGTATGAAGGCATTGCAAGGAGCATTCAGCCAGTATGCTGCTACCCCTCCTCTAGCTCCACTGCAGTGACAGATGGACTGAGCAGGCCTGTCTGTCTGTCTGTCTCTCATCTGTCCATCCTGCTTAGCAGTTTTCAGGAGGAAGGAAACAGAGTGTCAGAGATAAAACAGTTGTCCTGCAAAAAGGACTTTGAACGTAAATGGGACTGTGACGTGTCTTGACAAGAATGGAAAAAAGTTTAAAGTAAAAGCAGGACAAGAGCACAATGCTGCAGGAGTTTACTTGCTTTTGGGTACTGAAAGCATTAAGACCAAGTAAAAATATTGTTCAGGGTTTCAAATCCTGAACAATATTTTTTAATATATTTGAATATATTATGATATAATATACTTACAGATGGTGAGTTTGTTTGTGTTAGTTTAGACGTACATTCCTACCTCATTTGGGACCTAAACATGAATTTGGAATTATATATAAAAAAATACATGTGAATATTTATCTAAAAATTCTGAATTATCCTGTCTTGAATGTTGAGCTTCTCAAGCTTATACCCAGACTTTAACCTTGCTGCTATCTTCTTATCATGTACAAAGACTTAGCAAGTCAGCTGAGAGAGGAACACCAGAAGAGTAAGTGAAGCAGGGCTCCACAGTTTTATAGCTTTGTCCTTTTTGCCCACACATGCTTCTGCTGTTTCACTTGTTTATCTGAAGACAAATCTAAGGAAAGTGATAGCTAACTTTTCACTGTCTAAATCAAATTCACCTTTAACTACCAGAAGTATAAGGGTTCATGCTTCAGCTTTACAAGCCAAGGTTTTCTAGGTTTTTTGTTTGTTGTGGTTGTTTAGGGTTTTTTACTGACTGCTGAAATTAGATTGCTTAAATCTTCTTCTTTTGAGGTGATGCTGTGATGCTGTTACACAACAGGTTTTCTAATTAGCAGGCCTGATTTTAGCAGCACTAATCTGGTGATGCTTGACAGGTTTCAATGTCATGCCACTTAGATGCTTGCATGTAACTTCCCAAGTCTGTTAGTTGGTAAGAGTTTTTAGAGATGTTGCTTAAAGTTCAGCCTCTGCTTGTCATAAAATTAGTCCTGGGTAGCTTAATTTTGCTCCTATCCTCCTAGATCTTTATTTTCTTGGCATGTTCTCCCTTAAATCTAGGATTATAACTGTTCTTTGTCCCAGCATGGAGGTTCTCTTCTTTACATGTAAGCAGGACAGCTCATGAGATTTCTAATTCATTTTTAGTTAAACAAGATATATTGTAAAATCAATCCAAATTAATATTGTTAATTTTATTCACTAGGCACTGAAAAATTTGGTCTAGACAGTAAAATATAGAATATATTTCAAATATTATGCCAGAGTTTTATTTATCCATATTGCTTTAGCCACCCTACTCTTCCCCGAACTAACCTTAACTTCTCTCACATGTACTTTACTGATTTTTTCTGATTGTCCAGCATTTTTTTAAAACTTCTGTGGATAAAATGTAATTTTTGGCATTATTTAAATACCAGAAATCTAATCAGATACCACTATGTTTCACATAACAGCAATTATTAAAAAAACTGAAATAAATTATTGAAGATATAATAATGATAAAATATTTGCAATATAAATAATAGATTGTTTCTGGTTCCAGATGGATGTTTCATTAACATTACAGTACCTTGAGTTCTGACAATCTTTCATTAGTTACCTAGCTGCCAACATGTCACAGGTACTACAAAGGACAACTTTTCAATAGCTTTAATGAAGTAAAATAATTTTATTAAATTATTAAATAATTTAATTTATTAAATTAAATTAAATAATTCCAGAATTTATTTATTAAATAATTTCCAGAAGCGCTTTATTAAATAATTCCAGAAGCAGATTGGGGTTTCTTCATATATTTTTTTTATAAGGCGTTTTATTAAATAATTCCAGAAGCAGATTGGGGTTTCTTCACATATTTTTTTTTATAAAACTGCTTTTTTACATTTGCATGTGTTTTAAGGGCAGAGACCAATTGCCCTCCAGTGCCTCTGAAGTCAAACAACTAGCAGTGTTCCCTTTGCTCCTCAATTGTGTGTGGTTCTTTGTCTCCAACCACACATCCAAATATAAATTTGCAATGGATTATATTTAGATCTTCAAAATGCTGTCCAGACATTGTCACAGCATAGGGAAGTACACCAATTTCACCCTTACCCAAAGCAAGTCAGGCAAATTATCAACTGAGATATATTTATAAATTGGCTGCTCTTCATATAAAATTGTTAGATCAATGTCTTTGATTAACAAGAAGGAAGTTAATTATATGTTGCAAGTAATGTTTTAAACATTATGTTTAAAAAGCAGTAATATAAACCATTTATTTTGCACTCTTATGAGCTTTGTTTACTGTCTGACTTGAACAGGTTTCCTCTCTCCTATTGTGTCCAAAGGTTTTGTTTTTATTTCTTTATTTAGCAAACTAGGAGAAAGCAGACCAACATACAGGCAACTTTTTTCTTACATGCAACATCACAGATATGAGCAACCTGCAGCAAAGCAGCACACAGGTCCTGCAGCAGTGACCTGTCTACCTTTCTTGTACTAAGACCATTTTGTCCCTCAAGTAAGCAACAAGTACACTTATCATTTGGCTTTAGTTTCTGGCTCCAAGGACACTTCCCTTCATACCTAAACATCTTCAAAAAAAGCAGCTCTAAAGTCACCACCACAGGCCAAAGCCAGTGAAGGTACGGATTCATGATGACTTTGCTAATCCCACCAGGAACACAAGATGTTCACCTTCCATTATATGAACCATAAATTTCTAGGATTATTATTTTCTGTGATATCTGACTAAAAACTGCATAAGTTTCTGAAAATCTCCTTTCTTTTGTTCATCCAGCACTTCTGCATTCTGCTCAGAGCAATGATCTTGGGACTCTCTGTTGCTCTCTCTGGTGAGAGTGAGATAAGATCAAGGCCAAGTCCACTCCCCACAAACCGATACTCTTTCACCAGAAACAGAAGCAAAATCTAGCCCGGACAAATACCAGAAATCTTTTATACACAACTGCGTCTACTGTTTTGGAGACCCAGATTGCTACAAAGCCAAGGCCAAGCACCCTTAGATCTTGCTGGAGGAGTGGGAGCAGCTGCATCTGGTTTTTGAAAACCAAATACAGAAGTAATCAATCAGCAGTAAAATCTAGAAAAGGAAATTAAGGTGGTCATCATCCCCATCTTTAAAGGAATAATTTGTGAGATTGGCCACTACCTCTTAAACTCACAATCTGAGCAAAGATCTCTTTGATCTTTACTGCTCCTGGATCTTTCCTGCTACTTTCTAGAGCCTATTTGATGTCTATTGCCCTGCCTTCAGGTCTCCCTTTCTAGGCACTGAAGATAAGCTAAGTAAACACAATGTGAGAAGAAGAATCTGCTTAGCCTCTTTTCCTCTAAGGGGTAAAGAAAGTTAGGAAGCTTGGGACAATTTCAGTAGTAAATGAATTTTACCTTCTCAATTAAGTCTTCCTTTTTAGGAGATAATAATGAATGGCAGAGGACAGCTTTGGGCTTGAAGAGAGATGGGGAGGGCTATATTGTCCAAAGACTTTCTTGACTTTCCACGATGATACTTGAAGACCTCTGAAGAACTTCTCTGGTCAGCACCTCATGTATTCTCTGGTGTCACCTCCCAGATGTTGCTATGCCAGTGAACGTTCTATTTTACACCAGAAATCTGTGCCCTGTCACTGCAGAGCTGCAGACTTACACAGAAAACTCAAGGGAGTAGCATGGCTTGGACATGGGTCTTGGAGAGTTCCTGGGCTGTGCAGTGAGGCCCAGGAGCTGAGAAGTACTCCCATGATTGTAATAGTAGAGAGATAGCAAGACTGTCTTTCAGTGATGGGACTCATCATTTAGGGGGAGCTGTGGCAGGAACTCATTCAGGCATCCATATCCTGCATGTAAGCCTAGGCCCTCCACTGAACTGAGCTTCAGCAGAAGATCAAACTCACTAGCTGTTCATTAAAAATAAAAGGAAAATTGTACCCCACAATGGGAGAGTAAGAAGGTAGCCAGGAGATACTAATTGCTTGAAAAAAATAGCAGGTGGCCACCACTCAGGGCTCTTATAAATCCAAATATTTTTCTGTTGCTGTTGAATCCAAAGGTTTGACAGAGATGACAGGAATAATCTCAGAGTGAGCAATTTTGTGATGCATTACTCTAGTCATTCTTATTTCTGCACACTTTTTCTTATATATGTTTTCTAGTTTACATGCAAGGCTGTCTTTCTGATTATATTCCTACATTTGCCCCACACATTTTCAGCAACTCAGAAATAACATTTTTGTCATCATGATTATCAGTATCAACAGTCCCTAGAAGCAGTAAGCTGAATGACTAGGCTGAAAAAATCATCTATTCTGAGGCAATTGAAAATTGCCTTTGGCATAATCCTGCCGAAATCAAATTTTAGCATTCAATTTCATTCCCAGACAGATGGGTTGATAGTATAATGACACAAATTCTTTTGGACTGATATGTATGCTTAGCAATCTAAAATCATGTTGACAGGAGAAGCCCATAGTGCATTAAAGTTTTCCCAGCCTGCTGTGGTCGCGCTGATATTTAAGTGAGATTCCAAAATATATCAAAACATAAGTATATTATGAAACAGAAACTCATGTATCATAAGCATTGCAAAGTGTGTCTGTGTGCTTTACCTGTCAAACAAGTCCCAGGAGCTTCAGCTCCATAAATGTAAAATAAGGTATATCAGAGGTGAGTGCATTGCCATATGCCACTCATAAGTTATCTTCAAGTGCACCAGGTGAGACAGAGTGCTGCCCCTACTTTGCAGACATATTTCAGACAAGTCACTGCATCTTGCTGTGCTTTGGATTCCTCATATTAAAACAAAAAACATATTAAATCTTACCAACATCATCACACACTGCATTGATAGAGCACATGGCATTTCCCTTTTGCTTTCTCTTCATATTACAGAAACTCTCCTTTGTAGCCTTCCGTATAGGTCTGAATATAACACTGATAAAATAATTCTAATCCACAATCCTGGGTGTTTTCCAGAAGATTTAGGCTGGATTTCTCTTTCAGAATGGAGAGGAACTCTTTCTTTGTTAACTTAAGTATGACAGATTCTCCAGGTAATTGCTGAGTAAACCTACTTCCTATAATCAAGAGGGTAAAGCTAGAGCAGAAAAGTTTAATTGTTTCTGTTGTTGGGGTTTTTCACATCCCACACAGGAAGGTTAATTTGAGAGTGCAGTATTAGGGTTATTAGGGTGTGTGTTCATTATTATCTCATGTAGATACAAGACCCTTGAGGGGGAAATTGCTCATTGCTGACCTGGATCAAACACCTCCTCTCCAAACCCCACAATAGGGCAGGCATGAGTCATATTGAGGACTTTGTGCCAGGAGGGGTACAGGACCAAATATTTTCCTGTGAAATGTTCAGAAAGCTGACTGACATGTGTGTATATGTATATATTTGTCTGAAAGTAGACTGCATCAAATATGGATGAAGCAGGTTTGAAATCAGCTGCAGGTTTGGACTTTTGCAATCTTGGAGACCCATTTCAAAAAACTGACTCAAGAACTGTGTTTTAAAAGTAACAAGACCACTGCCATAGAATAAGGGTGCTTTCAGAAGCACTTGAATACGTCAGCTAATTCCTGAAAATGGGAGTCACTAGGATGTGGACTCTTAGCTGGCTCTGTAATATCTGTAGGTGACTAGTTGAATTTTCAGATACCAAAAAAAAAAAAAATTAAAAAAATCTTTCCATGAAAAGAAAATTTTAATTAACCACATTATACAACAATTATATTTTTAATTTTGTATATCTCTGTTTCCAAAATGATCCATGGCCCTTTTCTCTACTGTTTTGTAAGGTGCTAACAGGGGTAAGAGAAAAAATTATAAATAACTTCATCCAGAATATAAAGGAGAGAAAAGCACCAAGAGTACAAAACAACTGTAAGGTGGATGCCACTAGTACTGTTTTATTAACTCCCATATTCCAAAAGGGTAATGGTCAGCAGATTAAGATTTCTTCTCCAAGCTGCATCAAACTACTGTACATTTTTCAGTCATTTTCATTTAGACTAAACTATTTTTTAAACATTGTAAATGTGCAAATTATATTTTTAAACATTTATTTGGAAGTCCTATTTGAAATTTCATGACAAGTTTTCCCATTGTAAAAATGTACGTATTTATATTTTGTCATAAATCCATGTGCACTCTTCATAATGAGATATGGCAAAGAAAGATGCAGTGCAACAGCTGGTAATTTTGTTTTCACTTCTGCTGGGGCTATTATTGTTGTTTGAGGCATTTTATCAAGTTTTGTAGATCAAATTATCTTCTGTTATAATAAAAAAAATTTACTCAGCAAGGGATATTTTGGTGTGTAATAAAATATGCCTATTTTACAGTTGCAATAAATAACTTTTTCTATACAGTGGTCAAAATAGAATTTCAGCATTGCAAAGAGGGATTTTGAGTGATACCTACTGTCAGACTTTCTTGACTATCAGTCTGATATGAAAGAATTAAAAATACAAAAATAATGTTTCAAATTCTGCAAACAAAAAAAAATCCATACAAACTGAACAACTGAAAAGCCTAAAAGTAAAAATGTTTTTAAATTGACCTTTTTTTAATCTATGATTAAGCAAATGTTCTGAAATAAGATACTCGGGTTCATAAAAGAATATGCATATTTTATATGTACAACTATTAACTTTTTACTTAATCCAAAAGCAAATTTCAGATTGTTGAGAATTGTTGAGAAAAAGGAAAATGCAGATACAATCCATTTAACATTGCCTGTCCCGGTCTGCCTCACTGACTCATGGATGGGCACGTTGAGCTGGGTACCGAGGGCTAAGTGACAAAGGGGGACATGCACGACTGGCTTTGGCAGCCCCAGCCAGTCGCAAGACAGCAAAGTACCCATGCTAAGTGGCAGGGAGACGCGGCATGCTGCAAAGCTGCTTACCCAGCAGGAGCATGGGACCTCGCCCTGGCAGGGGCAGAGCAGCCCCAGAGGTGCTGAGCACTCTTTTCCCAGCTCAAGTCCAGCCCTGGGAGATGCCAAGCACCATGGAGGGCTCAGCAGGCTCAGGAGCACACCGGTGGTACTGCACTTTTGGGGATGAAGTGTGCACCCCACCCCACCCCCCCCCCAGCTTCAGTCACAGAGCAGAAGGCCACTCTAATTTCTCCTTGCCCTTTAAGGGGTGATTCAGGTGTTCCAAAGACACAAGGAGGCACTCAACAACACCTGTGCTGCAGAGCAGACAGCAAAGCAAGGAACCCTCTGTGATTTCTCTGTCCCCCGCACAACTGCATTCCTGCCATCCAAAATGAGGCCAGAAGAGAGCTGTGCAGCACATCCTCTCTCTACCTCCACTACCTGCTGTTTTGAACAGCTCTCCAGTTTCTCTAACACTCTCTCTCCTCTCCACTGTGTCAGCGAGAGCACAGCCCATTGGAAGGGAAAGGTATGGCATGAGGATGCTTTGCAGTTGGTAAAGGCAGAAAGTCTTCCTCCTCTGCTTCAGATATTCTTGCAGCCTCATGAATAAAGCACTATTTTTTCCCCAAAATTAATATCATATCTCTTTAGTGACAGCCCCATTCTGCTCTGAGTGCTTCACTTCTGAGAACAGTGTGCATGGAACTCACTCCTTTGTGCCTGGAAGTAAACAAATGGACTACTAATTTAAATGAATAATTTTTTTAATTCCGTATTCTTTATCGTAATATTCATTTAGCTCTTCTATTATGCAGGGTGCAAAGAGAAAACTGGAAGTTGCATTCAAAGCAATGATATATGATACCATTTTAATGATTCCTTATGTTGTGAGTAATTTATAAATCACCCGGTATCTTCTCAGCGAAGCTTGCCTCTGTTTTTAAAACGTACCTTTTTGTATCCAACAAAGGGTTTCAGTGCAATAAGAATTAAGGTGTGTCTCTTAGCTTTTACCTGCAAGCAATAATGATGTTGTCAAGCATTTCAGGTGAGACCAGCCCAGGATTTTGGGGTGGGGAAAGACACTCTGTTATACAGCATCTTCAGTTCTTCCCTCAGAGGGAGGCAGAGACACCTTGAAGGGCTGAGTATAAGGACATGTACAGAGTGTCTTTTTAAATAGTCACCAGAGCTGGGGGGGGAGGGGAACAGGAACAGGCTTGTAACCATAACTCAGTTGGACTTGTTTCTGAGAAGTCAGATGCCATGGATTGGCTCCCTCACCGAACGGCTGCTTTTCTGTTCCTTTTGTTGGTAAGTCAGATTTTAAAACAATATTTGTAAATGCTGTGACTACGCCAGTTTCATCTTCCTCAGCAGACCACTGCGTTTTCCAATGTAAACTATTCCCCAAAAACATCTTGTGAAATTTACCATAAAAACTAAAGCTCTGCTCATTTTAAACAGCACTTCTGAACATTCCATAAAATCAAATCAGCTTTTCATTAAATACTGACAAATGTTTCTTTTTAGACTTTTGGCGATCTGTTGGTGTTCAAGATGTGACTTTCTATGTTTACTGCATGATTTTTCAGGCAAATGTTTTCTGTGGCTGCTATTTGAAGGTCACAGTTATTAATAAAATGCTGTAATTATAAAAAATTTAATGGTTGGATATAATTTGGTTCTATGTCTTTACTTTTTTATCAGTTGAGGAAATGCCTTTTCCTACAATATTAAAATCTCTTTTCTAAAATGGCTAGAAAGATTGTTTCAGAGCTGACGAAATCTTACAGTTATTTTCAAGAGAGAAAAAATGGCAAAATTTAGTGATCTCAGTTAAGTAAAAATCAAGACTTGGCCTATTATTTCACATTGCAAAGGAGTCCTGTGTTGTTGTGCCCTAGTGTTTGAGCCGCCATGTGCTGAGCAAGTGAATGCATGATGAAAGTGTTGCTCTTTGGGTTTGTTTTTCTCACTGTAAAAGGAAAGTTGTGGCTATGGTCAAGTGGCATAGTTGTTCAATGTGTTCATCAAGGCATGGAAATTACTCAGAAGGGACTTAAAAGGGCTATGGGTGCCCTACTGCTCCTGCAATCTGATTTTTTGTGTGGATTCATTTTACTCATCTGTGCTGACCTCTTGAAATTCAGTAGAGATTTAAGGCCCTGAAGATTGAGAAGAGCAGGATTTCTGCTATAGTTATGTCCTGTGGTTTTCATGAAATTTTACATTTTACACAGTGTATTAGGATTTGTAAATGTTTAACTTCTCATTACTGACTTCTCTAGATACGCTGTAGTCTGAGAAAAAGTTTGTGTTATAGGTTAAGAAATCCTAAACCCATTATGAAAATACAATCCATTAATTTTAGGTGACAGCTCTGCAATCAGTAAAGTAGAACTAATTAACAGAGAGCAGCTGCCAAGCAAACAAGGGCAAAACTTGGCAAAAGCAAGTTATGGTTCGGATAAGTTTCAGCTTGTTCAAGGCAGCAGAGAGGTGTCTGAGACTGGCCTGTTGCACATCACACTAACACTTCTGGATTTTCATGAAGCACTAGCGACTATTCATTTTACTCAGTTACCTGGTGATGCACACTCCCAGTGTGTTGAAGTTCAAAATGCTTGACTGTTTTATGTCTAAGATCTGTCCATTGAAAAGATATTTTACCCAAAGCTGTGAGAAGTAGAGCTTTACTGCTTTACTTCTCACAGCAACTCTTGAGCCATTTTCATTCTATCAGTATATTGTTACAATTGTGAGTGATAGAGGGTAGGTGCTGGGTCAGAAAAAAAAGAGCGATTCTGGAAAATGCCATTGTGTTTTGATGACTATCCAATATTTGAACTTTTACTACCCAGAGGAAACCCTTGTTCTTGTTATGTCTTCTTCTGCCTAGCAATGTTTATGATGGCCTGTACAGTTTAATAGCATCTTTCAATGCTTTAAAGAAAGGTAGCAGACAATCTGTCGAGATCAAATTATACATTTATGTATCCAGTTTTAGTGTATTCTGAGAAAAAAAAAATTTGGCTTTCAGCTTAATCTTTCATGAAAATCACCTGTCTGAATGGTGTGTCTGGTTAGTATATTGTTAATAAGTTGCATCAAATAAAATTAACATGGAGTTATACATATTTTAGTACACTACTGCATTTTCAAAAAAACAAAAAGGGAACTTACCAGCCCTGAAACAAATAATTTTCTCTATGGATTTCACCATTGGTGGGACTGATTCTGCAACCCTTGCTCATGTGACTTCAAAGACCTTATTCTCATGAGTAAGGGAGTTCTGTTTGTGATACTAGCACAGACACGTTTTATGGAAATAACCTGTTTGATCAGGTATGACTCTTCTCCTGCCAGCAATCATGTGACAGCCAATAATTTTAAATTCACCACATCTCTTATGCACTTTTGTCTGGATACATTTTCCCATACGTTATCTAGGCTTATTTCCACCCCGGAGTTCTGTTTGTGATACTAGCACAGACACGTTTTATGGAAATAACCTGTTTGATCAGGTATGACTCTTCTCCTGCCAGCAATCATGTGACAGCCAATAATTTTAAATTCACCACATCTCTTATGCACTTTTGTCTGGATACATTTTCCCATACGTTATCTAGGCTTATTTCCA